>NW_024425341.1:35975083-36182162 GCF_017311325.1 Ursus maritimus | reverse complement strand
GCAGGCTGGTACTTTGGCCTCCAATGAACCAGGCTCCTCTTCAGTATTCAGACTTTTGCATTACTTTTTCTCACATCGACGCTGGGCTTGGCCATGTGACAAGAGTTGGCCAACTGGATATTATTAAGCATGAAGTGAGCCAAGACTTGATAAGCTTTTGCACATTGGCACTTACCCTCTTCCTTTCAGAGTGTGGTTTCTGTGTGGTGAGAAGCCCAACCTAGCCTTCTGCACATAGAGAAGTGAGAGTCTGGCCAACAACTCTACTGAGCACCTGGGAGACAACCAGCCTCAACTTGCAGTCCATGTAAGAAAGCCATATTGGGAGTGGATCTTCCAATCCCAGTTGAGTCACATGGAGAAGATGCCACACGGAGCAGAGACGAGCTGTCCCCAGGTCCTGCCAAAATTATGGAAGAGTAAACATATAAATGACTGTTATTGTTTTAACCCACCCCCAAAATTTTGAGTATGTTATGTATCATTAGATAAATAAAACGCATTCCCTCTACAATCCGACACACCCATTTCTTATGCTTTAGGACTCCTTCTGCATATTAGGTTTTCCATAATGTTGATTGAACTAATGAATGGCTTTTTCAAAATACTTTTTATTGATCATCTCATAATGCAACAGTTTACATCCAGATATTAATAGCCCTCAATTCTTGCTAGTTTCTGAATACATCACAGGTCAGTTTCTCTCCACTGTACATTCCTTAATTATGCATTAACTTATTTAGCTATTACGGTGGTAGGTGCTACAGTGACAAAGCTCGTTTTTCCCTTTTTAAGAGAATTAAATCAAAGTTGTGATATATGTCCATAAATGTAAAATAACAAGTCCAGTATTTATTGGTATTTTGTAGTATGAGAGATCAGCCAATATCAGAATAAAAATGAAGCTGCATTATTCTGAAGGGAGCCAAGATCTATAGAATTCTGGAAGCCGAAGTCCCTTAAGTTTACTAAATTTTTACTGACTTTACTAAAATTTATGTATTTTATAGTTTCCTCCTTCAACTTATGTGAGTACTTAAGAGTCTGAAAGAGTCTGAAAGAATGGTTTGAAAAAACAGCAAATTTCAGACTCTGGCAGTTATAAGCTGAACGTAATTAGTAATTGACTATTCACAAATTTATGGAACTAAAGACCCTCTGTCTTTCTCTGCCTGTTCCTAATAATAATTCTTAATAATTAGACATTGTTTTTAAAGGACAATTATAACCTTTTTAATGCTAGGCAAAGAAATTTTTGATGATTGAAGACAATGTATAATCACTAGGAAGTCTATTCACTTCTTCATAAGATTTGTAAAGGAAAGCTTAATTATGGTTTTCATCATCATCAACATCTATAAAACTAGACTACTGAAGGCTATATGAGACACTGTTTGCAATTTTTCATATAAATTAATTTAGATGTGAAGACCGCATCATTGTAATTATTGACAACATATATATAGAGTTGAAATTGTGGGGAAAACAGGCTATGTGAAAAGACAGGTTAATATAAGACAAAATAATTATACTATTGCCAGAATCTAGGAGGTCCAAATAGAGAACTAATTATTGAGGAATATTTAAACTTGGGTCAGCACTGAATATTCAGTTGCCAGGGAGTTGTTGGGTATTTAAGAGTCAATATCATGCACAGGTTTAATTTAGCATGGTTCCTAAGAATTTCGGCAATAATTTGGACTAAATCAGTCTTTCCTGTGTTAACAGGAAGCCAAAGTAAGGCTATACCTTTTCATCATTAAAACTTCTCATGGGTTTGTAATGTGATTGCTGTACTATGGACCTAGATAAAGAGTTAAGTTTGCCTCAGAGTGGGCATTTTAAATTGTACTCACTGGTCTCCCTTCATAGCAGCCTTTTGGAAAGGACATGATCCTACTCTGTACCATCTGAAATTCTAGCAGGCATTTCTTTCTCTTTTTTTGGTTTCTGAACTCTTTCTCTAATATAAAGGCACAGTTCCTCTTACCAGTGTCATTTCCATGTCTGCTCATTGACTTCAGCTATTTTAAATGAAGCTCATCCAGACAACAAATTCAGCAAGAACTCTAACAGGAGCGGAAATAACACTATGTCTTTCTCACTACTTTAACATGTACTGAGCAAAATTAAACTTGAACTTCCCTTCTGAGAAAGGAAATCAACATCTGACACACCGAACTTCTGGTTTAACCTAAACTTAATTATTTAGTAATTTTTCAAGGTAGTTGAAAAGTGGTGCTATCTTTCAGTCTCTTATAAATCTGTGAAATCTGCGTTAGTAGGAATGGGGTCTCACTCTCCTTTATCGACAGTCCCATGATATGGCTAAGGGCTCTTCAAACCCTGTGCCTTGAACTTAACATTCATGTATTAAGATAAAAAATAAAATTCTAGACCCAACTTCATTTTCATTCTACACTTTAAACATCTTAATTAAATTTGATAACCTGTTGTCCCCTGGGCATCCAAAGAACGAAGTCATAAATGGTAGACAAAACCAATCACACTTAACACAAGGAAGTTCAAAGTATCAAAAGCAACTAATAACCTACCATAATCATACTGAACTGGTCATTGGTGAAAACTAATGCTCATATAATTGATCTCCATTTTATGATGCAAAATTTGAATCAACAGGGAAAATTAAAAAGAGAGCCCAGAGTTGAAAAGGCTGGGCAATTGTTTTTGACCACACTTCTTGATTTCCACCTAAGAGGAAGTTTAATCTGTTTCATGAGATGGTTTATAATAAGAATATGGGAACTGGTCCTTAAAAAATAAGAAGTAAAAGTGGAAGAAAGGTGGGGCAAGGAAAAGTTTCCTATGATGAAGTTATGGAGCTAAAATACATAAACCTAACAAAGTTTAGAAAGCTCCAATACAGAGTTTACAACTTATATAAAATACTAGTCTTATTCTCTACTTTATCTAGAAATAAGCCAATATAAGAGTTGAATATACACTTTAACATCATCAAAAGAAATGGTAACATTTCTTTTTCTTTAAATTACCTGTATGTGTTGTTTGTTCAAATTGCTACTTAGTTTTCATATTTTTATAATTGATTTACTGTAAGAGCTTTTTGGGATATTACAGAAATTAGCTTTCATCTAACCAAATTGCAATTTTTTTGCCTGATATACTGTTTAACTTTTCAAAGTGATTGCTTTAACTACACAAAAGTTCCTCAAGGGTGTGACATCAGCAAAATGCCAAACTAGAAAGTTTCAATCCCTTACTCCATGAAAATATCAAAAAACAAGAAAGTGGCTGAATTAACCTTACAGTAGCTGTGAAAAACAGCCAAAGATCTACAGTAACCAAGTGAATTCCCAGTCAAGAAAAATTTACCTTAAAATTGATAGGAACTTTCATGGAAATTTTACTCACCATTTCCCTACTCCCTCCTGGCTCAGCAGTCTTCATCTAGAAGATATAGCAGCCAAATTCCCAGTTGCAGATTAAACTTACTGGCAATGTTCTACCCTTTTCTGGGGGCTTCATAAAGGACTAGTTGTCTCATCTAACTTGAATCTCAGACTAGGGGGAAAGCAGCAGTCACTGTTTGTGAAAGCTTCAGGAAGATTACATATACAGAGGCCCTTGGGGCAAAAGATGATAGGTGGGGACATACAATAGACCATCTAGGTCCCTGGGGAGAAGCTGGAATGAGACTCTTTGGGATATTAAGACATTCAAAAATAACCATGTATATGGAGGAATTGAGAGAGCCACACACAAGCCCAGGCAAGAGGTATTCTCAGAAAAGACCTGAGTGGACCTTAAGCTTTCATCTCAGGCTTATTCTTAAGCTCAGAACACACCCAACTGGTGAAGCACTGCACCGGTACAGGGCTGGTTTGCAAGGACTGGGAGAGGTTGCTATTTTTTTCAAATGCCCAATTTTCAAATAAAAATAATAAGGCATACAAAGAAACAAGAAAACATGGTCCATTCAAAGGAACAGTATAAATCTCCAGACATTCTCCTTGAGAAAGCACAGACATTGGATTTACTAGACAAAGACTTTAAACCAGTTTTTTAAAATATGTTCAAAGAGCTAAAGGAAGGGGAGGAGAGGAAGATGATGGCACAGTAGGAGGACTCTAGGCTCATCTCATCCCACAAACACAACTAGATAACAATCACATCATCCTAAATACACCAGAAATCGACCTGAAGACTGACAGAACAAACTCCACAACTAAAGGGAGAGAAGAGCCACACTGAAGAAGTTAGGAAGTGCAGGGATGTGGTTTAGGGGAGAAATGGATTGGGGTGCTGCAGAGGGGAGGGAACCATGGTCACAGAGAAGAGGGAGAGAGAGAGACAGAGAGACAGAGAGAGAGAGGAACACACAGGAGAATGCATAAGGAGAACATTTTCCTAAAGCTATTATCTTAGAAAATGAGAGGGGCTGAATTTCATGAGTTCTTGCTGGGATGGAGCTGTGATACCACTGCACTCCTCCTGGAGAGAAGGCAAGCAAACAACCCAGGGGCATATGGCTTGGGAACAGTGAACTGTGAAACACCTAAGGCACACAGCAGAGAGATTATTCACTATCCTAGGAGCGCTTCCCTGAGAGACAGCATTCACATAGACTCCTCCCCAGGAACAAAGGCTGGCTGGTGCCAATTCCCTTTCCTACCCCTCAGCATAAACACAGAACCACATGACAGAAGCAGCTCGGTGCCAGTCCTAACTTGGTTACACCAAGCCCCAAACCCTGTGCTCTGGTGGAACTGCCCTTCTCAGTCAAGCTTTTCTCATTCTCAGAGTGGCAGTCCCCGCCTCCAGAAGGCTAGCACAAACCCTTACCCTCTCCCAACCAGAGAGTTCTGCAGGGCCTCGGTTCTGGTGGAGTTAGTGTCAGGTCTCTTTTCACAAGCAGACCAGAGTACACCTAGTTAAAACTTGCCATATTTAGGCCAAGGAGCAAACACTGCCCACTGTGGGCAAAGAGAGCCTCTGCAGACAATTGCTCTGAAGGATAGAACAGACAGAACAAAAGAGCTGAGTTCACATACACACTGGAGACACTCCCTGAAGTGCCAGGCCCTAGGAATTACATGACTTCTTCATAAGGCCATCACTTTCAGGAGTAGGAGACATAACTAGCTTTTCTAACACAGAGAATAAGACAGAGACTTGGACAAAATGCCAAAATGGAGAAATTTATCCCAAATGAAGGAACAAAATAAGGCTATACAGCCAAAGATCTAAGCAAGACAGACAGAAGTAACATGCGTGATGGAGAATTTAAAGCAACAATCGTGGGCAACTCACGGCTCAGTTGGTTAAGTGTCTGCCTTCAGCTCAGGTCATGATCCCTGGGTCCTGGGGATAGAGTCCAGCATCAGGCTCCCTGCTCAGTGGGGAGTCTGCTTCTCCCTCTCCCTCTGCTGCTGCTCTCTCTGTCTCTCTCTGTTAAATAAATAAATAAATAAAATCTTTAAAAAAAATAAAGCAACTATCGGAAGATTACATGCTGGGCTTGAGAAAAGAATAGAAGACATCTTTTACCACAGAGATGAAAGAGTTAAAAAAGAATCAATCATAAATGAAGAATGCAGTAGATTAGATTGGAAACAGGTTAATACAATGAACAGCAGCCTGGGAGAAACAGAGGAATGAATTAGTGATATAGAGGACAAAATAATGGAAAATAATGGTGAAAAAGAAAAAAAATATTAAAAGTGGTGACACAAAAGAAAACAGTAACATACAAGGGGAAAAACCATAAGGCTAGCAGAACATTTCCTAACAGAAACATGGCAAGGCAGAAGGGAGTGGCATGATATATTCAAAGTGCTGACTGGGAAAAACCTGCAGCCAAGAACAGTCTATCCAGCAAGGATCTCATTCAGAATAGAAGGAGAGATAAATAGTTTCCCAGAGAAACAAAAACTAAAGGAGTTCATGACCACTAAACCAGCTCTGCAAGAAATATTAAATATTAAAGGGAACTCATTGAGTGCTAAGGAGAGATTAAAAGTGACAAAGACAAAGAATCAGAGAAAAGCTCCAGAAACAACTACAAAACAAGTAATGCAATGGCAATAAATAATCTATCAATAGTTACTTTGAATGTAAATGGACCAAATGCTCCAATCAAAAGACATAGCGTGTCAGAATAGATAAAAACGCAAAACCTATCTATATGCTGCCTATAGGAGACTCATTTTAGACCTAAAGGCACCTGCAGATGGAAAGTGAGGGGGCAGAGAAATATTTATGATACAAATGGATGCCCAAAGAAAGCTGGAATAGCACTATTTCTATCAGACAAACTAGACTTTAAAACAAGGATTATAAAAGGAGGCAAAGAAGGACATTATATAATCATAAAGAGGCCATCCAATAAGAATATACAACAATTGTAAATATTTATGCACCCAAATTGGGAGAACCTAAGTATATAAAACAATTAATAACAAACAAAAAGGAACTAATTGATAATGATAGAATAATAGTAGGTGACTTCTACACCCTACCTACATCAATGGGCAGATCATCCAAACAGGAAATCAACAAGGAAACAATGGCTTTGAACAACACACTGGACTAGATGGACTTAACAGATATATTCAGAACATTCCATCCTAAAACAGCAGAATACACATTCTTTTCAAGTACACATGGAACATTCTCCAGAATAGATCACATATGAGGTTACAAAACAGGCCTCAACTATTACAAAAAGACTGAAGTCATACCATGCACCTTTTCTGACCACAACACTATGAAATTAGAAGTCAGCAGCAAGAAAAATATTGGAAAGAGCACAAATACATGGAGACGAAACAACATGCTACTAAACAATGAATGGGTCAGCCAGGAAATCAAAGAAAAAATTTAAAAATACATGGAAAAAAATGAAAATGAAAACAGAACAGACCAAAACCTTTGGGATGAAACAAAAGTGGTCCTAAGAGGGGAGTATATAGCAATGCAGGCCTACCTCAAAAGCAAGGAAAATCTCAAATAAACAATCTAACCATACACCTAAAGGAGCTAGAAAAAGAGCAACAAATGAAGCCCGAAGCCAGCAGAAGGAATGGAATAATAAAGAAGAGAGCAGAAATCAATGACATAAAGGTAAAAACAAACAAACAAATAATAGATCAGATCAATGAAACCAGGAGCTGCTTCTTTGGAAAAAACAAACCAAAACTTAAGAAAATGATAAACCTCTAGCCAGACTTATCAAAAAGAAAAAAGAAATGACCCAAATAAATAAAATCACAAATGAGAGAGGAGAAGCAACAACCAACACCACAGAAATGCAAACATTTATAAGAGATTATGAAAAACTATATAACAAATTGGACAACCTGGAAGAAATGGACTAATTCCTAGACACATATAAACCACCAAAACTGAACCACGAAGAAATAGAAAGCTTGAATAGATCAATAACCAGCAAAGAAATTGAATAAGTAATCAAAAAACTCCCCAAAAACAAAAGTCCAGAAACTGATGTCTTCACAGATGAATTCTACCAAACATTTAAAGAGATTAAATTAAAGAGTTAGTATTTATTCTTTTCAAACTGTTCCAAAAATAGAAAAGGAAGGAAAACTTCCAAATTCATTCTATGAGGCCAGCATTACTCTGATTTCGAAACCAGATAAAGCCTCCACTAAAAAAGAGAACTACAGGCCAATATCCCTGATGAACATGAATGCAAAAGTTCTCAATAAAATACTAGCAAACAAAATATAACAATATATTAAAAAATCATTCACCACAATCAAGTGGAATTTCTTTCTGGGTTGCAGGGGTGGCTCAATATTTGCAAATCAATGTGATATACCATATTAATAAAAGGATAAGAACTATATGATAATTTCAATAAATGCAGAAAAAGCATTTGAGAAAGTACAACAGCCATTCATGATAAAAACCCTCAACAAAGTAGATTTAGAGGGAACATACCTCAACATTATGAAGTCCATTATGAAAATCCCACAGTTAAAATCATCCTCAATGGGAAAAAACTGAGAGCATTTCTTCTATGGTCCTTGTACCTACAAGATTAGGATGTCCGCTTTCACCACTTTTATTCAACATAGTACTGGAAGTCCTAGCCACAGCAATTAGACAATGAAAAAGAAATAAAATGCATCCAGATGGGCAAAGAAGAAATGAAACTTTCACTATTTGCAGATGACATTATACTCTATGTAGAAAACCCAAACAAATCCACCAAAAAATTGCTAAAACTGATAAACCAATTCAGTAAAGTTGCAGGATACAAAATCAATGCACAGAAATCTGTTGCATTTCTATACATCAATAACGAGGCAGCAGAAAGAGAAATTCAGGATTCAATGCCATTTACAATTGTACCCCAAACAATGAAATACCTAGGAATAAACTGAACCAAAGTGGTGAAAGAGAGAGAGAGAGGGAGAGAGAGCTAATGGAAAAGACAAAGAAATAAGAGAAATGAGGGAAATAAAAAAAATAAACAAAATGAGATTATCAACAGAGAGAAATTATAAAAAGGAACTAAACAGATATTCTAAAACTGAAAAATTTAACTTCATGGAAACATTCACTAGCAGGATTCAACAGCAGATTTAAGGAGCCAGAAGAATGAATCGTTTTTTTTTTAATAAGACAATTGAAATTATTAAGTCTAAAAACAAAAAAGAGAAAAGATGGCGGAGGAGTAGGGGACCTTTTTACAGCTGGTTCCCTGAGTCGACCTGGATATCTACCAGATCACCCTGAACACCCACGAAATCAGCCTGAGATGCAGGAAGATGCATCTGGATCTCTACAAACGAACATCTCCAGCGCTGAGTACTGAGGTAGGAAGCAAGGAGCCATGAATCCGTGCACAGATATCGGAAGATAAACAGAAGGGGGGAGGGAGCCGCCCGGCTCGGGCGCCGGGAAGCGGTAGCCACCTGCACTGGGGAGCGGGCTGGACTCACGGACCAGTAGCCGCAGGGGAAACCAGACTGAAAACCAGGGCTCTGGACTGCTCACTGGAACCAGACTGAAAACCGGCGCTCCGGAGCGTGCGCAAACCACGCTGCAACAGGGAGCTCGGGAGCGCGCAGGGGAACCATGGGCGGCTAGAGGGGTTAGAAGCGCAAAGGACAGAGACGTGTAGGCCCTGGAAGCGAGGGCTGGGAGAGCGGCTGTGGGGTGCACAACACAGGATGCTGTGGGGTTTTTAGCAGCACAGACGGAAACAGAGTTAAAGAGGCCAGAAGAGCTCAGCGGAGAGCAGACTGCGATCTCTCTGTTCTGAGACAGAGGCTAGGATACGGTCACTGCTGCTCTGACCCTCTGAAGTCACAGAAAGCTGCCAGGGAAAGCCTCCAGAGAACAAAAGCCCGGAAAAACCGGTTTGCACTGTGCCCATCTCCCCGCACCCCCCCCCCCAACACACACACAGGAGACAGGGAAATTCTGCCCAAACAGGGTTGCCTGAGTATCACCGCAGCAGGCCCCTCCCCCCAGAAGGCAGGCTGAAAAACCAAGAAGCCCACATCGCTAAGGTCCCTGTAAAACAAGTGCACATTGCCTGGGTCCTGGTCAATAATTTGGGCTCTGCGCATCCCCGCAACCACACCTCATCAGAATGACAAGGAGAAGGAACCCCCAACAAAGGAAAGAAACAGCGACTGTGGCCTCTGCCACAGAACTGATGCATATGGATATAACCAAATTGTCAGAAATGGAGTTCAGAGTAACAATGGTCAAGATGATGTGTAGGCTTGAAAAAAATTTTAATGAGAATATAGAATTTCTAAGGGCAGAAATGAGAGTGAATCTGGCAGAAATTAAGAATGCTATGAATCAAATGCAGTCTAAACTGGATGCTCTGACAGCCAGGGTAAACGAGACAGAAGAAGGAATTAGTGAATTGAGGATGAGATGATAGAAAAGAAGTAAAGAGAAGAAACATGGCTTAAAAAACTCCACTTTCAAGAAAAAAGACTACAGGAGATTACTGACTCAATGAAATGTTCCAATGTCAAAATCATTGGCATCCCCGAGGGGGTGGAGAAAGAGAGAGGTCAAGAAGAGATATTTGAACAAATTGTAGCTGAGAACTTCCCTAATCTGGCAAAGGAAACAAACATTCGTGTCCAAGAGACAGAGAGGACCCCTTCCAAGATCAATGAGAACAGACTGACACCATGACACATGATAGTACAATTCTCAAATCTTAGATGCAAGGAAATAATCTTGAAAGCGGCAAGGGGGAAGAAATTCCTCACGTACAGAGGGAGGAACATCAGAATAACGTCAGACCTGTCTACAGAGACCTGGCAGGCCAGGAAAGGTTGGCAATGTATTTTCAGAGCTCTAACTGAGAAGAACATGCAGCCAAGGATCCTTTATCCAGCAAGGCTGTCATTCAGAATGGATGGAGAGAAAAGGAGCTTCCAAGACTGGCAGAAACTGAAAGAATATGTGACTACCAAGCCAGCCCTACACAAAATATTAAGGGCGGTTCTATAAAAGTAAAAAGACCCCAAAAGTGACATAGAACAGAAATTTACGATCTATAGAAAGAAGGACTTCACAGGCAACATGACATCATTAAAATCGTCTCTCTCAATAATCACTCTCAATGTGAATGACCTAAATGCTCCCATAAAATGCCCCAGGGTTGCAGATTGGATAAAAAGACATGACCCGTCCATTTGCTGTCTACAAAAGACTAATTTTCAGCCTAAAGATACATCCAGACTGAAAGTGAAGGGATGGAAAACCATTTTTCACGCCAACGGACCTCAAGAGAAAGCTGGGGTAGCAATTCTCATATCAGACAGATTAGATTTTAAGCTAATGACTGTAGTTAGATATACAGAAGGACACTATATTCTTCTTAAAGGGTATATCCAACAAGAGAATCTAATAATTATAAATATCTATGCCCCCAACAGGGGAGCACTCAGCTACACAAGCCAACTCTTAATCAGAATAAAGAGACATATAAATAATAATACATTAATAGTAGTGGAACCTCAACACTCAACTCTCAGCAATAGACAGATCATCTAAGCAGAAAATCAACAAAGAAACGCGAACTTTGAATGACATACTGGGCCAGATGGACCTCATAGATATATATAGAACACTACACCCTAGAACAACAGAATACTCATTCTTTTCGAATGCACATGGAACTTTCTCTAGAATAGACCATATACTGGGTCACAAAACAGGTCTCAACCGATACCAAAAGACTGAGATTATTCCCTGCATATTCTCAGACCACATGCTTTGAAACTGGAACTCAATCACAGGGAAAAATTTGGAAGAAACTCTAACACTTGGAAACTAAGAACCATCCTGCTTAAGAATGATTGGGTAAACCAGGAAATTAAAGAAGAACTTAAGCAATTTATGGCAACCAATGAGAATGAAAACACATCAGTCCAAAACCTATGGGACACTGCAAAGGCAGTCCTAAGGGGAAAATACATAGGCATCCAAGCCTCACTCAAAAGAATAGAAAAATCTAAAATGCAGTCCTTATATTCTCATCTTAAGAAGCTGGAGATGGAACAGAAGAACAGGCCTAACCTATGCACGAAAAGACAAGTGATTAAGATTAGAGCATAGATCAATGAATTAGAAACCAGGAGCACAGTAGAGCAGATTAACAAAACTAGAAGCTGGTTCTTTGAAAGAATTAATAAGATTGATAAGCCACTGGCCAGACTTATTCAAAAGAATAGAGAAAGGACCCAAATTAATAAAATTATGAATGAAAGGGGAGAGCTCATGACCAACACCAAGGAAATAGAAAGAATCATTAGAAACTATTATCAACAACTATATGCCAATAAATTAAACAACCTGGAAGAAATGGATGCCTTCCTGGAAACCTATAAACTACCAAGACTGAAACAGGAAGAAACTGATTATCTAAACAGACTGATTAATAGTGAAGAGATTGAGGAAGTGATCAAAAACCTCCCAAAAAACAAGAGTCCAGGGCCTGATGGATTCCCTGGGGAATTCTACCAAACATTCAAAAAAGAAATACTACCTATTCTGAAGCTGTTTCAAAAAATAGAAACAGAAGGCAAACGCCAAACTCATTCTATGAGGCTAGTATTACCTTGATTCTAAAACCAGGCAAAGACCCCATCAAAAAGGAGAATTACAGACCGATATCCCTGATGAATATGGATGCCAAAATTCTCAACAAGATCCTAGCTAATAGGATCCAACAGTACATTAAAAGGATTATCCATCACGACCAAGTGGGATTCGTCCCTGGGATGCAAGGGTGGTTCAACATTCACAAATCGATCAGTGTGATAGATCACATTAATAAGAGAAGAGACAAGAACCATATGATCCTCTCAATTGATACAGAAAAAGCATTTGACAAAATACAGCATCGCTTCTTGATTAAAACCCTTCAGAGTGTAGGGATAGAGGGTACAGTCCTCAATTTCATAAAAACCATCTACGAAAAGCCTATGGTGAATATCATTCTCAATGGGGAAAAGCTGAGAGCCTTTCCCTTAAGATCAGGAACACGACAAGGATGCCCAGTCTTGCCACTATTATTCAACATAGTACTAGAAGTCCTTGCAACAGCAATCAGACAACAAAAAGGGATCAAAGGTATTCAAATTGGCAAAGAAGAAGTCAAAATCTCTCATCACAGATGACATGATACTCTATAGGGAAAACCCAAAAGAATTCACTCCCAAACTATTAGACGTTATAGAGCAATTCAGTAATGTGGCAGGATACAAAATCAATGCTCAGAAATCAGTTGCATTTCTATACACGAACAATGAGACTGAAGAAAGAAAAATTAGGGAATTCCATTTACAATAGCTCCAAAGACCATAAGATATCTCAGAATAAACTTAACTAGAGACGTAAAGGATCTATACTTTAGAAACTACAGAACACTAATGAAAGAAATTGAAGAAGACACAAAGAGATGGAAAAACATTCCATGTTCATGAGTCAGAAGAATAAACAGTTAAAATGTCTATGCTACCCAGAGCAATCTACACTGTTTTCCAAAGTGGCTGTGCCAACTTGCATTCCCACCAACAGTGTAAGAGGGATCCCCTTTCTCCACATCCTCTCCAACATCTGTTGTTTCCTGCCTTGTCCATTTTGAGGAGGCAGCACTTCTAACTCATTTACTGAGGCCAGCATTACTCTGATACCAAAGCCAGACAAAGACACTGTAAGAAAAGAAAACTACAGGCCAATATCCCTCATGAATATCGATGCAAAAATCTTCAATAAAATACTAGCAAACTGAAGTCAACAGTATATGAAAAGGATTATACACCATGACCTAGTAGGTTTTAATCTTGGAATTCGAGAATGTCTCAACATACAAAAATTAAACAACGTAATATACCACATTAACAGATTAAAGGAGAAAACCATAGGACCTGCATTTCGATTGATGTAGAAAAAAGCATTTAACAAAACTAAAGACATTTTCATGATAAAACACTCAACTGTTTTATAAGATTTAAGAATTCTTTTGAGGGTGCCTGGGGGCACAGTTAAGCGTCCAGCTCTTGGTTTCTGCTCAGGTCATGATCTCAGGGCTATAAGACCAAGCCCCACATTGGGCTCTGCGCTCAAGAACAGAGTCTGATTGTCACTCTCTCCCTCTCCTGCTGCCTCTCTCCCTCCCTTTCTTTCTCTGTAAAACAAATAATTAAAGCTTAAAAAAAATTCTTTTGATGACAGGAGACAACACAATGACACTCAGATGAAAGCTAAACTCTGTTACTTACAGCTCTAAATGAGAGAAGGCTTCCAGACCTTGCCACACAAAGGATTACCTCAACAGAGCACACTGGATCTGTAGCTGGCAGCTTATGTATGGCAAGCCGAGTGTGGTTAGCTAGGTTCTGCAGGCTCCCAATGGACTGGCCAATTTGAGTAATTTCAGTGGGATTTAGGGTATAGGGGCTTTCTCTAGTGGTCTAAAACCTGACCCCAGGGCATTTAGTATAGGTGTATAGTGACCTAGGGTGTGAGAACCTGATAAGGGAAGTGAATTGTAATTAGCTCTTCAAGAAGGAGAGCTGACCAACCCCCAGCCAGGACCTCAGAACTGGGTCAAGACAGTATTTCTTAAAAACTATGTTGCAATTGACCCCTTGATGTCTTGACATCAGTTTTGCACTATTTGGGGGGGGGGGGTGGAAGGTATCTGAGTGTCCTAAATAACAAAGGAGACTTCCAGAGATAGAGCATAGTTGCCCTAACCAGCATGGAAAATAATTTATCATAAGAGCAGAAGAGAAAAAAAAGAGAAGTATGAGTCTTTGTAGGCCCTCCCATAACCAAGTTCCTCATTTATGTGGTATTAACCAGATCTGAAGTTGCTGGGGCTTCTAACAATATTTTGGCAGAGCTGTAAAGTGTGTTAAAAGCATGAAATATATTTTTTTATGACAATAGTATCTTGGCGTATTTCTTGGGTCAAGCTGGCATGTCTAGCAGTTATGTTGTTGGAAGATATAAATTAACTGTTTAGCAAGGTATATGTATGTAACGGTTAATAGTATTTGTTTATAACCGGTGAGAAGGGGTGGTGGTGGGGGACATGGTCAGAGTACACAGTGGGAGATTGTGATGGAAAACTGTAGTAGGGGAGTAAGAGAAGACACTGGAAAGTGGGAGGTTTTCTCCAGGGGGTTGAGGGCTGGAATAATAATTGTCATTACTTTTTAGAATGGCACAGATAGCTGCAACCTGTCTACAATTTCCCTTCAGGCATGGGAGTGTAGGGGTTTTGGCCAAGAGCAAGGTATATACTAGAATCATGGACTAAGCAGACAGTGAGCTCAGGAAGTATAGTACAATCTCTAATATCAAAGAAAGAAAAGCAATAAATGTCCCATGTCCAGTTCCTCTGTGCCTTAGGAGAGGCAGCCTGTGGGCATTACTGGGGCAGTGGTCTGAGAGTCAGGGATGAAGTTATCTCTGATGAAAAGAACAATGTCATCTTTAGCAGCAAGTCCTGGGCCAGGGTGATGTTGTCTGTGATGTGGGACTGGGATATCTATTCTTCCCAAGGGATATCCAAGGGTTGATGTGGGTCATGTTTTTGTGGCCATATGGACCAAATTGTAAGGCTTAGCCCTTGCAGAAGTTGAAGGCAATGTGGGGCCTGGGAGCTTGTAAATACCTTTTAAGTCAAGGGGCTTTCTGGGTGCACAGCTAGCAAAAGTGATGCCAGCATCCATGATAGTGTTATAATTGGACCAAAGCTCTGGAACACGACTAGCACAACTAATGGTCTACTTAAGGGTGGCGAGACCTAAGCTTTTGCCCAGATGGATGATGAGAGGAGTTTTATAGCAAATAGGATTTAAATCCTATGGTCTGATTTGAGTGCATGTGGTTAATAGGGTGACGGATTATTAGTCATCTGAAGTGTCTGTGGCTGAGATTGAAACCAGCATTAGTCTGTTAGCAGGTCCACTAATGATGATAGGTCCTTTGGCTCAGTTGTCAGTTCAGTTGGTTATGGGCAATCAATAAAGTCTTTGATCTGCAGGGATTGCATTAGCCAAACTGGATGGTATGTGGACATCAGCATTTGCCATGTGTGGTTGAAATAATGGCTTCCTTGGAGAGTTTCAGCCTCCAAATCACAAATTAATGAAAACTCCACGACCAATGGTAATAAGACTAATAGTCAATTGAATGGCTGTTGTTGCCTGAAGCTGATTTTCTCCTGGCATGCATTATCACCAAGGAGGAGTTATCTAGTTTTATCACTATGGGATATGATGTTGATTCTATTATTATCTGTGAATGTGATTTTTATTTACTAATTGGAACTATTGATTTCACTTCTTGGTAGTCCACATTATTCTGGAAATGGACTTGGAAAACTAATTTTAATTTTTTGGAGAGGATCAGAGAGAGAGAGACAGATTAATGATCTACCCCTTATTGCCTGAATGTAGGAAAAGAATTCAGGTGGTGGAAGTTTAGGCTCAAATGGGCCCCATATCACAGACACAGGTATCTGGCCCAGGGAACAATCTGGTCTAATGAATCCCAGAAGAATATTTACCATTGATTTTGCCCCAGCCTGTATAGGATGGGAAGGATAGAAAATGGATAAAGATAGGAGAGACACTATTAAAGGGCCTCATATATAAGTCTTTGTAGGCATGGAGGAGAGACACCTTCCCCTTAACGTTAAAGGGGGATGGGAAAGATTATTAAAGTTGGTATGAAGTGTGAGTAAACCAAGGGGCCTCAAATTAAGTCAGATTAAGACCTGGGGAAGTTATAGATCCATTTAATGGTTCATTCATCATTTTGTAACTGAAATAGGAGTTCTCTGAAGAGCGCATTAGGCTTCTCAATTAATCCTATTGCCAGGAGGCTAAAAGTTCTGTTAAATGCCTCCTATAGGAACCTAGCACTGTTTATTTTCAGAAGTGAAATGTGTGTCTTGGTCAATATCAGTAATGTCTGGAATACCAAAGGGGATAAGAAGTGTCCTGGTAAAGCTTGGTATTGTGACCTTTGCATATGTAAAGACATGCATAACTTTGATTTATATTTTGGGTATTTTGGAGGCAAGAGATTTCAAGAATTCTTTACCCTGAAAGGCATAATGGTCCAAAGGCAACGGTCCAAGAGTTTGTAAAAACACGAAGATGGAGCCATTTGCTGACTAGAGTCTCCAGTGCTAAGATGACTGCTTGAAGTTTAGCCAGTTGTGCTGACAGTTGGACTCCATCCTTTACCAGGAACATCCTACTTAAGAGATGGAATATAGCAACATTCCACTGAGCTCCATCACATATGGTGTGGCAATACCATCTGTACAGTCTAATCTAAAGAGGCTCCCCAAATAGCCAAGGAGTCTGCGGGAAGGGTGACCTGCTCCAGACCATGGCATCTGGCAAGGAGCTAAGGACAAGGGAGGCCACCCCCTTCTGCAGGCAGCATATGTCAGAGGGCCCAGGTATTAACTGGAGGTCCATGGAGTCCCATTTTGCCATGCTGATTTGTAAGTGCCAAAGACTTAATTTAATTTTAATTTATTGCTCATTGTGCAGAGTGCTTATGTCCACAATGGAATCTTACCCTGCTTAAATTTAAGCAGGATCCCCAGGATGTGGTCAATAATTATAACTTGAGCCTCAATATTGATTAAGTCAGCGAAGTTTTGTGAACTGGTGTACTTTAGCAAATGTTTATGTTGTCTTAGAACCTATGTTGAAGAAGGACAACAAGACTCTCAGCACCCTTTTACCTTTTTGTTATATACATTTTTAAAGTAAATTTTGGATTTTCAATTGGGTCAAATTATGGACCTTTGTTTTAATTTAAATATATACGCTTAGATAATATATAAAAATATATAATTTTTAAACTTCTTTCCCCTGCATTCCTATATTCTTATTAATGGGGGAGGGGAAGTGGGGGGTGCTTCTGTCTGCCTAAAGCCCTGGTGTTTATTTTCTGTCTCGGATAAAAGATTGGGAGATCTTCTAAATGGTTACAGGAAAAGTGGGGGAAGGGCCTGTGGCATACCTCAAAGGCAGCTGTCTCTCCTTCCCAGGCTTCCCAGTCTACCGCCCAGGCACTAGGTTTGTACATAGAGAGCTACGGCAGCCTGACCTTGGGCAGGGCAGTTAGCCCCATTGACCCGAGTATCAGTCCTTTGGCCTGTTGATACTGGCAGCACTTGCTGAAGCCCAAGCACCCTGGCCCTGGGTTCTGTATTATTTAAACAATTGGTTAACTCAGGTAGGTGTTGTGGACAGGCTGCAGGGATGAGATATTGGGATATTGGTGCTATTGTCCCAGAGGCCCCCTTTGGATTAAACACTGGGCTTCCGATCTCTGAGGATGCAAGTCATGATACCCCTGAGAGTCTGGGGAGCATAGTGTTCACTGGCAAGAGCTGCAAGGGAGATGGGTTCACACCTTCACCTGAGCGACACTGACATAAAGACCAGGGCACCAACACTCACAGGAAATACAGGGACAAACCAGGGTTTGCCCTGAATAATAATAAACAAACACCAATGCCAAAAAAGTGGTGAGTCCCTGGAAGAGATCTCTGCCCAAACACACCAGAGCACCTGACTCTGGGAAGTGTAGTTGTAGTGGATTATCACTCCTATTGCCCTAAGGTGGGTTCCCACCCGGGCTAATACTCGGCACCCCAGTTTAGCTGATTGGCACTCTTTTTTTTTTTTAATATTACCACACTAAGGAAAATTGGTAAGGAGAGCTACAGCAATCCCTGGCTGATACAGCAGCAAGTATCGAGCCTAAATCTCAACAGGTAGCAATTTTGTCCTGAGCTGCTCTCACAGTCATTTGGAACCAACTAGTAAGACAAGAGCAGTCCCTTCACAAAACTACTCTGGAATCAGCAATCATGGTCATACCATCCTGTGCAGAGCACCAATTATTTCATAAGATTTAAAGATTCTCTCTCTCTCTCTCTCTCTTTTTTTTTTAGAGAAAGAAAGCTCAAGTGGGGCGGGGGAGAGGGAGAGAGAACGAATCTTAAGCAGGCTCCATGCCCAGCCCAGAGCCTGATGTGGGGCTTGATCTCACAACCCTGAAATCATGACCTGAGCCGAAATCAAGAGTCAGACACTTAGCCACTTAACCAACCGAGCCACCCATGCACCCCTAAAGATCCTTTTGATCATAGGATAGAACACAGTGATACTCAGACGGATGAAAGGCAGCTCCCAATAAGAGAAGGCTTCCAGGCTGAACCACACAGGGGGTTGCAACAGGGAGCAGGGTAACAGCAAGCCGGGCTACAGGGGGCAGTATATGTATGGCAAGCTGGATGGAGTTAGCCAGTTTTGGGGGGCTCCCTGTGGATTGGCTAATTTAAATAATTTCAGAGGGCTCTGGGGCATAGGGACTCTCCCTAGCGGTCTGGTACCTGGCCCTGGGCCAATGAGGCAGATGTATAGTGGCCTAAAATGTGAGAGTCTAATAATGGAAGTGTCTGGGATCGTGCTAATAATCAGCTGCTCAAGAAGAGGAACTGACCAGCCTCTGGCTAGGTCCTCAAAACTGGGTCAAGATAATATTAAAATAAACATCACTATATTAACAAACTGGGAATAGAGAAAACTTTCTCAACATCATAAGAGTTATTATGAAAACCCCACAGCTAATATCATACTCAACGGTGAAAGACTGAAAGCTTTTACTTTAAGATCAGGAACAAGACAAGAATGCCCACTTTTACCACTTCTATGTAACTTAGTATTAGAAGTTCTAGCCAGGACAACTAGGAAAGAAAAATAAACAAAAGGTAATCAAATAGGGATGGAAGAAATGAAATAATCTCTGCTCACATATCCCAAAGATCCCAACACACATTAAAAACACAGCCTGTTGGAACTAACAAACTAATTCAGCCAAGTTGCAGGATATGAAGCCCACACACAAAAACCAGTTGTGTTCCCATACACTAAGAATGAACAATCTGAAAAGAAATTAAGAAAATAATTGTATTTATAATACCACACCAAATAATCTACAGATCCAATGTATCCCTGCCAAAATCTCAACTGCCCCCTTTGTGGGAATAGAAAAATGCATCCTAAAATTCATATGGAATCTCAAGAGAGCCAAATAGCCAAATTAATCTTGAAAAAGAACAAAATTGGAGGATTCACACTTCCAGATTTAAAAACTTATTACAAAATAATCAAAACCGTGTGTTGCTGGCAAAAAGACAGACATATAGATCAAAGAAATAGAATAGCTCAGAACTAAACCCATATATAAACCCACATATATGTTCAACTGGTTTTTGACAAGGGTGCCAAGATCATGAAATGGAGAAAGAACAGTTTTCTGACCAACAGTGCTTGGAAAGCTGGATATCCACAAGCAAAAGAATAAAGTTGGACTCTTTTCTTACACCATATCCAAAAATTAACTCAAAATGGATCAAAGACCTAAATGTAATAGCTAAACTGTAAAACTCTGAGAAGAAAATACAAAGGATAATATTCATGACATTGGATTTGGCAGTGTTTCTTGCATATGACACCAAAAACAAAGGCAACCGAAAGGAAAATAAATAAATTGGAAGTATTCAAAATTAAAACTTTTGTGTATCACCGAAAATATCAAGAGAGTAAAAAGGTAACCCACAGAACGGGAGAAAATATTCAAAAATATTTAATAAGGGATTGATATCCAGAATATATAAAGAACTACAATTTAACCACAAGAATAAAAAAACAATTAAGAAATAGACAAAGAACTTGAATAGATATTTTTCTAAAAAGATATATAAATGTCCAATAAGCACAAGAAAAGATACTCAACATCATTATTAGCAAAATGAAAATCAAATTCACAATATGATACCACTTCACACACATTAGGGTGACTATTATAAAAAAATTATATGAAAAAACAGGAACTAATAAGTGTTAGTGAGGATATGCAGATATTGAAATCCTTATGCATATCTGATGAGAAGGTTAAATGGTACAATTGCTCTGGAAAAAAATATGGTGGTTTCTCAAAAAAATTAAACATGGAAATGTCATGTGATCTAGCAATTCCACTTCTAGGTATATGCCCCCAAAAATGTAAAGCAGGGACTTGAACAAATACTTGTCTACCCATATTAATGGCAGCATTCTTGATGATAGCCAAAAAATGGAAACAACTCATGTGTCCATTGACAGAAGAATAAATAAACAAAATGGGATATATACATACAATGGAATATTATTAAGCCTTAAAAGGAAATTCTGACACATTGTACAACATGGATGAACCTTGAAACCATTATGCTCAGTGAAATAAGCCAGACCCAAAAGGACAAATATTGTATGAGTCCACTTATTCACTAGGATAGTCAAAGCCATAGAGACAGAAAGTAGAAGAGTGGTTACTAAGGGCCTGAGAAGAGGGGCAAAGGGGGAGTTAATTGGCAGAGTTTCAGTTTGAGATGATAAAACAGTGGTGATGGTTGAACAAAAATTTGAATGTAATTAATGCTACTTATGTATTTAAAAATGGTTAAAAAAGTAAATTTTATGATATATATATACTCACCACAATTTTTTAAAGTAAGAATAAACATCAAATAATGGTGCTTCATTCTGAGAATGATAACCATACAGTACTGATCATAACAGAATTGAGGCCACGGTATCAAGTGTTTTAAGGTATAGTCCCAAACATCCTTGTTATTTACATGAACTTGGAAGTTCATTAGCTCAATCTGGAATTCACTTTGTAGAATATCATGTTTAGCTTTCTTCAATAATATTTATTGCATGAATAAATTTGCAATTTCCTAATGGTAAAGCAGATTATCTTTCTGTTCTAAAACACCTTTGAGTTCTAAGATACGATTCTGAACTACTGAGAAAGACAGATGCACTATTAGAAATTGTGTGAACTTTGGAGCTAAGCAAACTTAATTCAAATCATGACTCAGCCACTTACTAGCTGTTTGACCTTTGGTAAATTAATCTCTCTGACTGTGAATTTCCTCCTCTGTCAATTGGAGACAATGTATCCAATTTGCAGAATTGCTGTGAGGATTAGGGATGATTCAGTGTTTAGGACATAGCATGTACTTAATAAATTATCGCTATTGCTTTTCCTCTTAAGATAAATCAAGAAATTCTTATAAGAAAACCAGATAGGTGGTACCTCTGAGTTTTGAACGCCCAAAACAAATTAATTGTATACAACAGCTTGTTAGCATGTAAGAAGAATTGCATCAGATTAACAATGTAGTTTTACTCAAGGAGTAACCATAGATACAGTCTAAGAAAATAGTACCTGACTTTATCTGTGAAATCACCATCTGGTGGCACTCAGATACTGTTACAGCCTGGTGTCCATACGTCCCGGGACGCACTGCCAGCACATCAAAAGGGAAGATTGGTTAAAGAGAGATCATCCATAAAGACTTTCTATGAAGATATGAGACTTAAAAGTGTATGCTTTAAAAATATGGCTATATTTTTAAACTGTGATTGCTTGTTCAGTCTTTTTCCAAAATTTTATGCGAGTTACCAAACTACATTCCCACCAAATAGTTTTTGAGAGGATACTTAAACTTTGACAATTTGATTAATGGTAAACAGTATCCTTCTGTTTGATGGTATATTTTAAATGTTGAATGAAGATGAGATTTTTTTTTCATATTATTTTGGTTCATCTGTATTTCTTTTTTACTGAAGTGCCTGAATATGTCATTTTCCAGCTCCTCTGATTTTATATTTTTTCTTATTACTTGTAAGAAGGTTTTGAATATTAAGAAAATTAAACTTTCATCATATAAACTGCCATTTCTGCCTGGTTTGTTATGTGTCCTTTCATTTTTTTTTTTTGAGTGTTCTTTTTAACTATGAAAAAGTTTAATATAATCACATTTTACCCATCTGTTCATAATGCCTGAATTTTGTTTCTAGTTTAGAAAGTCCTTCCCAACCTACACCCTTTAATTTAGTAAATCCATTTCAGGGCATTTGTCTCCTAAATATACTCTCCAAATTGAACTGAAAATTATGTTCAAAAACTTTTACTGCATCAGTAGGGGATTAGTCAATAACATATGCTAATTCAATAAACAGAAAGTGTGTAGAGTAGTTTAAAAATGAGTATATATATATATATATATATATATATATCTTTCCAAAATTATTGGAAAGATTCGGAATTTAGAATTTTGGAAAGATTTTCAAGTTATATTGTTAAATGATAAATTGTTATATGCTATAACCGAGTTACAAGACAAAATACAGTATGACCCTATTTGTGAAAAAGAAAAAAAAAAGTCCTAAACCTAAATCATATTATTTTATATTCTTAAAAATGGTCTAAAAAGTTACATAAAAATGTGTGAACAGTGGTTACTTCCAAAACATTGGGTTGGAAAATTCCAGGTATGTGTGGGAAGGAGGATTTAATTTTCATAGTTAACTCTTCTATGTTGTTTGAATTTGTATCTTGCCCATGTGTTGTTTTTATAATAAAGAATGAATGAATATTAGAGAAAATTAGAGAATAAAGAATGAATATTAAGATATATACACTTTAAAGATATGACAGTAGCAGCAGATAGTCTCTGAATCTTCCTGAATCATCACATTAAAAGCAGACCAACTAGACTTAAAAACCAAAATCCACGGACCACATCAAAAATCAAACAAGTTGGCAAAGTATTCTCAAGAACTTCAAAATATCAGAGTGTGGATAAGCTGTCACCAGCCAGAAGACCAGCATCATCTCAGCATCAGTGTATGAGAAATTAGACAGCATCTGACAAACCTAAGTACAAGAGAACACCAAAACAGCTAACAGGTATTCAATGAAAGGCATGGTGGGTGAATATGAGACCAGCATATAAAACAGCAGAAGGGGCACCTGAGTGGATCAGTCAGTTAAGCATCAGACTCTTGATTTTGGCTCAGGTCGTGATCTCAGGGTCGTGAGATTGAGCCCCATGTCGGGTTCCACACTCAGCCTGGAGTCTGCTTATCCCTCTCCCTTTGCTCTTCCCTCCTCCACCACTCCCCGTCTCTCTCTCTCAAATAAGTAAATAAATAAAATCTGAAAAAAAAAAAAAAAAAAAACCCAAACTGCAGAAGACTCTGGTCAAGCCAATAGTTGGTGAGTAGAAGAGGTCAGCCACAAGGTCTGAAGAGGCTGAGAAATTTTATGACTAAGAACTCTCAAAGCTGACCAGCCAGGGCTCAAGTCCAGAACAGGTCCTCACACTGAGATGAAATTCCTAGAAGTGGAACCAAAATAGAGAAGAGGAAAGGAGAAGGTCAAGATAAAAGTGAAAAAGGAGAGCAGACACAAGAAGCATCAAAAAACAAAGCCATGAGGTTTTCGAATCCTACCTGAAAACAACAGAAGATAAAGCTCTGTGAGTTTAGAAAGACTTTCCAGAAAAATGCTTCCTTGCAAAAAAGTTTGGGAAAATTAATTTCAGTTAAAACTGAGCAACAAACAAACAAACAAACAAAAACCCCCCAAAAAAACAAAACAGATAAAATCCTATCCAAAGTTGTTCTAAGAAAAAAATTTTAAGGAAAGAACAACATTTCTAGAGACAATGAGAACATGACAGGAAAGCATGCCCATAAGGAAAATCAAAATTGCAAACTAAGACTCTAGGAAAATAATAAGATGTGACAGAACAACTAACCGGAAGTAGAAAAACTTAGAAGTAAAATCACAGAGCCCAGGAAAGAATTAGAGTGGAAAGAAAAAAGCCCTTCAGAAATGAAGTCTAAACTTGAAGGAACAAAAGAGCAAGTAAAGATGATGGAGAGTGTCTTAAGAGAAGTAGAAGGTAAAAGGAGAAAACTTTTCAAAAAATTAAAGATATGAGGAAAGAAACCAAAAAAGATTCAAGAGAAAACAACAGTTGTTCAAGACGGAAACCAGTTATCAGCATTTGAATAAGCAGAACTCCTGAATAAGAAAACTAACACAAGTCCTCAAGCCTTTCAAGAAAGATATTTCTGAAAGACAAAAAACATAATTCGAAACCATGTAATAAAAGCCCCCTGCACCTGGGAAGACTGACACAGAGGAATGAAAACCAAATCTTGTTCTAGAAAAATTAGTGGAATTTAAAGACGAAAGTCTTTTTCACCTAGGCAAAAAGCACAGATGACTTACAAGAGAAAGACAGATCACTATCCGACTTTTAACAGCAAAGTTTTATGCTGAAGAAAACAGAGTGACATCTTTAATATATTCAAGGAAAAAAATGTGAGCCAAAGCTTTTTTACCCATGAAAACTGTCAAATATAAAAGACATTAGCTATTATTAGCATGCCAAAGCTTTGAGAATATTGTTCACATGAAACCCTTCCTAAAGAATCTATCAGCGAATGAACTTCAGAAAATCCGTATGACTAGAAATAATCATTGACATAGAGGCGAGTGGGGTCTATTAAATATACAGTTGCTGCAGAAATAACACTAACAAAATTAGAAGAATACAGTTTGCAATGTTCTAACAATGGAGATACAGTATAGTTAATTTTTAAAATGAGATAATAGAAATAAATTTTCTATTAAAATTTCTGTTTCCTGAAATAATAATCACAATGGTAGTATTAATATTACTATTTTGAAACTGTCTAGTGTATATAATAGGGATGAAGCATACAAGTAATTATTGAATATTTCAATATGGCATCTTAAAAACTGATATCCTCTTATAGAAGAAAGAAGACAGAGATGTAATATGGAAGAGTTAAATAAAAATAGGTAGCTCTGAACTTGGATTGGGAATATTAGTATAAAATCTGTCTAGTGATGGTTGATATACTATTTCCCACAAAAACAACAGTACAAGAATAACCCTGGGACATCTCATCATTCCTTACAGCAAGGAAGCTGTCAAAGATACTGGATCATGACATTTATATGGAAATCCTTTTCTCTCATCATATTTCAGCAAACTACTTTATTTAGCGAAATGTAGATTAATGAATGAATTCCGGAAAAGTACATCGATTTCCAATAAGTATAAAAAAGCAATTATTTGATATGCATATGCTCACCCATACTTTCTGTGTCTCCAGATCTCACGACTCTTTCAGTTTTAGAGTTGAAATGGCTTCTTTTCCCCAAATTTTTAATTCTCTTTCAAGATATGGACAGGTTCTCTTGGGACTTCATGCAGTACAGGCAAATAACATTCTAAAGTGAAGGTTGTGATGGATTCCCAATAGCCCTATTAGAAAGCTCTAGATTTATATTACTAGTTATGAGCCAGAATTGTTTATTCCACTGTATTTTTTAATGCAACCACGGCTTTCAGCATAATTGAATTGGAAATCTACATTTGGAGCCTCAAATGGCTAATTTATAACTTAACTTTTAGAATATAATGCGCACAAAAGTTGGCCAAGTCCCAGTTTGGGGACACTGATTGCTGTTCCATGTTCTGGTCCCAGAGAGATACCTGGAATAATTCACAGGTGACAAGTAAGCACTAATGATAAGCATGAGCTCTTTCCAAAATGAAATTTTCAGGTAGACAAAATAAGTGTAATTATTATGTGTATGTGTATTTTACTCTATTGCTTAAAGCTTCCTCAGGAACAGTAAATAACTATTTCAGACCACAGCTTGTCATGGTCTGCCTGTGAAACAAGTTAACAGGAAAAAAGCCTGGGGAGAGGACAGAGCAGGTAGGTAAGGCCTTCCTGCTATCTCATTCCTACCTCCACCTCCAACCCCCTGCATCTAGCTTCCCTAGAATCTGTAGGATTACAGTCAGGAATGACAACTTCTAAGATAGGAATTGTCAGCCCCATCTTTTGGTTACAAAACTTGAATATTTTTGCATTGGTCATGTGTATCACCACTTCCATATTTCTAAGCATGCAAACATAGCTGTTCCCACCACTGTTACCTCTGTTTTTATGGGAAACCTCAGGTCAGTATAACATACAGAAGATAAATGGTACATTGTCCTTCTTTATTTCTATGAAACAGGATCTAAGAGGGACAGGACAACAGGAAGGGGGCTGTCCTGAGCCTCTGTCTCCCAAACAGTGGAGTTTTCAATGCTTTCCCTTTTTTTGCACATCTGGTCACCAAATGTAAAAGTTGTAAGGTCATGTCAACCTCTAAAATTACAGGTGGTAGGCACCCATATACATATATACCCACCCATATGTTCATACTCAGAATAATGTCTATGCCGTATAGAATGTTGGTTAATTCCTATCAATAATTATTGAATTCCAATCATATCATCCTCTCTATCTCTGGGAACTAAAATCTTGTTGTGGAAGACAGAAGATACAGATATACTAGGGAAGAGTTAAGTAAAACGATGCAGTCCTAAATTTGGATTGGGAATATTGGTATGAATTCTGTACGCACACGTACGCTTACATGCGTACATCTGCCTCACATATGGCAAGTGCTATCATAGATCTGTGTGCTTATGTTTTAAAGAAAGGTTTACAGTTGAAACCCTGAAAAAAAATTAACTCCTCAGAATAAATTTAATAATCAACCTCATAATTCTCTTTAAAAAATTCTCCTCTCTTTTACCTTTGAGTTTAGTCCTTCAGATGCTATTAGTGACAGTCTAAACTACATATCCAATTACAAACAAATCAATTTTCCTTCAAAATGTTCATTGAGATTCTCTATATTGACCATTTTCCAGCATTACAAACACACAGAAAAGTTGAAAAAATTGTACATTTAACGGTCGTCTACCCACCACTCAGCTTCTATAATTACCACAATTCTCCATCTAGCCATCCCTCTAATAATCCATCTTATTTTTTGATGCATTTCAAAGGAAGTTTTGAACATCAGCACACTTCACCCCTAAATTCTTCAAAAGACATATCATTAACTAGAGTTTAATATTTGTTTACAAATTTTTTAGATGTTTGCATATAATGAAATGCACAGATCTTATGTATATCACTCCATCAATATGAATAAATGCAAATCCCTTCAAGATACAGAACATTATTGGGGTGCCTGGGTAGCACAGTCAGTTAAGTGTCCGACTCTTGGTTTTGGCTCAGGTCATGATTTCAGGGTCTTGAGGTGGAGCCCCGAACTGGGCTCCGTGCTCAGGCGGAATCTGCTTAAGACTCTCTCTCCTTCTCCCTCTCCCTCTGCACCTCCCCACCCCCCCATGCTCTCTCTCTCTCTAAAAATAAATAAATAAATCTTTAAAACAAAGATATAGAACATTATTATTTTAATCCCAGAAAGTTCTCTCTTGCTTAATTCCAGTTGATCTCTGCCCTACACCCCTGTCCTAGAAGCAACTATTGTTCTGTTTCTAAAATTTTAAATAGGTAGACTCATGTGTTATGTGGTTTCTTTCACTTAACATAATGTTTTTAAGATTCATTCATGTTACTGCGTGTGTCAGTGGTTTGGTGTTTTTTTTTTATTATTATTGAATGATATTCCTTTGTATGAATTCTGTTGTCTATCCATTCCTCTTTCTTCTTTCTAGGTTTTGTCTATTATGAATTCTTGGGTAAGGTCTAAAAATTCTTGAGTAAGTCATTTTGTGACTTAGGTTTTCATTTTTCTTAAGTAAATACCTAGGCTTGAAATTGTTGGTAGGTAGATGTTTAATTTTATAAGGAAATGCCAGGCCTTTTGCTAAAGCAGTCTTATGATTTTACATTCCCACCAAAATGCATGAGTTCCAATTGCTCTATATCTTTGCCCGTACTTATTTGGCTGGTCTTTATCATTTTAGCTGCTCTGATCAGTTGTGCGGTGGTATCTCATTAAGGCTTTCATTTGCATTTCCCTGATAACTACTGTTGTTGAGTACTTTTCCACACGACCATACGTATGTCTTTTTTTGTGAGATGTCTGTTAAAATACTTTCTTCCTTTTAACGATTAGGTTACTTCTCTTTTCTCTGCAGCGGGTTTATGTGGTGTTCACAGCTGATCTTCCCATACCTCTTGAACCAGCACTCTGCTTGAAGAGAGACTCCTTTGCCCTGGCCTCTTGCCCAGACATCCTGTGGAGGTCCTTCAAGAAGGCACCTTCTGGACTTCAGTTGACCCAGTGTTAGCCTCATGCTACATCATTGGGCCAATAAGA
Organism: Ursus maritimus; assembly: GCF_017311325.1. Classification (NCBI taxonomy): domain Eukaryota; kingdom Metazoa; phylum Chordata; class Mammalia; order Carnivora; family Ursidae; genus Ursus; species Ursus maritimus. The sequence goes on along the minus strand of NW_024425341.1, from coordinate 36,153,545 downwards.
ATCTTCCTGGAAAGGGGGCCATATTCCCTATCTCTTGTTGCACTTTTGACTTTTGAAAGTACAAATTTATATCAGGCCAGATCCCCAAAATTCTCCCTCATATAAATTTTGTAGTATTAAAGAAATACACCTTTGTTTCATGCTGACTTCAATTTACCAATGACAACATGTTTGAAGTATGAGAAAAATCAACTACAAAGTCTGAGAAGGGATAGGTAATAACTTTCACATTTCCCCACATGATCGTTTTACTACCAAGCTTAACCACTTTTAGAAATAAAACATACTTTGTCCTAAGTCAGACTATTCTAGGATGCTTTGGAGACCAAAAAAATTCTACCTTGGCCCAACATTCCTTCATGTCCATTCATAAAGAAAGTGTTTCTTTTTTGTTCCAAAATTTATAGAGATTGATGACCCAGAGCATTATGGGATGGTTTGGTGCTTGTATAGAACAGAATTCTCAGCAGGAACATAATTAACCAACTTTAGGGACCTTTAAAGAGTGCTATGGAAAAAACCACACGCAACTGGAGAGAACAATTTCCCCCAGTTTTGGTTTATGTTTTGGAAAGCTCTTGACATGGCCTAGCAGGAGGCACAAAACCCTTAGGAATTGGTTTATTTGCTGAGCCAGGAGAGGGCTTGACAATTCTCCCTTTTGTTGAGGCTGCAAATCTGCTGTTGCTTCATTAAGTCATCAAGGCAAGGTTTCTGCAGAAAAGACTGTCATTTGCACAGTACTTGCTTCTCACAAGATCAGTGTGTTGATAACGTTAGGTCTTGTTACTGTGAGCCGATCAGATGGAGATATCTGCACCTTGGCATTCAGAAATGCCATAGGAACTTAAAATTCCCTTCCTTTGCCTCCTAATTTGGGCAAATTCCAAGTTTCAAATGATCATTTCATCCATGCTGCACATTTCGCAACAGCAAGTGGTTATTTCTGGGTATAGTTCCAAACTATTCTAATGAAAATGACAGGAAACAGATTAGGGGTCACAAACAAAGAGAGAATTCAGCTTTCAGATTGATGGCTGTTCATGAACTTAAAGCATTTCTGACAGGAAGAGGCAACATGGCACAGCAGGGAAAAGCAGGGCTTGTCATCAGAAAGGCTGAGCTTCAAATCATTGTTCTGCCCCTTACTGACTATATGTGACCTTGAATGACCTCAATTTCCACACTGGAATAACAGACATAGGGATACCTACCTTAGAGGACTATCGCAAGGATTAAATGAAAACAGGCCCACATCTGGCATATAGTTAATAATTAATGGTTATTACTGTTATTAGTATTTTTCAGCAATCATTTAACTTTACTGTTTAATGCATTTTCTTAATATGCTTATTACAATCATATAGCCTTCTGACAGTGTATTTTACTTTTGGGATGCATTTATTTTCACCAGATATGGTTATATAGGTATGATAAGCTCTATCTCCTTCCTCCTTCCCTCCCTCCCTCTCTCCCTCCCTCCCTTTCTTCCTTTTAGAATTATACATAAACTTCTATAGTCTCTGATGTAATTGTCAAAAGAGCTGATGTTAAAGTTAACCCATAGGGGCTATATTCTTGGCAATATTTATTCTCTTTGTATTGGGAGCTAGAGTTGTGTCCTGAATTTGAACTTCCAAATAAGTCAGTGTTTGGGTCATAATTATTGCCTCGCCTTGGATCTAGGGATTTCCTTGGAGACCTTTGAGAAAATTCATTTGGTGCCAGAAATGCATAATCTTTGCCTTGCGCCACTTTGCAGGGTTATGCAACAGAAGAGGCTCTTCTTAGCTTGTCCTTCATTACATTTCCTTTTATGTAACACTGCAGTTCCCCTAGGTCGTTGAGATGTGTCAAGGAGCATGTCATTTCAAGACACGACACTAGATGGAGCAAAAAGATAAATTTTTGTTCATTTACATCCTGAAATTCTAAATTCCAGTAAAATAAAATTTCGTTTTAAAACTCGGTGACTAAATAGGCTACTCAGAGATTAGTTAGACACTTGAGTTTGCTTTTTGTTCCTCCCTTTCCTGTTCTTTGTCTTCTCTGTTCCCTTGTTGGGATGTGCAGCATGACTCAAGAATTGGGTTCCCTTGCAGTGGCAGAAAAGGGCAGGGGTTCCCGCTGGTTATCTAGGTGTAGGTAAAAGATGCATGGGCCCAATTTTCCTGTCTTTGCAAACACAGGGGAATGGCATCTGTGTTTGTGTTACATCCACTGTTGTGCTGCATATCTGTTAGACTCTGGAAGGCTGGTATGTCAGGCTCAAGGCCAACCTCTGTCCTTACAGTCCTTCTCCATCCTCTCAGCTGGTCAAGCTCAACAGTGTGCCTGCCTGTATGTGTAATATCTGAGGCTCCCAGCCATCATTTCCCAGCCTTCCCTGTAACATCTCTCCCTTTTCTACAACTTCATCTCTCTTCTCTACATCCCTGCCAAGAAGACCAAATTTCATCAGTTCCCCACTGTGTGCAATAAACCAGTTTAATCAGGTTATACTACAGCCACTTTTCCAACGTAAAGAGTTTATAATGCTTGACCAAGACCAGTTTATTCCTTCCTTCTTCCTCCCTTCTGTTGCCTGTATTTCATCTCTTGCACAACCTTCCACAAAGTTTATTCTAAATAAGCACTTGTTCAGTCAATGAGTGAAGTGATAAGTGAATGAATGACTAGCTCCCTTCACCTCATCCATGTATCTCCAGCACTTCCTTTCCTACTCTCTTCCCCACATCACCCCCTCCATCCCATTCTATTCACCAGTCCTTATCATTCAATTGTTCTTTGTTGGTAATTGGATTTAGAGCCCTTGTTGAATTCCTCCCTTTTAAAGATAATTCATTCATTGTAGTTTTTCCTGTTGCTTTCCAATTGCTTCTCTAGGGTGTCATTTTCATTGCTAGTGTTCGTGTTTTATTTCCTACCTTTATTCTGGCTTACATGCGTTAGATTTCTGCTCACTAAAATAGATGAGATGTTTATTGAGATGGTAGATTTGGATTCACCTCAGCTTGCAAATGAAATTTGAATTATAGATTACAAAATTAAAACTGAATTGGTTACATGAATAGCTGGAGAGTATCAGGTAAACATAAAGAAAATTAGTGCTCATTCTTTCGAGGGTAGTCAAAAGTCTTAGATGCAAATAAAAATACAGACTTGAGAATGTTGGTCATCTCCACTTAGGCAATTCCCAGTCTTGACCAACGGATAACTGATTTCCTGTAATGCAGAGAACACATTTATCTACCTATTTTCCATTATTTACATTAATGTCAGGAGCGAAGTTTCTCCCAGCACATGCCAGGCCATTAAAACAGCCACTGAATATGTACCAAAGCATATTTACTCTTTATATTTGCAATGAAGAATGACAGATCTAGATGGGTAAGTGTATATTTAAGAATTATTTATCAAAAAATTTATATATATATATATATATAAATAGTTTTTTATCACTGTAAAGTATTTCATAACAATTAAATTTTAATTGTCTTAACATATGTAGGGGTTCAGAACGAATTGCCCCAAAATGTGCTACTTTGGCCTGTGGATTATTTTGAACTAAAAACAATCAAGGGTCAAAGACTCAAGAACAAATGCTGACCTTCCCCCTAACTACCTAAAAGCATTTAGGTACAGAACCTGCTTCAGGAAAGGAGCTATCGTCATAGATAACTACAGTATAGTATGAACTAGGTGTGGTAGACAGAGAAGAACCTAGCAAAGTCTGTTACAATTTCTCTCTACATGCTATTGTTTCTGTATGGGCAGGAAATATTTGGTTACTAAACATTTACTCTTTTTCATCTTCTTATGAACTCTGTTCCTCCTTTTTGAAGTCCCAGACTCCCACCCTCTTCTCCTTAGTTCAGGATGACATATATACCCCATTTTGCCTGACTGTCTTTAGAATCTCTCATGTTTCTATGAATTTTCCTTATGTGTGTAATTAAATTTGATTTTCTCCTGTTAATCGCCTTCATGTCAATTTAATTCTTATACCAGCCAGAAGAACCTTAAAGGGTATAGATAAATTTTTCCTCCCCAATGCACAAGTGGGTAGATTCTTAGGTGTTAATTAGTAAAAATAGCTAGAAATATTTTCTTTCAAAGTTATCCTCATAAATCTTTAAAAGTATTTCCCTATCTCTGGGGGTGGGGAGTGAAAGGGGAAATGTACCACAATGTTAGAGCAAGGGGACTCCAGAATTATCTATACACTGTAATAACTCTTGTATGTATATAACAATCTTTATGTATATAGATACTGTTATAATTAATAAAATTAAATTTGTTTAAAAGGAATGACAGGTTTTTGGTTTCTTTGTTTGCTTGCTATTTGCTTGTTCAAGTAGAGACAATTTCACTGGCTTTCTTCACCAAGTATTTATGTTCTTTAGAGAACACTAGAAACTTTGCTTTGGGTAGTTACTTGGTTTCCCTCAGAGTACGTTAATTACCTTTTTGAATTTCCCATTCTTGTTTTCTTGAGTATCTTCTAGTCTTTGTAGTAGCCTGTAAGTCACAGCAAAGAAGTCAATTATGAATTGATTGCCGATTCTTCTATTGGTTAATATAAGACTGGGGGTTCTGAAGTTGACCAGCTGCTCTTCTAAAGCAAAGTCATGTTAGATTATGGCTGAAAATGACTCAGGATGCTGAACTGACCTGGGCTTGATTGGAGTTCAGACCCATAAAAAGCTCTGCCTCTTCATGGGGGATTATGGGTTAGGGAGAAATTGATGCACCCGATATCTTTTTTTTTTTTTTTTAAGTCGACTGCCTCAGTGCCTTGTAGCAATAGACTGAAGAAAGAACTTTGTCTTCAATATGACTTCAGGCGTCATTTCTTTCTTTCTTTCTTTCTTTCTTTCTTTCTTTCTTTCTTTCTTTCTTTCTTTCTTTTTTTTTTTTCCAAAGGTCCCCTTTTGTCTCCCCAAAATAGATATGCAGTCACTGGCTAACTTTAACTATGTGACTGGGCAGCAAAATTATTCATATAGCATTCAGATATGTTAAGAAAATATAGTTTCTCTATCTCTTGAGCTGATCATCTCTCACTCTTGAGCATCAACCTGCTGGGATTGATGCTGGGAAAGGATGTAAGTCAAGATTAAGTTCAACCTGTTTATTAATTTAAAATCCCCCTCTTCAGTAGATGCTAAGTTTCCCAGATTTCCTATCTCTCCTTCCCACCCTCTCCCAACACAAAGGGAACAGACACAGCCCTTTGCTCCCCTCCCTCAAAACTCCTCACGTCCATCACATCCTCTACTCTGGGTCAGGATGGACCTCAGGTCCTTGTCCCCCTGGGTGCAAGGTGACTTCCCCACCACTATAACCAACACTGTGATCTCACACATCCAAGCTGGTTTTCTATATGCTTAAGAGATTCAGAAATTCTCTCTCTCCCTCTCCTGCCTCTCCCTCTCTATCACTCACTCTTGTGTGTTTTCTCTTTCTCTTCTCTCCAAAGTCTGGCCTTTGGTCTTATGGTCTTGCTGCTGACAGCAACAAAAATCACATTTGATTATTAAAGCATTATAGCTCCAATATGAACCCATGTTTCCCTTGAAACCCTTTGTTTCAATGTCTGAGGTGTCCAGACAGTAAGATTTACCAGAAATGGATATATCTGAAAGGAAATATGTCAGAAAATACATTTCAAAAGACACTGTGCTCATATGTGCTCAAATGAATGTCATCATATTTCATATGGGGAAAGAAATCATGTATGGGTTGTGAATTCGGCCAGATTATACAGCTTCAGGAGGGGAGGTCATAAGGAAGAATCCCCTTTGAAAAAAGAAAACTAATGCAGAAAGCTGACATCGCCAGGAAGTTTAGAACATTTTTATTAATTTCCTGCAATTTTTTTTTTTTTTGCTAGTTCATTGCTGATTTGCCTTTGAAATGTGGAAGTCTGACAAATTAATCTCTTGAAAGGAGAATGTCTCCTTGCCAAGTGCAGGCTTCTCCAGAGCATTCCTGTTCTCCCTGGGTAGCCAGATGAGAGCAAACAGGCCTCCTCTTTATTCTCCAATAGCAGTGCTAGGTGGCCTGGACCCGGCCCCTGGCCTCATTATTTTGGGGTGGGGCTGGAAGGGCCCCGTGAGTGTGACGGAACTTCATTTCAATCCCTTCCTAGTAAAAGAGGAGGCAAAAGGGGGGTTCCTGAACTAAGCCCTGGGTGATACCAAAAGAACTAGGAAGTTGAATGCACAGAGCACCAAATTCCTCTCATACTAAAACCAAGAAAAATGTCCCGGCTCTCTGAAATCCGCATACCTTCCCTTCTTGTTAATCTCCCTTTCTGGCTATTATTCAATAACTGAATCCTTTCTCAGGCTTTTAGCCAGCTTTCAGCTTGTAGAAAGAGGATGAAAAAAGGGCACCCTAAGACCTTGGGTCTCTTTTCTTCCTCTTCTGTTGCCAGTGAATCGATTTGAAAAGCGAGCTGGCGTGGGTTCCAGGAATTTGTGTAAATGCCTAATGGAGAGACACTGCACAGTTGCTGCGGGCCGTTCCGGCATTTCCAAACATGGTTCTAGCTGATGGCCTGCACTCTCAGGGGAGGGACCTGCCCGTGACACATGTTTTCCTATCTGCAGACAGGCTTGTAGCATTTCACTATTTCCTTCCTATTTCTTGGGTGGTGGGGATGGGAGGTTGGGGAGGACATACATTTTAACAGCTCCATAATCAAAACTGCTGCATTTAAAGCAAGGAAAGAAAAGCACACGTGATCCCAATCTCCTTACTGCACTTTCTTCCTAGGGATGGCAGAAAGTTGAGTGTAAAAGTTGTGTCTGTAAGTATGTTTCCACGCAAAGGGCAATCGTTTCTGTTTTTGTCTTTTATTCAATTCTCAAAGGGCCTGCTGATTTATTCGACAATATTCACTGAGTGTCAGGTGTCTGCTAGGCCTTGTAATGTATAGTAAGGATATAGCAAAGAACAAGGTGGATAGGATCCCCGCATGAATGGACCTTAGAAATGAAAGGGGTGGAAGGAGACACGAAACAAATAAAAGTAAACAAACAGCCATGTGTGTTTGGTTTTGCTCTCAATGCTCTGGCACAGTCTGAAGGAAATAACCAGGGTGATGTAATGGTAGCTAGGGGGTGGCAGGTGCAGTAGACATTTGATTGGCTTTTCCAACTCTTCCATCCCACGTAAGGATCCCTTCCTGAGCCTCAGCTAAGATGCCTGCTTAAACTGCAGAAGCAGAAAAGCCAAAAATTTGTTTTTCATTAAACGGACACTTCCAAGACTCCCTTGTCTGAGGGTCTGACTGCGGCCCAGTGTGAGGCAGATGAAGGAGACGAGCAGCACCGGGCAGTGGGCACGTGTGGGAAGCTGCCTTTGGGGGCTTGTCAGCTGGGAGAAGCATCGGAGTCACCCAGTGCTCAGCCCGACGCTCTTGGCCTGATCTGCAGAGGTGCCGGAGCTGAGAGGCAGGTGGCGGCAGCAAGATTTCCGCAGACGCACATCTGTGGCGAATCGGGTCTCCCAGCTGCTGCTCCCGACTGCAAAGCTTCCAGGAGCCCCGGGCAGGACAGTTGCCCACCCCTTCCTCTGTGGTAACAGTCCTTCGTTTGTATCCAGGGCAGGACCCTCAGGTGCAGACCTGGGCATTTTCCAGCCTCTCCACCAAGGGCGACAGGTCTGCTTCTCCTCCTCCCTTGGCAACGGAGCGCCTTTGTCAGGGACTGTTCCCTGCTCTGCTGCGAATCTTCCTCACATGCACGCAGTGGGCATCTGGGGGAAAGGCGGTGAGTGACTGCACCATCTCCTCGTGTCTGAGCCTCCCAGGGTTCCAAGTGATCTCACCTCCCTGCCCTCCACCTTGAAGAATTCATTCACATTTTGGCTGTTTTCTGCCACCCTGCCTTTATGGTGGCTCTGCCGTCCTCCGGTGCATTGCCCAAGGTGAAATAGCCTGTGTCACCCATTTCCCCTCCACAGACTTGCTGCTCTTCAGAACGGAGTTTACCTTGTTGCTTGACAGCCTAGGCTCTCTGACGTGCTCAAGAAAAGTTATAAATTTGTAGATCATCCAGCTTTCTTTCATTGTTAAAGTGGGAGTGACATCTTCTTGAAGCTATCTATGTCTTAAGCAGACGCAGAATTCTCTTTCTGATTAGAGATCCCACATTGGGGGGCTCTGGAGTTTGGGTCTTTCCCTGGCAAGTGATCGAAGCATGCATGATGCTAAAAGCTTCAGATGTGAAACATTTGCTAATTCACTGGGTATTTATCAAGTGTCTAGTATTTGCTCATCACTAATAAAGAGCTGAGGATACAAAACAATGAGACAAAGTCTCTGTCCTACAGTTGCTCACAATCCAGAGAGAGTGAGTGCATGCAAACAAATGTTATAAAGTGGGGTGATGAATGCCCTAACAGGAGTGGAACAAAACACTGTCAGAATAAATAAGACACAAGGCACTGAAGAGGTATAATTGAGTCATTTTTGGAATTTTCAGTAAGAGTTTTCCGGACAGAAAGGTGAGCAGACATCCACAGAAGATGATTCCTTCAATCCCTCATTCACTGATAAGAACTTCATTTCCTGGGGGCGCCTGGGTGGCTCAGTTGGTTAAGCATCCAACTCTTAATCTCAGCTCAGGTCATGATCTCAGGGTCGTGAGATCAAGCCCCACATTGGGCTCCGTGCTCAGCTCAGAGTCTGTTTGAGATTCTCTCTCTTTCCCTCTGCCCCTGTCCCTCCTCACATGCACACTCGCTCACTCTCTCTCTCTGTCTCTCAAATAAAATAAGTAAATAAAACCTTAAAAAAAAAAAAAAAAAGAACTCCATTTCCTGGCAATGTTAGCTGGGATCAGAATTCTCTTCTTGAGGTCTAACTGGTCAACCCACTCTCACCCATGGTCAGCTCTGTGCCTGTGTCCTCCAGGTGAACTCAGCATTTCTGCAAGGTCAGAAGTTTCCAGGTCAACCGGGCTAATAACAGAAACTCTACTAGGTTGTATTTGACGAAAACCAGTATTTTCTTCTAAAAAAAAACACACAGAAATTTGATACCAATATCTAATATACTATTTTTCACACTGGCCCTCTTTATATTTTTATTAATCTCTGGATTTGTTGTACCCTGAGCAGGTAGACGTCGGGCCATCAGTGTATTTGGACCATTAGGAGCAGACATCAGTCAGCATTGTTCTAAAGGAAAAGTGAGGCCATACACTTGCCAAAGCTCCCCTGGTTGGGGCCTTTCACCCAGCCAGGATGGCACAAAATGACAGCACCAACATAGGAATAGTGGAGCCAGGGGCCCACAGGAGCCTGGGGTGTAGGCCAATATTTAGTACTTGATACAAAAGCTGAGTCGGTGGCAGGCTGGGTTTAGATAGAGTATTAGCAGGGCAAAGGATGTCAGCTCCCAGGCATGTGAGTGCAGTGACGAGTCTGTGGACAAATGCAAGATCAGAAGACGGCAACGGAGACAAAACAGGATCAGGAAGCAGGACAGGAAGCTAGATTGCTCATCTGATGTCATGAGGCCGCTAAGCAGGTAGGCAAGAGTCTACCTGGATGCCTTTGGACTCAGCCCTGTTGTTCAGTCTTCACTGGCATTTGAATATAATTTTCTGAAAGACACACACAGTATACACCCCAAAACACGCAGGCCATAACTTCAAAAGTAGGACAATATGGAGCAAGAAAAGTATAGGCAACGTGCAGGTGAGTCTGTGTGCTCGTGATGCTACAGGATTTTCTTCAAAATATTAAACTTGACAGCAATATACTAAAGGTAACTTGAAATAAATTTAAAAAGTTATATAAAAGGCAGAAATTATCATCCTAAGAAATAGAGAAGAATATTTCAGTGGCTGCACCGTCGAAGAGAGAGAATATCAGACTACAGAAGAGGACAAAAATTTGATGTTGCAGAAAATGCCAGAGTTTGGCACTGCATATGCTGGCACATCAATGTCCTTATTTCTTGGTATTTCAGGCAGAGCTGGCGGCTGAGCCCTGCACTGGAAAATTAATTCCACAGTGCAGATTAAACAGCTAGTCCATTCTTGGTTGTCTCAGCATCCCTTTGACTGCTTTTGTTGTTATTCTGAACTTTCAAAGTCTGAAGTTAAAATAGTTGTCAACATTTGCCAGCCATGATCTTAGATATCCCAAGGGTCATTACAAGAGAACCAGAAAAAAATTATTCTAACTCATTGTTTCCCTTCTTGGAACGGTGCCTTCACATTCCACCTCCCCAGAAGAGTATATGAGAATGTTTCCTCTAGTTTGGTTTCTGAGTCTCGGATTTCACGGAGAATTTTTTTCTGACTTAGAATTACTCTCTCCACTGTCCATTTCCCTCCAGAGCGAACACATGCATGCTTATAATAATGGCTGTGCGAGGGCACTAGACTGTGTGGGTGCTCTGAGAGTGTGACTTAAAGAAATCCTTAAAGAATATCCCTGTGGGTAAATCATAAAAGGATAGGGACAAATATATTCCAAAGTTTAAAGTCACAAATGAAGCATTTTCTTCATGGTGAGACCTTCATCAGTGGGGCTAGAAGAGAGCTGACTGCACAGAGTATAATTAGTTTTCTATTACTTGTATATATATTTTTATTTATATTGGTATATATAAATTTATATACATAAATAATGATATGTAAGATATTATTATTATGCTGTATTTCTAGGTGAAAATCCTAAAACACCAAATTGAATTAAGGAAGCATTTTATTTTATTTTTTTTAAGTAAGCTCCACACCCAGTGTGGAGCATAAGGTGGGACTTGAACTCACCACTCTGAGATCAAGACCTGAGCTGATATCAAGAATCGAATGTTTAACTAACTGAACCACCCAGGCACCCCAAGGAAGAGTTTTAAATGATAACAGACGAACATCTATTTTCCTCAATAATAACATTTGTTCAGAGCTTTCTACTTCTAAACTGTTTTCATATACTGTATATAAACCTATGAGGTGGACAAGGAGACATTATTTCCGCATTTAAGTGATGAAAAACTAGATACATATTTAATGGAGATAGAAACATCTTGAATTTGCCATTACAGAAGCTGAATTATGAATAGAATGGATACATGACTCACTGCCCCGAAGGCTGGATCAGACCATGCAGCCATCATTACCCAGACAAGTCAGACAAAGCCAGGATTATTTAGGCTTGGATTTTATCCAATGAATTGTATCCGTTGTTCCCTTCACTTTGGTAGCCCCAGATTGCTCTGGGAATTACTGACAGTCTCTGGCAAAAAAAAAAAAAAAAAAAAAAAAAAAAAAAGAGTAAAAACAAGCATCTTGACTTCCAGTTCTGACTGCTGACCACGAGAGGGTAGTATTATTCTCTGAATGGCTTGTCCCATATCTCTTCAGAGAGAAAAGATTGGAACCCTGAAATCAATTTATCCCACATCTTCCCAGAGTGTACCTAAGCCGTAAATATCAGGAATTTGGCTTTGAATCTCCAGTTCTAGAGAGTGTCTCATTTTCCAGCCCTAAGCACTAATCATTGGCCTCGATACTAGACAAGTGTGGTTTGGATGGAGGCAAGGAGACAGTCTCTCTTCAATTAGCCACTCTCTGATTTGGGGCTCCAACTAAAGCTATAGAACCCAGGGGTCTCTTCCTAAGTGTTAAGCTATCAATGAGCAATGGTTATCACAGGTTGATATATTTTCAGCCTGATTCATTTCCTAGAGAAAGGAAAACAGTGAATGGATTGCTCGATCATGGTATTAGGTATCAAAAACTATAAAGGGTACAGGAGGAGGAGAGAAAAAAAATTCTCTGCTCTTATGATTAACTCCTATATTAAAAATATACTATATAAAACACTACATAAAAATAAATATTGCATAACCTAAAGTATAATGTACTTTCACTAATGTTCAAAATGCTTCCATGGGTATATGCAGCTGGAAAGGTGTTTCTGGTACATGACACTCAAGTGTTTCCAGGGGAATATAGAAATGGCCTGTAAAAGTTTTTACTGTGGAAAATAATGATCCCTAACTTTGTCTGGCTTCACAGCCAATATGACTTGTGCTCTTCACAATGCTGACGGAAAATGATAGCTACTGATCTACGGAACTTCCGCCACAAGGTGAAGCCACACGCGGCCACATGCCTCATCTCACAGGTGATGACTTCACTCATATTTTGGGTTTCAAAGTTCCTCCCTCTTCTGAACTAAATATCTGTATCCATCTGGCACTCACCTTTTGCTACCTTGTGTAATTTTAAGTCAATTTCCAGAGAGACAAGATTGAGAATTCATTTCAACTCAGCGAAGGTTTCCTATGAACGTCTTACACAGTGCTGTGCTGTGGACTGAAATACATGTACAGAGGACGCTGGTCTCTACAGAGCTAACCAGTCTGTGAATTCCGCCAACAACCCATTCACAATGATCTGTTTTGCGGGTCCTGGTTTCTTCGCGAAGACTCTCTGTAGGCAGCACATCCTGCTTTGATCGATTGTTGGGGATCCTTGAGATGTCTCACCAACACCCTCCTACGTTCTGCCTTGCAAACGCACCCTGTTCACATGTGTTACCCTCAAAGGCCATGACAGCAAGGCCTCCTTGGATGGCTGCTGTCCGTGTTACAGAAGAGGACGGTGCCAAGGGGTCCCCCCTTTGCTGACCTTCCCTGGGGTCTACAATACACCAGGATCATCCTCTCCTATACCTTCTATATACACCTCCATACAACCAGGCTGAGGGGCCAACAGATCACAGCTAACATCCCCTCCTTACCTCTCCTGTTCACCCCAGAGCTGTGACAACCCACTCCCCTCCAGCCACAAACCACCTCCCCAGCGGTCATCTCAGGTACTGCTCAATTCCACCGTGGCTTTATGTGAGCCTTCCCTGAAAAGGGACAGATAACAGAGGATGTTCCTCCATAGAAAGCTCACGTTCACGGCTCGGCCTACTCCTGGCACTCAGCAGAGTGAATTGTATGTCGTAGATGCCGAGAACAGGTTAGTGAGAGCTGCGATGGTGAGTGTGGGAATTTGCCTTAATTGCAGGGGCTATCAAGCCTGTCATCCAGTTAATGTTTATTCTGGCAAGCCCGAAGATAGCTGTCCCTACTATTTAACACCGAATTGTCTTGCTTGTGTGAACCATACAACAGAACGCAACTTTAATTACCTGTTTCCAGTGATTTCACCTTACTAAACCTTATCTCCCCAACCAGACCATTATGTTTGAGAGGTTGGGGGATTGATCTTCTATTTCTCCTATTCTTCTTTCATCACTGTCACATGCCCTCTCCGTAATCTTCATGCCTGGCGTCCCCAGTCTGGATGGCCACCTCTTCTATTTCCAGCTCATTTCTTCTAGCTACCTACCAACATAACTCCCTCAAACACGTCCCTCAAATCTTTGCTAAAACGTCACCTGCATAGACCGCTTCTTACCACCTCACTCAAAATGGTAGCCCCCCGTCTCCCTTCCTGCTTCATTTTACTCCCAGGCACCTATCACCACCGACTTGCCATCAATGTTCGCTTTGCTTACTGCCAGCCCCTAAGGAGGAAATACGCTTCCCAAAGGCGCTTTTGTCTAACTTGTTCACTCCTGGAGCCTCAATGCCTGCAAAAGTGTCTGGCACATAACCAGCACTCCATAAATACGTGTTCAAGAAATTGATAAGTCAAGGATTTAACACAGCATTTTCCCCAGAGAGGGCTGTTAAGAAATGCTTGTTTGCTGATAGTAACACAGGTATGGTTTCATGAGTTTAGGAAAATGGAAGGTCAAGGGTCACTTACAGATGGGGGCACCAGAGCCCGAGGAAGCCCACCAGCTGTTCAAGTCTCCAGACACTGTGTCCATGTGCTTTTCCTTTGGTAGCAAAATAAGCAAAGAATGCTTTCAGATGAAGACTTTGGGACTGAAATCATGGAAGTCCCTGAAACGGCTGAGCTTCTAGGATGGTCAGTTCAGCATTTCAGCACGATATGCACAGCTGTGCTCGTTCCATTGACAAAGTGATTGGCAAGGTTCTGTGCTGCAGAATATGGAGAGTGTCGAGTGGATAACACTTTGCAATATTAACTGTTCCTAATATTTCCCTTTTTCTTCCAATTAGGGAGACTAGAAATGAATTTTCCATTGCTCCAAGTGTTATCTGGCACTGCAAGAGTCAGGTGTCCTAATCATGTCTTTTTTTCTCTTTTTTTCAGCTTTACTGAGTTATAATTGACATACAACATTACATGAGTTTAGGGTGTGCAGTGTGATGATTAGATATGTGTATATCTTGCAAAATGATTGCCACAATAAGGTTAATTAACACATTCTTCACCTCACATAATTATTACTTTGTTGTGGTGGTGAGAACATCTAAGATTCACTCTCAGCAACTTGCAGGTGGACAATACAGTATTGTTAACTATAGTCACCGTGTTGTACATGGGATCCCCAGAACTTACTCATCCAATAAAGGGAAATTTGCACCCTTTGTATCTTCTGTATTTTGATGCTTTATGTCTGGAGGTTTCTTGACCCTAGAGGCACTGCCCCTCCCAAGGCTAGCCGGTTCCTGCAAATAGTAAATGACTTGCCCTCAGCCTTTTAGAAACCTCACCTTTCAAAGGCAAACCAATCATTTCAGACCCTTCCCCCAGCCACCTCCTTTATTGGGGTCTCAAACTCAGGGCCGTTATTCCCTGCCCTAATTGCCCCAGAGATTTCTAGAAACTTTGGGACAGCCCTATGTCTAGGGGCCCACTGATATTATTCAAACTAGCCAGTCTTGAGCCTGTTTACCCTGCTAGCCAGCTCCTTCCCGTGAAGGCCGCAATAAAGGCTCTTGCCCACATTTTCCCTTGCTCCCTCTGCCTCCTGACGGACCCTGTTTCCCTATGTGACCCCCCCGCCCTGTAGCGTGTCCTCTCCTCTTGGAAACTGTGGCTAGGAAACTATCTTTTCAATGGCAATTGTTTTCTGGTCTGTTGGCCTTGCTGTACCTGAATAATTACAAAACCTGTATTTCAAAACAGTAGAGAATAAAATAAGTTAATCTGTGGTTTTTAAGGGCATCTCTAGCTCTGGTTCTGGCATATAAATAAACAACTACTACATTAACAACAAAATAGGTTTGAAAGAATGAAAGTTCCATAATTTAGAAAAGAGGAAAAGAGAAGAGCAATAGACCATAACAAAGATGTTGGACTCAGAGGAAGGTCCCAGACTCTGCCCTTTCCACCAGCCCAGCTTCCCCTCTCTGGGGCTCAGACTGAGTGAGGGTTTACATAGAGCTGAAGGATAGGTTTGGGGAAGCAAAACTGAGACAAACATTTACCCGACTTCCTCTCTGGAGTTCTAGTGCTTGGCAAATCTTCTGACATCTCCCTGACATGCACAAGAGTTCTTTAAGGTAGGTCTTAATTTACAGATGAGAAAAATGAGATTTAAAGAGATTAAGACCACACAATTATCAAATTTATGGTATTGAATTATAATAACAATGTCTGTCATTTATTAGTTGCCTCCTATAGGACAAGCTTATATATGTTAAGGATACTATCTTATTTTATCTATTTGATTACGTATCACAGTGTAGCACAAATATGAATATGGATTCTGAATTCATGTAGACTGTCCTAACTCTGACTTTGCTACTCGGTAGCAAAATATTACATCTCTCTCTAGGTCATAAGTCCATTTCATTAAGGTCTATTCTTTTCATTTTACTTACTTTTTTTACAGTTTGTCTTTAAAACTTATTAAAGCAATAGATGCAAAAAGCTAAAAAAGTTAAAAAAAGGCGAATAGTCCTAAAGGCTTATAACGCAAAAACCGCAATCCCTAGCCTACTCTTAAGGACCATCAACCTACTCCCCAGGGGCAAGCACTTCTTACCTTTTTAGATGATATGTCTATGCTGTTAGTTTGGATGAATCCATTTTATTGCATTTTTAAAAAAGATTTTATTTATTTGTTTGATAGAGAGAACGAGCAGGAGAGAGGGAGAAGCAGACTCCCCGCTGAACGGGGAGCCCAGTGTGGGGCTCGATCCCAGGACCCTGGGATCATGACCTGAGCCGAAGGCAGATGCTTAACCAACTGAGCCACCCAGGTGTCCCTGATTAATCAATTTTAGACGATATCTATCACCTCACTGTTATAGAAAATGAGGATTTACGTGCTAAATGTGGGTTAGCTGTCAATGCCACACTATGCCCTTTGCACCCCCAACTTCACCTTCAGAATATGTATCTATTACTAATTAATTCTATAAACACTGCTTATATTATCATGACGGCAGCTTTGGCTTATTGCAGAAATAAGTCATGTACTGTATTACATTTCTTTTTTACCAAAGTGTCTCTTCTTTTAGGAGTTACCTAAATATTTCCCTGTTTTATTTACCTCCAAGGTGCTTAAAACTTTCCAACATTTCAGTATATCAGTTTTTAGGTTTTAGACATGTATTTTTCTGTCTCCTCTCCCTGGAATGCAAGTGCATGGGGACGGGAGTATCCGTCTATCTGATTCACTGCTGGGACACCAGCACGCAGCAGAGCATCCATAAACACTACTGAATGAGTGAGTATCTATGAGAAAGGACTTCCTAGTGTGGAGTTAACAGAGCTCTTACTAATTAATGGTTGAGAAACATAGAAATACTACGTGATCACCCCGAGAGTACAGAGACAAGGAGATGGTGCTAAGAGGGTGAGTCAAACAGTTCCCTGCATTGACCTCTGTGCGGCTCTCTGAGCCTGCGGTGGTAGCTAGCGTGGGTCTGAAGAAGAGGAATGATGATGGCCATTTAGCAGTGCCATGGTGATAGCGCTTGCATACAGGGGAGCTGCAGAGATAGCAAAAGAGGAAAAACACAGGAAAAAGAAAAAAAAATCTGTTCCTGGCTGTTTGCTTACCTGAAACGTCCATGAATTAGATGTACTAGGTTAATACCTGTTGTCTTGCCTGTGATGAATCAAACCTCATATAATAGGAATAGTTTAGAGGCAAATGTTCAGGTTAATTGATTTTTCTACTTAACATAGGAGTGCCAGAAAATCCATTTTAATTACTCCCTTGCTAAAAAATAGTTTAAGGGCGCCTGGGTAGCTCAATCGATTGAGCAGCTGGCTCTTAATTTCGGTTCAGGGCATGATCTAGGGGTCCTGGGATCGAGCCCCACATTGGGCTCTGCACTCATTGGGGAGTCTGCTTGCGGATTCTCTCTCTCCCTCTGCCTTTGCCTCACACCCCTGTGTGGCGTGTGCACATTCTCTCTCTCTCTCGCAAATAAATAAATAAATCTTTAAAAAAAAGTTTTAAAATACCTAAGTAGACGTCTTTCCTTAAAAGAATAATATGCGGAGTGTGATTAATTTGTATTTGGATAATATGGTGGTTTTCATTAGCATTAATGAAAGATGAACTGTGGTCAGATAACGTGATGTGGAAGAAACAACTCTGTTGTGAAGATCTTCCTTCTTTGTCCTCATTTGACCCTATCTAACTGACAGTTACCTTTTCTGTATCATTTTATTCTAGTCTCTCTTATTTTGCCTCTAAATAAGGGTATGGAACTAAGTGGCCTGACTCTCACCAGATTTTAACAGGCCATTATTCTGCAGCAGATTAGATATAGAACATGAGAGAGGAAGGGAGTTTTACATGCTGCTCAAATCAAATATCTGGGAAATAGTGGATTTAAAATATTCTTTAAAGAAATCCCTCATCATTCGCTGTCATGATTCTTTTAATCAATAAATGAAGAATAAAAATTCTAGGTATTTGGTAATTTCAGTAGTATGCTCCCCATTAAATTAAGTTTTACTGTGCTACATTCTATTATTTCCAATAAGGGTGGAATTGTACATCTGGTCATTATCAGTGATCAGTGGTACATTTCATAAAATCATAGACTCGCAAGAGTTCGTCTCATAGTTCTAAACACCACTTGGTCTATTTCTTATATCTTTACACACAGGGGAAAAAAGGAGCTAAAGGTGTGTGTGTATGTGTGTGTGTGTGTGTGTGAGAGACAGAGAAAGGGAGAGGAGAAAAGAAAATAAAAGCATTTTTTATGTTTGAATTAATCTAACCTTTGAATTAATCTAACCCACAGCTGATCTAGCAAGTTCTAGTCCCTGAATTAAAAAAAAAAAAAAGTTGAAAAACACTAAGTTCTTGTATTTTCCCAATTGGTTGACACATGGAATATTCACAAATAACCTTGGAAAGAAATAGCGATGAAGGTATTGGCAAATCTGTGTGGAATCCATACGCACTCGTAGATGGTGAAAATATTAGTGGGCTCAAGACTTGAAGAGCTAGTGAGCTATCCTCATGAACTCTGATAAAAACATCTTTTATGACTTTCAGCAGGGCACGCGACTGATACCAAATTCTTATGGTAAGAATGGGAAAGGAAGGGCTGCTAGTTAATACGGAAACAAAGTAAATCTGTTTTCTTTGTTGTGTGAAATCATTTTTTTCTAAGTGATTAAGTTTTTTTCCTTAATAAAGAAGATCTCATGATAAAATATGTGAGTGTACGGTATGTTTTCCCCAGAGCGCTAGAAACAAGCTCAATACCAGACTGGCATATCTGGAATGGTTAATCCCAAATGTGTTAATTTATAAACTTGATGTTTTCAGTTATATAATTTTAAAGCTTCTTACAGAGTTTAATCTCCTAAAAAGTCTCAAAGGAGGTGCATGTTTAACTCTGAATCCTTTTTCTGCGACCATCTACATACAATCATGCCTTGTCACCATCTACATGGGGGAGAAGGCATCTCTGGCTAACCATCGACTTTGTAGAATGCTCTGGAAGGTGGGGATCTACTTTGGTCTCAGCATCACACAGACGTGGGTAGAGGCAAATCCATGCGGTGTTCAGTGCTCGAAGTGTGACTTACTCGCTATAGAGAGTCGCTAAATTTCTCAAAAGCTACAATAAATGCAGTTTATCAAGAAAACAGCTGGTCCGTTGTAGACAGATTAGAAGTGACAAAAATATAAAAAGAAAAACTACATATCATATAAAAATTATTTATATGTATTATATATATATTACTATATGACCCATAGTTGGATACTGTGTGTGTGTTTACACACAGTACAAGATATAACTTGGTGTTGGTATTGCAGACTTGGTCCATTTTTATAGAATAAGATTTCTTGTGGTTGCAGAAGGGGCAGAGACCCAGGTCTGTAGGGAACCCATCATCTTCTCCTTGGGGGAGATGTGCACTCGTCTTTCTGTGTAATGGTGGCCGTGTGTGTGTGTGTGTGTGTGTGTGTGTGTGTGCGTATATGAATGTGCATACATTTATTGGTGTGTACACGTGTGTGGGCGCGCGCGTGCTCCTCCAGGTCTCAATAGCCTGAAGAAATAGATAGAGTCACACTAAGTAATAGCAGCACTGTCACTAGCCCTTCCTAAACTCCACCTGATCCCACAGGACATGAGCATCCTGCCAACTTCTCTCCAGACACTTTTAAAGCTCACCAAGTACGTTTCTGAGGGGGACTGGCAGAGCAGTGGGTCTCCTTGTCCAGTCAGAGGCCCGGAGACTGCCACCAGGCACATTTTGCTAATTCTACAATGTCCTAGGAGCTGTGGCCATTTTCCCACCCAGACACCACTGCAGTGCACCGATGGCTTCCTTGTGCAAAAGCCCAGTAAAAGTCATCTGTGGAGAAGTGGGGAGAACGTCTCTCTCATTGTTCCTGTTTTGTTCTGTCGCATGGTACAACCGGAAATAGCTGTTCCCTTTGTTTTTCCTTTAAAGTCTTCTCCTGGAACCAAGCCTGCAGAACTGGGGCAGGGACAGAGCTGAATGGTGGACATCCTGCTGCACTCAGACTCACTCCACCCTTGGGTTGTGTATTTTTTTGTTTTTTTAAGATTATTTATTTTAGAGAGAGAGAGAGGCAGAGAGCCTGTGTGTGAGCAGGGGGAGGGGTAGAGTGAGAAGGGGAGAGAGAGAGAGAGAGAATACCAAGCTGACTCTCCACTGTGCACAGAGTCAGACACACTGCTCAGTGTGATATCAGGACCCCGAGATCGTGACCTGAGCCGAAATCAGGAGTGGATCACTCCACCATTGAGGCCCCTAGGTGCCCCAGTTTGTGTATTTTATAGGGAAATTATTACTATTTTTTGTTTTCCAAGAGCGGGGGCTAAATGATGGGGAGGCAGTGGTAAGCAAATGAGAATTCCCTGACCTCATGGATTATAAAGTCTAGCAGACTCCTCTAAACACTAAATGAATATTTACAATTAATTGTGAATGTGTCAAGTACAGAGAAGGGGAGATACTAGCTGTGTGATCGCTACCAAAGAACCTAATCAAATCCAGGGGATAGGGGTGTTTCTTGGAATGCAAAGAAAAAATATGAGCTAGATTATTTTGGTTGCAGAAATCCAATTAGAAATTGCTATACCAAACCAACCAAATATAAAAGGAAAATGTTGTCTCACATATTTATGAATTCCAAGAGTAAATATTTCTTTAGGCAAACCCTGATTAAACACTGTTGCAAGCAGCCTGTCTTTATATCTTAGCTCTGGTTTTTAAGATGTGGGCTTCATGGGGCGCCTGGGTGGCACAGCGGTTAAGCGTCTGCCTTCAGCTCAGGGCGTGATCCTGGCATTATGGGATCGAGCCCCACATCAGGTTCCTCCGCTATGAGCCTGCTTCTTCCTCTCCCACTCCCCCTGCTTGTGTTCCCTCTCTCGCTGGCTGTCTCTATCTCTGTCAAATAAATAAATAAATTCTTAAAAGAAAAAAAAAGATGTGGGCTTCATTCTAGGGAAGGTTCTGTTGACGTGATGGCAAGATGTCTTTTACAGTCACAGATGTACAATACAGCAGTTCAGCAGCCCCATCAGAAAAAGAGCTCCTTTTTCCCCAATAGTTAAAAAAAAGTTCTGTGGTCAATTCTCTTTAGAAAACTTATGTCATGTGACCATCCTTAATGCAATCATTGTAGCCAGAAGTGTGGGATATGCCAATGGTCCCGACCAGAATTAACCCCCATATTCGAAGCCTGGGGATGGTACCAGGAACCTCCAAACCATGGAGAATGAGAGTAAAGAGGAATGTCAAGGCTTTCCAAAAAAATCAGGATACTGTTATCAAAGGAAGGTGGTTGAATAGTGGGCAACAAAACCAACAGATCTTTTCAACCCAACTTGAAATTTTTTTCAACCACTAAGAAGTCATTCTTTTTGGGATATTTGGATTTAGGCTCACTTCACCCACCATTAATCCCACTAATATGCCACTGTAAACTTAACAGAAAACTCAAAATGTTATATAAATCACTGTATAATACTTTGTTTTCTACAATAATACATAAGGTAGATTTTTTTTTTTAAAGATTTTATTTATTTATTTGACAGAGATAGAGACAGCCAGCGAGAGAGGGAACACAAGCAGGCGGAGTGGGAGAGGAAGAAGCAGGCTCATAGCAGAGGAGCCTGATGTGGGGCTCGATCCCATAACGCCGGGATCACGCCCTGAGCTGAAGGCAGACGCTTAAGGACTGAGCCACCCAGGCACCCCACATAAGGCAGATTTTATAGGCCAAAGTCAATATTATAATTTTGTAAGTAATGAAGCTAAAAAGTCAACATATTTAATTGGAAGTCTGAATGCGTTACTGACCTAGAGAAGAAGGGAAAACATATTTAAGACTTTAATGGGCATGAAGAAAAGTGCTTGAGAAATGGCTCCTAGGGTTTACACATCAGTGCAAATAAAACAGCTTTGTAAATCTTAAACACAGGCCATCACGAGGAATCTTAACCATTAGAACATGCCTTCAGTGCTTGAGTGGGTTGATAAAATTATGCTAAGTGCAATTCAGCCTAAAAATTTCTGTGGGAGTTGGTTATTCTGATAAAATGGAATGTGAGTGACCAAGACTCTGAAACCTGGCAATTCCCTCAATATTACCACAACTGGGGAAAAATTCAGAGCATGAAATCTTGTGTTTATGAATGACCAGTTTATCTGAATCCTTGTTTTTCAGGCTCTAAGCAATTATGCTGTCAGCTCAGCCAATGTGGCTTCTAAAGTCCTAAAATCAGCAGTGGTTATAGTCCCATCATTATCAGATAAGAGTGTGTTACTCCACTGAGTTATAATGTAGCGTTCATTCATTCCTGCCGTCCATGATAAGGGGTTGGTTTATGACCTGAACACGGAATGAGCTAGTTGAAAGTGTTGGAAACTTAGTAGAGACAAGCAAAAATGTTTATGAATAGTACTTGTTTCTAAATTACTTGCAAAGCATTGGAAAATTTCTGACTCATGCAAAAATTTCGTAGTTTGAGGAGTCACTCTGTGAACAGGTAGTAGAAAGTGGCATATAATTGAAATGTAAATTTACATCCCATAAATTTTTTCAAATTGCAAAACTATGGTTGTTAAATATATTACAGGACACTAATGAATGACAGAGGACTTAAAAAGTTTTACCCCACTAGAAAAACAGGTATTGGGTGTCAAAACTTAATCACCACATGCAACAAATACAACAAGAGTAGAAAAGGCAACATACCTACTGAATTGCCAAAAACCTCTCATCTCATTTTATTACCAACCCCATTACACAGATGAGGAAATTGCGGTTCAGGAAGATTAAGAAAGTTGCATTTAGAAATTTACACACCTGAGATGTGAACTGGTCCAGCTGGATTGCTGAAGCACATCCTTTCACTACACCATGTCACACCAAGGAGCATCGAGCACCACTTCTGCATCGTTCTTTGCAAGGAGTAAACTCAGTTTCTGTATGATGATATATAATACTGTATAAATATACCTCAGATATGTGACTTTTTCCATATATACATGGAAAGCATATATAGATATACTCCAGACTCATTTGTTACATTTTTTTGTATGTATGTATGTCTGTGTTTAACAGCAGTGAAGTATTCCAATAAATTGACCCTTTAAATGTGACAATTCTAACTCTGTAGGAGACATCACATGGTAAAGCCTATTACAGTTGAGACACTATAATTCTAGGATACTCCAGGATATAATTTACTCTTGCCTTTTAATTAAGGCAACATACTAGTGATATTTTGAAGCTTATTTTACCTACAGATCTTGTGGAAATTCAAGTAGAATATGATGCCAGTCTTACGTATGTTCTGCCACATCTACACGACCACTTCATGGGAAACTGGATTGTCATTAGAGTCAAGTTAATTCAGCTTATAGCTCACCAAATCTAACACTCCTGTATTTGGTGAATTTTTTCTTTTAACCCGTCTACCTGGAACTGCACCACCTGTTAATTGATTCTAAAAAGGGATGCCAGATTTAATCCCAAGACAATCTTTTTTTTTTTTTTAATTTGTTCAGTCCACAACCTCTCTGACTTCTAGTACAGTCTCCATATTTCCTTTCCCTCCAAGCCATTTCCATTTTGCAGAATTCAATTTCTGGCTTAAGCCCATGTTTCAGAGGAATGAGGTCACCTAAATATCATTTGCCAGATCTCTCCACTGAAGGACAATAACCAAGGACTAAATGGAAAATCTCACACAAAGCCAGATTAGAATTTGCGTTAATGAGACCATGGTATTGGTTACAATGATGCTATCTCTCAAAGGCAGCATAGTTACCATAAATGCTCCAGTCATCTTCCTCTCCTCTTCAAGCTCTCTTGGGCAGACCCAGAGACTCCAAGTCGAGATTTGACCTTGTTTTCCAATAGCTTTGTTTTCTTTACCCTTTGAAGTGGCCAGTGCAGGTTCTAAAAATTAAGGCATAACATTAGAATAAAGTAGAGGTCTTTGACTCTAACTACATTAAATGTAACACATTGTTTTATATTATTCAGTTTTACTACAATTGTGGCATATCGTGGAGGTATTTCAGTAGTCAGAAAATAATTGGACTTGGAACTGGGAACCTAAATTTTTGTTCGGTTTGCTTGCTATATGGTTTTGCTTAAATCACTGAAGTTCTCTGTGCTTCCCTTTCTTCATTGTTAAGAATTAGAAAAGAAATCATAATCATTCCTGCCAAATTGGCCTCAGACATGTCAAAGTATTACATAAGCATATAAATGATAAGGACTTACAAAAGTAAATTATTGGTATGTTTAATGTTAAACTAGAAAAGAAGGCACTTTAATCTTCTAATGACAAAAACTGCGGTAACAGCACACATGGCAATATGAACAGTATGATAAACCAAACTGATTTTTCGTTGATGTGCATATCAAAAAGGAATACTAAGTTGGTATTTTTTGTACACATCTGAGCAGGCATAACTTCCATGAAATTATGCTTTTCGTGGAAACTTTGACCATATCAATCTTGGCAGAGTTTGGGTAATATTTTGGGAACTCTGAAAGGACTCTTTCATTTTAATTCCCATGAAAGGCTGTATTTTTATATACCGTGTTAGGGAAATCCAAAACGAAAAAAAAAAAGGCACCATCATACTTCTGATATTTCATGTAAATAAAACAGCAGGATCAGGAGAGTACCTTCCAATGTCACCTTTACAGTAACTATAACCTAGTACAAAAATGAGCCTTTCAAACTTCATTCATTAATTGTTCATTTCACACTTAATAATTTCATAAATTCACGTTTGCACAATCTATTAATAAATGGGCATTTTTGCCTTTAAGCAGTTTTTATGCAAAGCAATTTTATCTCTAGCACCACAGTGAGTCACACACAATCCCCCCAGCCCCCTGGTTTTTTCCTACTCCTAAAACTCCTAACTTTCATATAGTACAAGTCTTTCAGGCAGCTGCAGACCTCGTCTGAGTACAGGGCTGGCTTGCTGGAATTGTTCACTGACTTCAAGGCTGGTAAATGTGCCCAGAAAAGCTAAAAGACTTGAGAAAAATCATCTCGTAGGACTTGATTACTTTACATTTACTATTCTACACACAGGGAGATTTCACTACTCTTCTTAATAGTAGAAATGAAAAAGGGGATGTTGAAGGGTTAAGAAGTACTAAGGACTCAGACACAGCACTCTCAGAATATGGTGAAAGCTAAGTCATCCTTCTCCTATGAAAACTGCCTTCAAGTGGTTTTGCCAAAACAAGTCTCTCTAACAGTAGGTGATTGTCAAGGCTCCAATTAGTAAATCCCTAAGCCCCAAAGTTAATTATGTGAGTAATGAAAAGTGGTGGAAAACTCTCATTCCCAGGAAAGGGAAGAATCCGATCAGCCATTAGCCTCATTGGGTGTGTGGAGGGATTAGAGTCTCCCACAAAAAAAAATGTTCATGGTCCCCACTCAAATGGAATAAAAACTCTTCAATGATTATTATTGCTAGATAAGTATCAGGAGTTTTTTGAAAGCAATGAAAAGACAGCAAAGGACACTTGGATGGTATCCTCTCTTAGGATGTTTCCTCTACTCTTACATACTATAAGGGAAAATATGAAATCCATTTACAATAGCAGGGAAAAGGGAAGGATACATTTTAAAAAGGATTTTCCTTTGGTAGGCAAAGCCAGGAATCTCTTAACTAATGTCATAATCAAGATTCTGGTATTTCATGATTGAGAGTAATATCAACCCCCAAAAGGGGGGGGGATCAATACATATCAAAGGGAGATGGCATGCTATCAAAATATTACAAAACTAAGCAAGAGCATGAAAAATAATGGTGAGAGACCACATATGTCAATAAGTTTGGTAAAGTCTTCAGGCCCAAGATCCTCCAACTAGGATATTTAGTAAATGAATTGGAGTTAATGAACACAAGTAGATACTATCTCAGAGAACTTATGGAAGCCTACAGATACTGGGAATTTGACCCTTAAATTGCAAATGAGCTAATAATTCCTTATAAGAAAGATTAGTGTTTTGGTGGATGCTGCTGGAAATCCACCAAAGTCTCTCTTCCATTTTTCCACAGCACCAGAGTTGTTGCCTTGCCCATGACTGCCCGCTCAGATACCACATTTCCAAATCTCCCTTGCTATACAGGTGTAAGCATGTGACTAAGTTCTCATAAATACAATGACGATGAAGTGACTGTTTGCCACTCCGGGTCTTGGCCTTAAATCATTGGGTAAGCATGCTTCCATATGTCTTCCCTTTCTCTCGACCTAAAACACCCAGGTATCACTGAGCAAATGAGGCAAACTCTCTATGGAAAAGAAGGGAAAGAAGGTGGAAGAAATCTGGTTCCCTGAAGGCCCGCACGGGGAGGAGACTCACAGCCAGTCCAGACCACTCACCTCGGTGCTGTCCTAAGAGAGGGAGACAGACTTTTAAACTTTAAATATTTAAACTTTAAGTAGAGTGAAATAGTCCCAATTTTCTTAGGAGAGTCTTGTCTTATGCCTGTTGTGTTGGCAAAGTTATAGATAGGATTCTCTTTCACTACCCAAATAAATTACATGGTAACCCTATTTTAATTCAATATATCACACTACCTCTTTCTATCAGCAGCTTAACTTCTCTATGACCAGTATAGAAATTGGTACCCGGCACTTGCAAGCTAACAGAACCTGAAATATGTGTGATCAGCAGCCACGTGGTGGGAGATGAGGGTGTGTGTACATCAGGTTAGAAGACTAGAGACCCTGGCTATACGCTGGCAAAATATTTGATAACATTGTGATAACTTGAAAGGCAGACCATGCATACATACCAAAAATATAGCCAGGGTTCCAGAATGTTAATTCAATTCGGTTAGTCTTTGCAGGGTTTAGCAAGGTATTGCAAGAAAGAAATAAGCATAAGCGAGAATTGGCACGTTTAAAAGCGGAGACAAAATAGAACAGATGGGGTTGGAAATACCTCCTCCTGTTTCTATACTTCAAACAGCAGTAGACTCATAACTACTGCTTCTCAAAGAATTACCATTAAGTAAAACCAAAAAAAAAAAAAAAAAAAAAAAAAAAAAAAACAGGTTAAGAATGTTACCTTTACATGTAAACTCACTGCTTCAGATGTCTTTAAAATAGGTGCAGAGAAGAATGGATCTCAGAAGCCAGGAAATAAACCTGGCCTACAAGCTATATGCAGACAAAGGTTTGTGAATGGTGATGAGAACCCAGGACTGACTGGAAGAAATACAACCATTAAGAAGCTTAGTATGCGGCACCTGGCTGGCTTAGTCGGTGGAACATGCGACTCTTGATCTTGAGGTCGTGAGTTCGAGCCCCACGTTGGATATAGAGATTACTTAAATAAATAAACTTCAGAAAAAATTGGCATCCCAAAAATATACAATGGGAATTTATAAATATTCATAAACTGGAGGAGCCTCAGAAGACACAAACACTAAACACAATGTGAGATTCTAGATGACATCTTGGAATAGAAAAAGGATATTCATGGAAGAACTGATAAATCTAAATAAAGTCTGTAGTCATTAAAAAAAAAATTAAGAAGCCTTCTAAATTTTTGAAATCCCAAACCTGGTTTATAAATGCCGGTGACTATTTGAACCCTAGCAAGCCCATACTCCATGTTCACTCTGGATATCAGCATATGACAATGAGCAAAGAAGACCTTCCCCCAAATGGCACAGCTGGGGCCCAGGAAGATGATGATCAAGAGAATTAACTCTGAGAGAAGCAGAATCAGGTGTGGCAGGATGAGCTCGCCAAGCACGTATGTAACTGTCAAGGCAGAAAATCTACATGAGTAGATTTGAAGGAGAATCAGTGAATTTGCATTTTGTTTCTCCCTTTCCCGAACTGCGGTCTTTATGGGGGAGATGCTGCTCTACCACCATGTGGGTGTGTAGGTGTGACGGGAGCACAGGTAACTGCCCTTTTAGCTTACAGGTCACTGGACGATAAGCAGCCACCTCTACACCAGATCAAAGAGGTTGTCCATTACCTAGAGAACCTAGACTTGAGCTGGGTGCAGTACAGATGGGACTTCCAGGATGTTCCTTGGACAGCAGATGGCTGTGCCTGCGAATGGGTGAAGTACACACACATACTTGGGTGATGCTTGGAGGGATTTGAGGGGGACAAAGCTAGTTATACGCTAAGTTTTCCCCCCACATTTTTCCTTAAAAACTATGCCATCTCTTGGCTCATGGCTGTCCTTCCATAGATGATATTCCTGAGTCTCCTTTGCAGATAGTGGTGGCCTTGTGACTAAGCTCCCTTTTGGGATTTGAGTGGAAGTGATATTTGCTACTTTGGTTGGGGGGGGGGCGCTTAAAACATTGACCATGTGCTTCTCTTTCCTTTCCCTTTACGCATGCTTGTATGCAGGGGTGGCTTTGACCCAGCTCCAGTCTTGTAGACAGGATGCCCTAGACAAGATGGAAGGAAACTTGGTCCTTGCGAGTCTGCACTGTTCACCTATGTGTCGTTATACAGGAGAGATACACTGAAAGGTTTTTACTTCACTGTTTGGGGGGAGGGGGGTTCTTTGTTATTTTTGCTCAGTCTTGACCATAACCAATTAAAGCTATTCATAAATTGGGGTTGTCTGTCTGGTAAAGCAATGTGCTGTGACCACATACTAAGTGTCAGATACTGTGCTGGACTTTTAGACCCACTTGCCACCAGTCAGTCCTCACTGAACCACCACTCAGGCTTCATGCTGTGTCCTGTATCCCTGTGTCCAGGGCTCCTTGACAAATTTATACCAGTGCCTGTGAAACCACACGCATTGTGAGCGGAACTGGAAATGGAACCCAGCACTTCCTGACTCTAGAACTGGTTATCTTCCTATTTATAGCTTCTTAATTTTGTAACTAATTTTCAAACATACCAAAATCTCTCAGGAAAGTAAGGGCTTAAAAAAAAAAAAAAAACCTACCAGACATGTTTATTTTGCCTTGTCTATTAGATGTTAAAATCATTTTGCCAATATTTTCATAACTTGAGTTTTTATATAAATAAAAGCCTAGTAGGCCCAATGCCAATT
Source organism: Ursus maritimus (assembly GCF_017311325.1). Lineage (NCBI taxonomy): Eukaryota > Metazoa > Chordata > Mammalia > Carnivora > Ursidae > Ursus > Ursus maritimus. The sequence goes on along the minus strand of NW_024425341.1, from coordinate 36,124,645 downwards.
TAAATTCATATGCTTAAGTTCTTGGAATTTTCCATATACTTCCACTTACAACTGAATTTTTTGTAAAGCAATGTTTTAAGCAGGTATATTAGAACGCCAAGATTCCTTGAGTGTAATGAATACTGAATAGAATATGTTATTTTCATATCCTACCATATATTAAACTTTGTAAAGAAAAGGCATTCACAACTTAAAAAAATATACTTCAGAAGGAATGTTCTTTGGTTCATCTTGGTAAAATCCACCTGGTAACCTAAAATCTTATTACATAATGTTTATTATTGCTTTGTGAAGGAAAAGTGGAGGGAGGCAGTTTTCTTTATTTTGGCAGCCTGCTAATCTAAAGATTACATCATTTTTTATAATTGGTGCTGGTTAATGTTGGTTCTTATTTTACCTTTTAAGATCATGAATGTTTCATAAGTAATGTTGAATGAACTGACTACTCAAGAAACCAGATGCCTGGTCTGAAATTTTCATTGCAGTAAGGGAAATTGGGAGAATCACTCCCCTGGATTTCCATTGTGCCTAAAACCTGATGCCATCTGTGTCTAGCCAGGTTCTTGATGCCTCCAGGATTTGTTTCCCAGACAGTTGTTTGGTGCTTCTTTATTACATGGCACATCTATGGTCTGAATTGTCCACGGTGACTTTTAACTGCGGAGGCCTGCTGTGGTACAAAATTTCATGACTCCCTCGAGCAGCCTCTGAGCTGGTGCCTGGGTTTGGATGGCAGCGAATTACGGATCCCTACGCAGGGGCTGGGGCCACAAGAACAAGGGAATGAAAGATTGAAAAAAGAACAGAATCACAAGAGAAAGAACAAGGAACACATGACTCACAGAGCCGATACATTTATATGGAAAAGGTCAGCAATTAGGTAAATGATCAGAAACAGTGAAGTAAGGCACCATTTGAGGCCCTAATTTGGTGCAACCAGAGCTTTCTGACACACTTCCTCCCGACATCGTACCACCCCAGGACACAGAAGGTTTAAGGCTATTAGGGAGAGAGAAGCTTGAACCTGCTGGGAGAGAGGAGGTAATTTATGAAGATACGCCCTGTTTCAGTTGGGTTCTCCTTAACCAGAACCAGACAGGTAGTTTACATGGCGAATCTCCCGGAGGCAGCATAGGAACGTGGGGAAATTTGGATTTAGGAGGCTTAGAAACCAATAAAAGGTGTGCTGTCTAGTAGTTGCCACTCTTGCTGGCCAACTGAGGCTCGATCCCAGTAGGGCACTGTGGGGAGCCAGTGAACAAGGTAAAACTGAGTTCATAGATCCCAACTGTTTTGATGTTGAAGAAAGGGCTAGACCATGGATTTCAAGGTGCTGTTTGGGAAATATGGATCGAACACTGAATATCAAGAGAATAGATGGAATTCATAACATAGTCAGATTAGAATGACATTTCCTGGATGCCGGGTATTGCATTATCTCTCATGAGATGTTCTATTTAATCTTTACAAGAATCTGATAAAGTAGGTACTGTTACCCTCGTTTTTATGTACAAAGAAACAGAAGCTCAGAGGAGATTGATGCCTTATAGAATATGATACGGCTAACATAAAGGAGATCCTGGATTGCATTTAGGTTTCCTAACTCAAGATGTAGTGAAAGGCAAAAGAAAAGATTGCAGAGGATAGGAGTTTTGGGTCCTATTTTCATTTGTACTCTATTGAGGTCCAGGGCAATATCCAATCTCAACAGTCAGTAACGGCATGGGTGTCCACAGAGCAGACCAGTTGCTGGCCACTATGTGGAACAGATGTGCCTGCTTCCACATCAGTCCTGCCATTCACCTTGGACAAGCTCCTTACCTGATCTGGGCTTCAGTTTCTTTACCTGTAAAGTGAATATACAAGATCTACTTTAAAAGCTAAAAACTTTGTCCATTGTCAAGGCTAAATAGACTCAGCTCTATTCCATTTGTTCCAGTACACATACTTGATGTGCTAACACTTTGGCAAATTCTCAGATCAGTTTGTTCCTGTTGTAAATACCAATGTCAATAATGAACGATTCACTTCAAAGAAATCAACTACTTCTACAAACTGAAAACTAGGGGCTAGTATTGGGAGAAGCGACGTCTACTGCAATTTCTTCAAGCATAAATATAAAAACTAATTTTTCCTTTGTCTAACTTTTTCCTTCAGGTGCCAGGGTAATTACATAATTATGACAAGCTTATTTTTCTAGTTATTTTCATTCATTCATTAATCTATTGTTAAATAATTATGAAGCAGTTTTATATGCCAGGCACTAAACTAGTCCTGTTCTGGGTTGGAGGGGTGAACAAAGTAGGCATGGTCTCCACCCTCCTAGGTCTTGAGAGTCTAGATGTGGAATTAGATACTAACAAGAAGTGCAGCAAGAAATAGTACTTTATTTGTGGTTCCAACAGAAAGTAATGGATATGCGAATACCTAATATGAGGAAACCATTCTTAAATCAAATCGTAACTGTTAATCAAATGTTAACTGTTCCCAAAAAAGAAATTACAAATAGATGTTTCTTAGCTCTTGTTGAAGGATGGTTTCAAGGATTCTTTCAGAAAAAGATAATTTTTGTTTAAAAACCAATGATATGACCTGCGGTTGATTCATTCAGATTGAATTCAATTCAACTCAGCTCAATTCAACCTGAACCACCTTTTTCAAGTCTTGTATTGTATTAGTTTGGAAATAAATGGTTCTTTCTCTTGGTGCCCTAAACAGTCACTCCCCTTCCCAAGGCCTTAATAAGCTTTAGACCTGACCTCATTCTACCACCTAATGAGAGCTCAGAGAATGACGTAAGTGGCAAAGCAACATGCCTTAGTGTACCCGCAGGAATGAATTGTAAAGTTTGTGGTATTTTTTTTTTAATGAATCAAGGGAGTGATTGACCTGTCCAGCTGAAAGCAATTAGTAAAGAATTATGTTCAAGTGTTTTCTAGAATAGGTGGCAACAATAGATATCTCTGTGCAGATTCTTCCCCTTTAAATTTGAATTTCTAAAAATGATTTGCATTTTGTGTTTCACTTAAAAAAAATGTCCACTGCTCCTTTCACTTACTTTCAGCCCAGCTTCATCTTTTAAAAGTCATTTTTGGAGCTTTAATGACTTGCTCACAGTTTGCCTATTAACAGTGCCAGAAATGCTGCAGACAATTAGATATGGATTTTCATGCTACATAGGACTAAAAGTAGTCTGTGCTAACTGAAAATTTTTACCCATTTGAAAATATTTGCTGCCTGTAAAGCTCTAATGAAACTGAAGCAAAAGAAACTTCTGAGGATTTCCATTGCTTTAACAAGAATGGCAACAGCTTGGCAAGGATTGTGTGTGAGCTCCATTCTGTTCAATTCAAAACAAAACGTGTTTGTTTCCATTTTCTGCAGGGTTGAGAAACAGATTGCTGATAGAAAATGGTTCAAGCAAGCTGTAATGATGATTTGGTTGCTAATTCTTTGGTTTTCCTTTTGATCATCTTCTTAATAGGATAAGATTTCTAATAATATGGATATGGCTATTTAGTTTAGAATTCAATGAATTTTTTATTTCATATTTCCATCATGTTAACATAAAAAAACAAGAGACATAGGAAAATTCACTTAGTGTTTTCCAATGACTTGAGATCACTGTGCTATTATCGGCAATAATCTTAGATTTGTGGCACAAGCCACTTCGAACAGACAGAGAGTCCTAGTTGGAAGTGACCGTAAAGATATTTTAGACCAAGGACGTCATTTGATAGATTAGGGATCTCCAGGAAACTTTAAGAGAAGGACAGCCATTTCCAACCCAACTGACTAACCTACACCGAGTGATCTCTGGAGGCCCTGATTGAGGGGCTGTCACACCAGAAAGAACTGCTTCTGACATGTGCGTGAGGACGTTATCAATCCTGAACCATTATTCTTAATTTTTTCATTTTGGGGTTCCAAGGATCATGGGGAACCACAAATTCTTATGAGGGAATGCCTAAAGTGACAGTAGTTTTGTTTGTTTACTTGTTGCACCACACTCAGCTCTGAAGCTTATAAAGACAAATGTCTTTCCCTTTGACAACAAACAGATTTTTTTTTCTAATCCATTTTTTATGAAGAAAAACCCAATATCTTAAAGACTTAGATTTATGAAAAAATCTCAGTTCCAACTCCCTACCATGTGTTGATCTAAAGCCTTGCCTCTTATCCTTCCTGCATTAGAACTCAAAACAAATTTCTTGGTATCAGCAAATAATTCCAGGGCTTTACCACATTAACCTGTGTTGAACCACTTAGAAATAGAGTCCGATCCTTCAGTTAAATGTTCAACTACATGCGTAAATATTTATTATATTTTTTCTAGTATTTCCAAGGTTTTTGAGAGTATTTTCTATAATACCTAATCCATAATACTTCGGGAAATAGATTTCAATATATTATTCTTGTATTTATCATAGGCCACAGTACTCTCTATAGTCATCCATCTGCCTTTTCCAAACATTTGCACATATTAGCTGTCTAGTCCTTTAAGGAATTTGACTTTGAGACCCCTGAGTTTATTGGGAAGGTGAGTAATACATTATGTCTTATTGAAATGATTCTGGAGTTCTTAATTCCAACTTTCTACACTTTCTTAGTTTATTTTCCTTCTTTCCAGAGAAAAATGTTTCATTTTTCCAGTCCTTTAAAAGTAAACAAATTCCATATTATCTACAAAAAAAAGGAAGATTAAGAATAAGAGATTATTTTATCTAAACTTCAAGAAGAATATTGATTAGAAGGGGGGAAAGTTGTAAAGACCTAAATTTAGAGAAACAAGTCTTTAGTGTATTTATTCCATAATTATTTACTGAGCTCTTACCAGGTGCCCAACAATGTATTAGTAATTGGGGATAACATGATGAATAACACAATCCTGGTTTCTTCCTTTATAGGGCTTTAAAATAAAACTGTATGTTAGAACAACCAACAGCTGGTATAAGCAAAAGTGTACTCCATATATTACATTTCTCAAAGCCTATTTATGGACATAGATTCATACAGAAAAATTAAATTTTGTTAAATTAAAAGCTTCTTGAAAGCTTCACTGCTTTTAATGATACAGATCATGGAATTGGTAGTTAGCACCACAGCCATGAATTTCTGCTTTGATATCTGGGTGACTTTTTTGGTGTTTATCCTCATTTCTGCTCACTCTCCTCTATTTAAATTTTTAGTTATATTTAGATTATCTCATATAAACAACTCCATTATTACTCCATTCCCTCTTACTCCACTCCACTCCACCATTTTTCTTACTTACTTGACCCTTGTGGCTCCCCCAAAACCTTTGAGTTTGTAATCCCTACTTTAAACTTAGAGAGTCCTATATTTTTTTATTAATTGTTTCACAACAAATGCTTTTTTTATCTGGGAAAAAAAACCCAAAACAAACAAATAAACGAAAACCAAACAACTCTCAGTGGGAAGGAACTCTTCTTGGATTTACAAGGAGATAGAAATGGTGCTTCCCATAAGTGGGAGACCTGAACACTGGTTGATGAGAACATCCTGTGGAAGGAAGGCAGAGACCAGACCTCCAAGCAGATGATGCTTTCAGGAGGCAAGACTCTGGGCTCCAGGATCCCTAGCTTCAGCAAAGATCACCCGCCCTATTGGAGATCTGGAAACAGATAGTAGGGATTCAAAGAGAGTTCAATGGTGATCATGGTAACCTCGATCTCCATTTCCTTATAATCATGAAAACTTCCCAGAATCTGCAGCAATTCTGGAATGTATCCCCAGTAGAATTGGAACTACCATTCCTCACCAACATGATGGAATGGGAGCTGAGAGCCAGGATTAAATTTGTATAAAGGAAATAGAGAAATGTTTGTTAGACAGCTGAGAATCATGTTTTGCTGTCCCATAATAGACAAGGTGACACATTTACAGACCCTTTTCACAAGGTGCAAATCATACCAAAACAAAGCATACTTTTGCAAAACCATGTTTTATGGTTGGGTCAATACATATGAGATCAGGGGACCCTGCTCCCCATGACATCACTTGACCCTGTCAATTGCGGAGTCCCAAGAGAGAGATACTGGTAAAAGTGAGTCTGTATCCTTAGGCCAGGTTAATGGTCCCAGGCAGTTGCCAGGTCATCTGTGGGAGAGTAGAGAGTTCACAAGCCTTTTCCCCATGACTCAGAAAATTATAATGCCAGGAGGATCTTCAGAAGGCTAAAAGGGAAGAGAATGTCCCCCAAGATGGAACAAAACATAGATAACCACACTGGGCTTTTCGTTTTTTTTTTTTTTTTAATTTTTTTTAAAGATTTTATTTATTTAGTTGACAGAGAGAGAGACAGCCAACAAGAGAGGGAACACAATCAGGGGGAGTGGGAGAGGAAGAAGCAGGCTCCCAGCAGAGGAGCCTGACGTGGGGATCGATCCCAGAATGCCGGGATCACGCCCTGAGCTGAAGGCAGACGCTTAACGACTGAGCCACCCAGGCGCCCCAACACACTGGGCTTTTCAAATGTGAGATGTGACTTGGACAAGCTTCAACTATTGATATACTTTTCAAAAGTAACTTTTATTCTATTGTTATTTATTCTTTTACTGAATGAATATTGAGCACTTACTCAATAAGGGCAAGGCACTAATTAAGGCACTGAGAATACTCGAGGGCCCTGATTATAAACAGTTCTGCTTCCGGAGGGGGTTTCTAAAAATGTAGGAGACTTCCTTTGTTTACCAGAATGACTGGGAGTGTCTGCTGGTATTAACTGCCAAGTGTTTAGGAATGGTAAGTGTGGTGCAATGCACAGGATGTTCCTGTAAACAAATAATACCAGTAGCACTTGCATTGGCCAGTTTGTTCAAGAACACAGAAACCACTCTAGCTATTTCAAATGGAATAACGTGCATTTGGCATGGTCAAAGCCATTGTAAGTAGAAGTCAAAGAAGGATCTTACTTACTCTCAGGTTTGCTGTTATTCAGAGACTTAGGAAGTTGCTCCTGCCAGTCTGGTCAGGAACTACAGGAATCCAGCACCAAGAGTCACGCTGCCCTCACAAAGGGATGCCCTGAGGTTACCACCAAACCTCAATTTATCTCTGCAGCCAGGGAAAAACAAATGCCTTCTGCTCCCTTATTGCCTTTCCAAATCTAAGCCAGAACCTTATTGATGGGATTCTGGGAAATGTAGTTCCCAGTTTCCTAGTTCCTATGAAACATAGGAAAGGCTTTGATCAGAGGTTTCCAAACCATCCCACTTCTGGGAAGGCAGAGTTTATGGTTCATGTCCAGCCAAGACAAAAGGAAATGTGTAAATATCTCGGACTTACCACTGAAACTCCAAACGAGTCTTGCTTTAGAAGGAAGAATCATGTCTCAGGACTACACACCATGCCCTAAACTTAAGGACAAATATGAAACAGATCTACCCTAACAAAACCTAAAATTAAGTCTCAATGGATTCAAGGATATCCCCCAAGTTTTAACTGACTGCCAGAAGGAAACAGAATACTCTCTATGGGAAGGAAAAAGAACTTCAAGTGCCTGCACTATATTGTACATGATGTTTAAAATGCAACATAAACTTATGAGGTATGCATAAATATGGAAAAATTGATTCATAACAAAAAGAAAAAGCAGGCAATAGAAATAAAGTCTCAATTACCCAATGTTGGAATTAGCAAACAAGGAGTTTAAAACAGCTATTAAATTATGTTACAGATTTTTTGGAAAATATGGACAAAAGGATGAACTAATGAGGAATTTTAGCAGAAAATTGAAATTATAAAATAGAACCAAATAAAAACTCATGTATTAAAAATATTTGAAATGAAAAAATTCATTGGAAGGGCTTAAGGGCAGAGTGGACACACAGATGAAAGGATAAATGAACCCAAAGATAGTCAATAGAACTTACTCAAAGATTGAACTATGCCAGATCATAAAACAAGTTTCATTAAGTTTTAAAAAAACTAAAATCATATGGGAGATGTTTTTAGATCTTACAAGAATTAAATTGAAATCTGCTGTAAAATTATAGTTAGAAAAACCCTTAGATATTTGAAAATTAAGATACATTCTTCTAAATAACTCATGGATCAAAGAAAAAACTCCTAGAAAAATCAGAAAATATTTTGAACTAAATGATAATGAGATACAGCATATCAAAATTTGTGGGATACAGCTAAAACAGTGCCAAGAGGGAAATAAATACTTTTAAAGCATACATTTGAGGGGGGGGGATCAGTAATTGAAATTACCAAAGTGAAACAAGATAGATAAGAAAGGAGAACTAAGCTCAACAAAAGTAAAAGTAAAGAAATAAAATATAATCATATAAAATCAGAAATCAATGATATGAAACAGGAAAACAAAAGAGAAAGTTAACAAAATCAGAAGTTTTTTTACAAGGATTAACAAAAGTGATATACCTTTAGCAAGACTAATTGAGAAGCAAAATGCCAATATAACGAGTGAAAGGATACACATCACTATAAATTCTTCAGACATTAAATGAAAAAAAAGGATATTAGAACATCTTTATATCAGTACATTCAGTCAATTACATGAAAATTAAAACATAGTTTCCTGATATTGATACAATAAAAATAGAAATTTTGAATACAACCATATATGCTAAAAAAATAAAAAACATCATCAAAAGAAAATGTCAGGCCCAGATGCTTCACTAGTAGATTCCATCAAACATTTAAGGAAGAAAAATATCAAAGGTCAATAAACTCTCTTAGAAATGAAAGAAGAGGAAGCACAAATTAGTTTTATGAGGCCAGTCAACATGATAATGACACCAAAATGTGAAGGACATTATAAGAAAAAAATTACAGACCAATATTTCTCATGAGCATAGATGTAAAAATCTTCAATAAAATGTTAGAAAATGAAATTCAGTAATATATAAAACTGATACTACATTATAGTTAAGCAACATTATGACAGGAATGCAAGGTTGATTTAATACTTAAAAATAAATTAATTCACACCTAATAGAATAAAAAAAGAAATTATATGATCATATCAGAATATGCAGAAAATGCATTTGACAAAATACAACACCTAATCAGGATTAAAAGCAAAACATCACAGCATGTAGGAATAGAACTTTCTAAAATTGGAAAAGCATCCCTATGAAAAGACTACATCTAATATCATACTTACTAAGATATTGAATATTCCACCCTTACTTCCTAACATCATAAACAAGTTAAGGATTCTTACTTTAACAAATTCTATTCAGCATGTGCTAGAGATCCTAAACAATGCAACAGGAAAAAAGAAAAGAAATTTTAAAAGAAAGAAAGAAAAAAGAAGGAAATAAAGAAAGGCATAAAAATTGAAAAGTAAGAAAGGAGCAGAACTATATATTTGAAGACTATCCATGATTGGATACATAGAAAATCCAATGGGTTCCATAAACCACTAGAAGTAATAAGTGAATTTAGCAAGGTCACAGTATAAGTGGGTCAATCTATACACTAGCAATAAACAACTGGAAAATAAAATACCATTTATGAAAAAATATATAACATCTGTTATGTAGGAATAAACTTAGTGAAAGATGTGCAAGACCTCTACCCTGAAAACCAAAATATTGCCAAGAGAAATTAAAGAAGGTCTAAATAGAGAGATATGCCATGTTTATAGTTTGGAAGACTCAGTATTATTAAAACATTCATTATTCCCAACTTTGCAGATTTGGCGAAATCACAACAAAAACCCCAGGAAATTTTTCTAAAATTTGACACACTGATTCAAAAATTGATATAGAAGTTCAACATTTGCTGCAACATGGACGGCACTGGAGGAGATAATGCTAAGTGAAATAAGTCAAGCAGAGAAAGACAATTATCATATGATTTCTCTCATCTATGGAACATGAGAACTAGGAAGACTGGTAGGGGAAGAAAGGGATAAAGAAACGGGGGTAATCAGAAGGGGGAATGAAGCATGAGAGACTATGGGCTCTGAGAAACAAACTGAGGGCTTCAGAGGGGAGGGGGTCGGGGGATGGGGTAACAGGGTGATGGGTATTAAGGAGGGCACATGTTGTAGTGAGCACTGGGTGTTATACGCAACTGATGAATCATCGAACCTTACATCAGAAACCAGGGATGTACTGTATGGTGACTAACATAATGTAATAAAAAAACATTAAAAAAAAAAGTTTAAAGGACTTGAGACAGCCAAGACAATTTTTAAGAAGAAAACATTGAAGGAGTAATAGTATTTTATTTATTTTTAAAGATTTTATTTATTTGAGAGACAGTGTGAGAGATAGTGAGAGAGAGAAAGAGCACAAGAAGGGGGAGGGTCAGAGGGAGAAGCAGACTCCTCACTGAGCAGAGAGCCAGACATGGGGCTTGATCCCAGTATTCCAGGATTATGACCTGAGCCAAAGGTAGACACTTAACTGACTGAACCACCCAGGCAGCCCAGTATTTTATTTTTTAAAAAATTAAGACAGTGATGTCACCATATCTATAAATAAACCTTCTAAGGACAAGAAAGAAGGATCCAGATTACAGTCAATTCGAACATCAGCCCTAATGCAATTCAATGGGGATATGAAAGCCTTTTGAATAAACGTTGCTGGAACAACTGGAAAAATGGACTAAAATATTAACCACTATTTCACAGCATTCACAAAAAATAAGTTGAAATTAATAATATTCCTGATTGTAGAAGCAAAAACTATCAATCTTCTAGAAGAAAACTCCATGGCTTGGAATAGACAGACACATAAAATCCCTAATTATAAAAGAAAAAAAAAAAAACCCTGTATATTGGGTTTCATGAAAATGTAAAACTTTGATCATCAAAAGACACTGTTAAAGAGTAAATTCCAAGCTATAGACTGGGAGAAAAATATCTCATTATATACACCTGATAAAGGACTTATATTCAAATACCTACAACTATATAGTAAAAGAAAGAAAGCATAATTTTAAAAAATTGGTCAAAACACTTGAGCATTCTTCATAGTAGAAGATATATGAATGGCCAATAAGCACATGAAATGGAACTTAACATCATTAGTCACCAGGAAAATACAAATTAAAACTTGGATATTTACCCAAAGAATAGGAAAACACTAATTCAAATATATATACACACACACTATTGAAACACTAATATATATAATATATATGTATATTATATATATAATATGAAAACACTAATTCAAATATATATAATGTAATATTACTCGGCCATTAAAAAGGAATGAACTATTTGCAATAACATGGATGGATCTAGAAAGTATAATACTAAGTGAAGTAAGTCATACAGAGAAAGACAAATAACACATGATTTACTCATGTGCAATTTAAGAAACAAAACAAATGAACAAAGAAAAAAGAAATAAACTAAAAAAAAGACTCAACTACAGAGAACAAACTGATGGTTATCAGAGGGGAGGTGGGTAGGGAGATGGGTGAAATAGGTGAAAGGGATTAAGAGCACACTTATCAGGATGAACACTGAGTAATGTATAGAATTGTTGAGTCATTATATTGTGCAACTAAAACTAATATAACACTGTAAGTTAAACACAGTGGAAAAAAAGAAAGAAAGAAAGAAAAAAATACCATATGATCCAGTAATTCCACTACTGGGCATTGACCCAAAGAAAAGGAAAACTCTAATTCAAAAATATATGTGCACCCTTGTGTTTACTGCAGCATTATTTACCATAGTCAAGATATGGAGGCAACCCGTAACCACTGACAGAGAATGGATAAAGAATATGTGGTATATATACAATGGAATATTACTCAGCCATAGAAAAGGAAATCTTGGCATTTGCAGCAACATGGATGGACCTAGAGGGTATCATGCTGAGTGAAAAAACTCAGACAAAGACAAATACCATATGATTTCACTTATGCGTGGAATCTAAAAAACAAAAGAAATGAACAACAACAACAAAGTAGAAACAGACCCCAAAATACAGAGAACAAGGTGGTGGTTGCTAGAGGGGAGGAGGGTGGAGGATGAGCAAAATGGGCGAAGGGAAATGGGAGGTACAGGCTCTCAGTTATGGAATGAATAAGTCATGGGGATGAAAGGTACAGCATAAGGAATAAAAAGGAAAAAAGAGATCTATTGGAAAATGCAAGAGGTTAGGAGAATAAAAATCCTCTTTAAGCAGATTTTCAGTGTTCACTGTCCACCTAATGTCATTGAAATTCTTTTTTTTTTTAAAGATTTTATTTATTTATTTGTAAGACAGAGAAAGAGAGAGAAAGACACACACAACACAACCAGGGGAAGTGGGAAAGGGAGAAGCAGGCTCCCTGCTGAGCAAGGAGCCTGATGCAGGGCTCGATCCCAGGACCCTGGGATCATGACCTGAGCCGAAGGCAGACGCTTAATCCACTGAGCCACCCAGGAGTCCCTGTCATTGAAATTCTTAAGGTTTTAAAAAGTAATTTACTCAAATTCCTCGAGACGTACCACTGGTAAAAAAGGAAAAGTCTCAAAAAAAAAAAAAAAAAAAAAAGCAAAAGTCTCCATAAGTCCAGTCTCAAGACATAACCAGTTTATAGGTAGTTTTTTTATTTCCGGTATTTCCTATGCATGTGTTGACAAATTTTTAATAAAAATGAAGTTATACTATCAAACTGTGTACAATGATTTAAAGTCTAAGCTTCCAAGTCTAAAATCTGATTTATGAATCTGAAGTTATTCCCTGGGTTTCCAGAGGTTGCATTCCATGGTCCTGTTCAGTGTGGAAGGAGTCTATCGTTAATGTGCTTATAACTTACTGGAGAAGCTGAATTCAGATCAACTGAAATCACAAAGTGGAAATAAGTCAGCTGCCTCAAAATATTTTTGGGATGGTGCAGTATATAAATGAATTGATTTAAAAGATAAATGTAGTAACCAGAACATATTTAGAGGGAAGGAAAGATAATGCATGATGTCACATTGATATTTTTGGAGAATAGGTGTTTTGCCACTTAGATGCTATTACTTTGGAGTTGTGGTTTTCCACCTTCTTTTTAGCAACAGACTCCTTTCTTCAAATGAAATCTAACCCGGAACCCCAGTTTAAGAAACAGGTACAACCATAGCAATACTGGCTGAATATTTTGGCAAAAAGGTTGTCAAGACCCACTCCCCACATCTTCTGTCCTACACAGGTGTCTGGTTCTCCAGAAGAATTTGTAGGAAGTTTGAAAACCACCAATTTTTTTTCTTTTTTTTTCTTTAAATTCAATTAGCCAATATATAGTGTATCATTAGTTTTTGATGTAGTGTTCTATGATTCATTAGTTGCATATAACACCCAGTGCTCATCAGATCATGTGCCCTCCTTAATACCCATCACCCTGTTACCCCATCCCCCCACCAGCCTCCCTCTCCGAAACCTTCAGTTTTTTTCCTGGAGTCAAGAGACTCTGATGTATTGTCTCCCTCCCTGATTTCTTCCAATTTAAAGGACTTTCTCTCTTTCTCTCTTCTATTGCAAAAACTTTGTAAGTAATTAAGAAATAAATGGTTTTATATTTTACTGATTTTGGTCATATAATCAGAAGAATGGTTGAAAGATTAATATGGATTACAATCAATAAATTAAAAGTGTCATCGCAAATTAATGTTTCACTTTTGATAACTTTAAAATCAGTGCATTTGTTGGCCCTTAGTTTTCAATTTATTTATCGGCTTCATCGTTTCCATCAGGAATTGACTTTTGCTGGGGATTCTAATCTGAGAAATTAAGAAAGGGATCTACATGAATGTTCAATATGTTAAAAATAAAATGGATATTGTCATTTTCCTGTGATGAAGCTGCAAAAGCTTATACAAAATTTTGAAGTTTTAGCTTTTGACTGGAAATGTATCAACTAGCCAAGCTATCTGCAATTATCTCATGCTGATTTATGCTTCATTAATTATATTCATATTTGATCTATTAAAGATAAAAGGAGTCATAAAATCCTTATCACAAGAAAACAAGTGTTGCTACTATGTTTGGTGATGGATGTTAACTAGTCTTAAGGTGATGATCACTTTGCAATATATACAAGTATCAAATCATTATGTTGCATGCCTGGAACTGACAAAACGTTTTGTGTCGATTATATCTCAATAAAAATAATCTTAAAAAAGACAAAGGGAGCTAAATTTGTATCTAATACATTGAACTCATTTGGCATTCTACGTCGTCACATCATGGAGTCATCTAGAGAAAGGCATAAAAGGTGTGCTTGTGGGTAATAAGGTAATGCTGACCTTCAATAACACTTTCCTTGGGTCTTTGGTCTTTACAGCTTTCTTCCAGAGTATATCTACCACTGAATTTTCCATTTTCCTCGCCTGGTTCTCAATACTCGACTTTGCCTTCCTTAAACTTCTCTCTACCCTCTTACCTTGAGCCGAAGCAGAAGGAATAAGGAAGATGCTTTGAATAAAATGTGTTCAGTTCAATTTCTGTTTTTGTTTTCCCCATTTTCCTTTGCTTTAGTTGGGGCCAAGCATCACTAGCAGGTAACTATCATTTAAGTGTATCTGAAGCTTGGTTGAGGGATGATTGACTTTTACCAGGGATTCAAGCGGCACCTTAAGATATGTTTTAAAGCAGAAAACTCTGTGCTCCCTAGAATTACATAAAGTGATAGAAGTATTTTATGTCCTCTGCCTATTGCCCAGCAGAGCTAACAGGAGTGAAACGATTAATCAGAATAATAATTAATTTTATCTGAGCACTGGTCTAATGGATGCCTTTCCTGTGAATCAGATGTCTCCGTTTACATGAAAATAAATGAATGAAGTAGGTCGAGGTGGTAAATCTAGACCAGTAAGGCTGGCTGTTCAAGCAGTTCTGAAACAAAGCGTTTCAGCTCTAGTAAGCAGACACCAGCCCGTGGCATTGTGTTTGGGATCTGCAGCTGAATATGGCTTTGAAGTGAACGGACAAAAGCAGCGACAGACTCAAAAGAACTGAACTACTGTAAACAGTGCTGAGGAAGGGAAGGGGCTGCCTTTTCATACCACTGGTTAATTATCAAAAGTGTATTTTCTATCCCCATTTTCAGAACTGGAACTGACAGTTAACATTTATATTTCAAAGCTTCAGAGATTTCTGACTTTACAGGAAAGTCCGTTAGAAAAGGCACAGATTCAATTAGCTAAATAGGCAGTCTGCTGTTTTCTTAGCTGATTCACAGCATCAGAAGTTACTCTATTATTCAATGACTTTCAAAAAAGCAAAGATTTAAGGAAAAGTCTGTAATCACTTACGGAAAACTGAAATTGAAGCTAGAAAAAATTTACAAAAGGCATCTTCTTCTGTGGATTACATAGATAGGGGAAGAGGAAAATGTAAAGGTTATCTGTGGTTATGTAGTGTCTCTGGATGCGTCCTATAAAGTGGAGAGTATAGGACAGACAGGATGGATTATCCTAGAGGATGGGTCAGTCTCTTCCTTCTATACTTTCCCCTTAGCTTCCCTTCCTATACCTTGAAATCCACAGTTCCACACCAATTTGGGTACCAACATGAAGGAGGTATTCAATCTTTGATGGAAAAGTAAATGAATGGATAAATGATTGAATGAAAATATCTATTGTGAACAACTATCTTCTATAACAAGTTAGTCTTATACGTTATATCCTTAAGATAAAAATACATGCTAAAGAAATGCTTATTCTATTTGCTAACCAAAAATGCTGATTTCAAAAGGTGTTTACTATGGCTGTCAAATCCTTGTTGATCTCTATAATTGCGACAAGTATCCTTGACCTTCTCCAAATTCCTCGATAGGCATCAAATAGGTACTTTAAATTTTTGATTACTTTTCCTTTCATTTGTTTAAAAGTCATTAAGAAGTAGAATTCACACCTGTTTTATAATTTCATAACATACTTCTAGTGAGAAAGCAGTAGGACATTTTATTTTACAGGTTCATTTTTTTTTTCACTTTTTCATCACATCAGTTATTTATTTATTTATTTATTTATTTTTAAGAGAGGGCATGCCCGTCTGGCAGGAGGAGGGGTAGAGGGAGAAGGAGAGAGAGAATCTTAAGCGGGTTCCACACCCCAGCTTCATCTGATGACTCTGAGACAAGATCATGACCTGAGCTAAGATCAAGGGTCGGACACTTAACCTACTGAGTCGTCAGGCGCCCCTCATCACGTCAGAGTTTTAAACAGCACTGCATTCATGTTCTATCATTGATTTTAAGATGTATTATTTTTTCTAAAGGGCTCTAAACAAGAGGTGACTGCAATAAGATGGAAGGAGAATGCCAACAAACGTATTCAGTGGAGGATTCCAAGTAGGATTAAAAATTTTTGCCACTGGGGCGCCTGGGTGGCTCAGTCGTTAAGCGTCTGCCTTCAGCTCAGGACGTGATCCCAGAGTGCTGGGATCGAGCCCCATATCAGGCTCCTCCACTGTGAGCCTGCTTCTTCCTCTCCCACTCCCCCTGCTTGTGTTCCCTCTCTTGCTGGCTGTCTCTGTGTCAAATAAATAAATAAAATCTTAAAAAAAATTTTTTTTTTTTTTGCCACTGAAGCCAGGGATGATCTTGAAAATTAAGCTGGAACTCAGTAATAAAATGATTAGATACTGGGTACTTTTATTACCTTCCATAATATTCAATATTAAGCAAAGTATCCTACAAAAATAGATATTCTAGAAGGGATTATCACACTTATATGAGATTAAAAAAGAAATACATGAGAGAACTACAGCTTGAGAAATGAGGAAATGATACAGTTTTTGTGTTTTGTAAAGAGCTCTGTTATAAGATTATCTTAGATTTGTTTAGCACCAAAAGTTTTTAAGGATCTACAGACATTTAATTAGTATAATGTGGGTAGTATGGTAGGCAAATTGAAGACAGCTGAGATTCTGAATGTTTATAAGACCTACCCAGGGTTACTCAGCTGGTAAATGGTGAAGCAAGCATTAGAATTAAGATTCTGGGATGCCAGGTCATACCACCTCCGTCACTTCCATGCACGATCCAGGCAGGAGTCAAGTGAATGGCCCTTCACCCCAACTACAATGCCACCACCAGTGACCACCAAAAAGCATCCACATGATTTCTCTAAATCCCTGTAACTTCTTTTCTGTGCCTCCCAGATTCCCTATCGATATGACCTGCTTCTATCCTTCCCATAACAATGACAAGAAGCCTAACCCCTTCACTCCTCTATGAAAATTCTGTTCCCAGAAAGTATTATATCAATTTAGAAATTTTATTGAGGATATTGTGAGAGGTCGATAGCTCACTAGCACCCACCTTGTTCCATCTCCGTAGACTAACTACCAACAAGCTCTGCTATGGAAATTTTCAAGGAATTTCTTACAACTGTAGCTCGCACGGTGCAAGGAAATCTGATGGACAATTTACATGTGTTTTTGAAATACATTGTGTTTCTGACGTTATACAGGTAACATTATACGTGCTTATTTAGCCTGGTGTATTACTCTGATTTTCATGACTATCAAAGTCTTAGTTTTTTTGAACTAGAACACAAATTCAATATGAAGACCAAATTAGTAAGTTACTAGAAGTACAAGTACTTACATGGCAAAAGTGTACTTTTTTCTCTTAGACATTTCATCATTTAAAAATTACTTAATTTTATTGACAATTTTATAATTTATTTTTTTAACAATATAGAAAATATATAGAAAAAATGCTTCCCTCCCCACCCCAGACCCTCTAGTTTTTTTGTGTTTGTTTGTTTTTTACAACCTGATAAGTAGCCTAACATTTATTATTTCAATTTGAATTAATTTTTTCTTGCTAAGATTGAACACCTATCGGCCCATATATTTTGGTTGTTTATTCTTTTTTTCCCAAATTTTTATTTAAATTCTAATTAGTTAACATAAAGTGTAATATTGTTTTTAGGAGTAGAATTTAGTGATTCATCACTTACATATAACACGCCTGTGCTCCACTCAGCAAGTGCCCTCCTTACCATTTAGCCCACCCCCCCCACCTCCCTCCATCAACCCTGCTTGTTCTCTATAGTTAAAAGTCTCTTATGGTTTGCTTCCCTCTTTCTTTTTTTCCCCTTCCCATATATTCATCTGCATTGTTTCTTAAATTCCACATATGAGTGAAATCATATGATATTTGTCTTTCTCTGCCTGACTTATTTCTCTTAGCATAATACACACTAGTTCCATCCACACCATTGCAAATGACAAGATTTCATTTCTTTTGATGGCTGAGTAATATTCTACTGTGTATATATACCACATCTTCTTTATCCATTCTTCAGTCGATGGACATTGGGCTTTCTCCATTGTTTGGCTATTGTGGGTAATGCTGTTATAAACGTCGGGGTGCGTGTACCCCTTCGAATCTGTATTTTTGTATCCTTTGGGTAAATACATAGTAGTGCAATTACTGGATCATAGGGCATTCTATTTTTAACTTTTTGAGGAAACTCCGTACTGTTTTCCAGAGTGGCTGCACCAGTTTGCATTCCTACCAACAGTGCAAGAGGGTTCCCCTTTCTCCACATACTTGCCAACATTTGTTGTTTCTTGTGTCATTGATTTTAGCTATTCTGACAGGTGTGAGGTGGTAAAATGCATATGTATTAACACCTTTCAGAAAGATGCATAAGGAACCAATCCATTGAATATGGGTGCCTCTGGTATTAATATTTCCTTTTGAAAACACCATTCCTTCTTTGTGCCTTGTTATAAATCTTGCATTTTTTTCCCACTTAAATTATCAGTGAGTAAACAGTTACAAATTTACCTCTTTTCAATATTCTGCTATAATTTTTATTTCCATTAAAGTTATTCATTATAGTCAGATTCAATGATTACAAAAATGGCAATCTTTGCCATTTCTTATTTGCCAGAGGCAATCACATTAAAAATTCTAAGTTAATTTTTGTATTTAGTTTTTTAGCTCTAAATAACATGTTTATACCACTTGATGTTTCAGTTCTAAGCATTATGTACTGACTTTTCCCTTTGAAAGATAGGATTTATTGCTCTTTCATCCATACCCTGCACCTGCCACACCCCTGCACTTGCTGTCGGCTATCCATCAAATATCATATTTTTGCTTGTATCAATATTCAGTGTTTTTATTACTATGGCTGTATAAACAATGCTCAGATCTGAACCATGAAGTATACCATGGTTACTTTTCCTAGAAAATAAAATTGTCTTTTGGTTACTCAATTGTTATGTACAATGTTCATGTACAATGAATACAACCCAAGGCACTCCCCCAATTTTATAAATCTTCTCTCAAAACATCAAATATATTTTTTATCAATTTATCTTCCTGAAACATCTCTCCTGGAACCTTCTGGCTTGCTCCAATTGGAACAGGTTGCCCCCTAGTTTGGCTGCATAGTATTTATTTTGAAATCTTACTCCAACAGCATTCTACGGGATGGGTAGCTCCTTTACATTTTTATTGTGTTGGATTCCAGTGGTTTTTTTTTTTTTATTTTATTTTTTTTTTATTTTGGTGGTGTACATTCTCCAATAAACTCCTGAGAAAAGGTTCTTGAGATTGAAATTTTAAAGGCCTTTCAGATCCAAAAAAATATATCTTATTCTATCTGTACTCTTAGAGCTAATTTGGCTAGATGTAGAATTTGGGGTTAGAAATTATTTTTCCTCTGAATTTTAAAGACTATTTTCCATTGTTTATCTGCTTCTAGTGTTGCAATTGAGAAGAATGATAGCATCCTAGATCTTGATCTTTTTCATGAAATTCATGGTTTTCTTTCTAAAAGTTTATAGAATCTTCTTTGTCTCTTATTTTCTGAAATTTTACAATCACAAGCCAATCATGGGCCTTAATGGCATATTTCAAATCTGGAAATTCATGGGAATTGTTCTTGAATTATTTTTTTGATGGTTTTCTTCCTTGTGTTTTCTTCATTCTCTCTTGTTAGATGTTCTGTCATTCAGATGCTAGATTCCTAGACTATACTTTTAATTTTCTTACCTTTTTTACGTAATTTTCCTTTTTCTTTTTGCCTTTTTACTAACTTTTCACTCGCTCAACTTTATCTTCCAGTCTTTCTATTGAGTTTTCCAAGGGCTTTTTATGTTCCATGTATCTTTCTTTAAATCTTTTTTTTAAAGATTTAAAAAATTTATTTATGAGAGAGCTCAAGAAAGAGACAGCATAAGCAGGGGGAAGCGCAGAGGCAGAGGGAGAAGCAGACTCCTTGCTGAGCAGTGAGCCCAAGGTGGGGCTGGATGCCAGGACCCTGGGATCATGACCTGAGCCAAAGTCAGATGCTTAATTAATTGAGCCACCCAGGCGCCCCACTATGTATTTCTTTCTTAGAGCTACCTGTTCTTGTTTCTCAGATACAATACAGTCAGTTTTTACTTTGCATGGTAATAAAGGATTATAAAAATGACCAGACAAGCAAAAACCATGCAAAGCAATCTTGTTAATCAATGAGGGGAATGACAATTGTTCTGTGAACTTTAACAACTCTTTTAAAATACTAAAACTTTTTTCTAAGTTTTAAATGTATAGGGAAATTAAAAAAAAAACAGTAAAACTAATACTTCCTTAAGACATTGTGATTTAAAGCATTAAAAACATTGAAAATTGAGGTGTTTTCTTTCTGGAAACCATGTTTGCTGCCTTCTCATGGTATAACTTACAAAAGGGAATGAAGATCTTTCCTATGTACTGGTGAATTGTTATACTCCTTCTAAGTTTGGGTCAGCTTCCATACAGTTATCTTTTGTGCTTTTTGTGTCATGAAATATCTTCAACAAGCCCTTTAAAGTGATTATTTGCTGGCATCACTTCCTTTCCGACGTCTTCATCCTTTTCATAACAAACACTTATATTCATATAAAATATTTGCTAATCATCATATCCAGCTGCCTTAACCAACCCTTAGAATCAGGATGCAGATGTTACGGCAGCCTCCTTTCCTGCTCTATCAACTTCGAAAGAGAGCATTGCATTAATCAATTCATGCCACCTTTTGAAACAATCAAACTAGCCTTTACTGGCAATAAAAGTTTACTCTTCCATTCCCTTGTAATTATGTTTTAAAAAAAAATATGGCAACTAACATCAACACTTACCTGAATGCTAGCCAAACTAATTTTCTTTAATTACAGTCTTCAATCCAACCATAAGCCTCTTTCTGCTCCCAGTGCAATTTAAAGTAAAAGATGTGGAAGCAACTTTACTTAACTTTTTATATTCATTAGACTTTCTTAGTATGGTTCCTACAGACCCTTCCTACTTTACTTTGCTATCACCATTTTCTTATATCCAATTTCACTTCCTGTCTTACCATCTTTCATTTAATGCTACCTTACATCTTTGTTGGCCAATTCCCTCTTCACTATCCATTCTGGAAAATGCTGAATTGGCTTATCAATGGAAGACAAGGAGGCCACATAACTACATACTTTGCTGTCTGTGCATGAACTAACAGACATGCAGTGACCAATCATCGATAGACTTTGAGAAGTGATATGATTGGTCACTGATCATAATGTGTATCTATTACTAGTGACTGTGGGCAGAAGAGCTAACAGAAAAGCTTGCACCCTATGCCATTTTCCACAGTTAATATATTGTGGTAACTGAAATTTGAACTCCATCACCAGGAGACTGGTGCTATAAACTAAACTGTGTCCCTGATATTCATGGGTGTTAGAACCACGCAAACGAGAAATGCCCGTGTATCTCTTAATTCAACAAAGGAATTAACGACAGTATTTAAACTGCTTTCCCTGTACACTCATTGTTTCCCCCAGTTTACTTTTTTTCCATATTAGTTTGTCTGTCTGTTATTTGCCTGTTTCTTTTTTATTTGTTCTGTTTTCTGCTTTGATTTTAGAGCCTTATCTGACCCGCTCATATGTAAGATGGGTACTAAAATCTCAGTGGCAGAGCTTACTAACATGGCCCTCGCTGCTGGGTGATCTGGCCAGGCCATTTCTTAGAGAGCAGCGAATTTTAATGTTGTTAAGTCTTATCTTTTGGTATGGTCAGAGTCCCCAGAGAATACTCTTCACATGTCCTTTCTGAAGAGTATGCACCTTGCTACCTGTCTGCTAAAAGTTTAGTGCAGTCGAGAAGGCGTGTTTTCTGTTTACTCCCACAGTTTCAACTTTGTGCCTTTAGTGTCAACCAGGCCAGCCCAGAGACATTCTGTTTTAGTCTCTCCAGAGAAAATGTTCTCCCAGGGTGAAGGATGGGCAGTCAGACCACCTGCTGTTATTCGCCCCATCTTCCTTCTACTTCCAAAAGTCCTTTATGTCCCCAGTCCCAGAGCTTACTCATGCTATAAATTGCGTCACTTCTTGACTTTCCCTGTTACTAGTTTAGGATTCAGTTTTTCCTATTCACTTACCGTCTATCTATCTGCTTTCTAGTTTTCTAAATATGATTGCAATTTTTTTTCCTGTTTCTTTGTCCTTGTAAGTTTATGGTTCTTAAGATAAAAACCTTATTGTCATTTTAGTTTTTATGGGGGAGAGAAGCTTAAAAGTATGTAGTCAATTCCTCTTTCATTTGAAGCCTCTCATTTTAAAAATATATCAGTGGGTATTTTGTAATACCCTGTACTAGATCCTTAACCAAAGTAAAGTATAAAATTCAATCTAATATATGGATAGGAGATGATAAAGGTATACTTTTTTATTTTCTTAGTTTGCCTGCCTTCACAGAATGAAAGATTTGATATTTCTTTCTGTTACTTTTCTTCTAGGGATGTCAGCAAAGGCTTTATCATTTGTCTGCCATTGATCTTTATGTTTTCATTATCATAACCATATAAAAGCAACCATAAATATTGTAAAAGCACTTTGTATAAGTGATTTATAACACTTTTTGAGATGGCTTCAGTAACCTTATTCAGCATCTCCCGGCATTTTTAATAACCCTCTTAATACATTCTGTCACTGCCATCTGTTTTGATTTAATGTTGATTATACAGGCACGCTGTGCGGCAAGAAGGCACCTGATCACTCCGGTCCTGTGCTACGTGTCCATCCAACTCAAGGTATTTTCAGAGAGGACACGTAAAACTGCTATTGTTAAATTATATCCAGTTTACTAGGTTTCTCCTGGGTCGCTTATGTAGGACTTTAGAAAATTAAGCCTTAGACATGTTCATAGAAAATCACATCACTGCTTTTTAAGACCAGTTCAATTTAACCTGCCACTAATTCCCTAGCTGGCAATTCTCTGACTCTATCCCTAGGGAAAATATATTGAACCCAGCTGAAGGTGAAGGCAGAGCAGTACAGTGAGACAAGGAAGCAGCCAATCAGATGGCGAGGGTCTCAAGATCTGATGCCTCCGGGCAAACAACACCAAGCTGAGCTGGTTAGTCTCCTTTCATTGCAGACGAACACCACATACATGTTGTAAATGCTCCCTATGTTGGCAGCAGCCACAACGCAGACCCCGTAGCTAAGAAGAGTGGGATACATGCCCAAGCAACTCATTCTGCACAGCGGCTGACAAGACAACGATATTCCTGTGCTGGAATGTTCTCATTCAAAGGTATCGGTTATTTTTCATTGAGTTGCTATATTTCTTAAGAATTTCGGACAGCAGAGATGCTGGTGCTGGAGAAAGAGCTCTCTGCTTTCTAGTAATGCTTTGTTCCTGTTCTCAGCCAAAATGCTAGCTTTTTAAGATGGTTAACCTCTGGGGGAGCCAGTAATAAGCAGAATAAAGGAACACTTTACATTGCTTAAGCTGACTGTGCACAGACCCTTTATTAGGACAGACTCTTTGTTACTGTTGCTATTGTTCTGAAGGTAAGCTGGCTAAAAATGCAGCTTCAAATCATCACATTCTGCTACATAGATAACTAAAGAGACCCAGGGAAAGAACTGGGAACCGGGGGGTGGGGTGGGATGGGGGGTGGCTGCATATCTTAAAGGTTACTGCAATTTATCTAGCAATCTACCAGACTCAGAGGGAAAAAGGGCCACAATTGCTGATCTAAGGTAAAGAAAAAGAATTGTGTCAGTATGAAGATTGCTGTGTGCTTTAGACACAAGTTTTATAAAAAATGAACACTTTGCATATTCTCCTCATGCTTAATAATTAAAATACCTTAATTATCATTTATTACTGACAGCTGGTGTAATCGTCCAGAAGTCATCAGCATATTAGGAGCTCTTGTTTTAGTTGCCAAGGTAATTGAAAGGATAATTTAATATGTTACAGAGTAACAAAAGACTCATGAGAAACATATTGCATTAGGTAAGGCATGAGATTGCTTTGTGGAGCATTTATTTTTTAGAGTGAGTGCCTTCTTTTGTCTCTCCTCTGGATCAATTATCTGTTAGAAGGAATGGATAAAACAGGGACTTCCATCCTGCACCATATATTTCGACTAACATTATTATTTATTCTGCAAACTAGGCAAGATTTAATTTATGTCTAAGACATTAAATTGCTAGTCATATGGAAAGGTTTTGCTGGTAAGTTGTTCATTATCCTCCATGTGACACTGGAAATCACACATCGGTGGGCTATCAATGGTGGCCTGAATGAAGTCAAGTAAACTGTTGTCCCAGGGAGCAGAAGCGATTGCAAGGAGTGCTTG
Organism: Ursus maritimus; assembly: GCF_017311325.1. Taxonomy (NCBI): domain Eukaryota; kingdom Metazoa; phylum Chordata; class Mammalia; order Carnivora; family Ursidae; genus Ursus; species Ursus maritimus. The sequence continues at coordinate 36,100,086 of NW_024425341.1, read as the reverse complement.
CTTCATTTTCCAGTTCTCTCTCAGAAGCATGGCCCATTACAAGTCTAATCTTCATAGCGAATGATCATGTCTAACTTTTTCATGTTACATCTCTAAAAGGTCTCCAAGTAATGCAGAGTCTTTATGTAGTTATTTTTTAAAAGGGGAAATTTTAAAGTATTGATGATGGCTTCTGAATTGCCAGGTCATTTATTTTTAATTACGGTCTGTAGAGGTAAATACACTTTGCCTCTGTAATATCATCAATTTATATCATGATACACTTTGTGATTTTCAGTTTATCTGAATATTTATAAGGTACGTGATTTTATTTATAAAATATATAAGCAAATAAAAGTAATACATATAGCTAATATTTGAAAATCACGATTTAAACGTGTACAGTTACTAGTTATACGTAATGTAAGTCATTATAATAAAGTAATATAAAAATTAAAATCTTAGATTTACAATTTAAAAATCAACTACAAAATAAAAATAAGTTTTTTTTTTTCATATATGTGTGATTATTGCCTTCTAGCTATGTTTAAAATTGTATTGGAGATGGTAAAACTAACCAATTAATTGGTTGGACATAGGAGTTCATTTGTAACTTTAATGAATGGTAATGGGAATACAGTAATTAATATTATTCTGTAAAAGAGAATATGGAAGGATAGTATCTAGTACTTGAACCATAAGAAACTGAGATGATGTAAAATTTATTTCTATAAAAAGAACAGGCAAAATGTAATCTTAGTAAATAAGGTTAGAGTTGATAAAGCATTTGGGGACAGCAAGATACTGGTTAAAAGAATGAATTAAAGCAAAAGAAAGGGCCTTTCCCTCTGAGGCAGTGCAGGGGTAAAATAACCAAATGAGACTGGACTTTGGCACTAGGCAACATTGGATGAAATCCCAGCACTACCACCTCCACCCTGCAGAACTAGGAGATTAGCCCTACCTGGCTGGCCTGTGAGTTAGGAGCTCCCATAACTGTAAGTAGTTTGTGTCTGTATGAGAAGGGTGTAATTAAAAAGATATGATATCAAAGGCGATTCCGACCTCATTGGGGCTGGCTGGGTGTAGACAGGATTACTCCTTCCATGTAGAAGAGGGGAGTGAGAGAGGGAGATGAACAATGAGAGACTATGGAATCCGGGAAACGAACACTGAGGGTTTCAGAAGGAAGAGGGGTACAGGGAGGGGGTAACAGGGTGAGGGCACGTGTTGTGATGAGCACTGGGTATTATACCTAACTAATGAATCATTGAACACTACTGAACATAATAAATAAATAAATAAATAAATAAATAAATAAAAAGAAGAGGGGATTGATTACAGCTGGAAGCAGGAGAAAAGGCTGCATTAGTTCATCGCTGTCTCCCCCACGCCCTCCATTCTCTTCCATCTCTTCTATAATGTCTACACTTTTGCCTCTGGAGAGCACTGCCTTCAGTGTATGCTTTGAATCTTATTTAAATGCAAATAGCCTTGGCAAGGCTACTTTAAGGTATTATTACACCTTGGTCTTCTGGCAGGCCCTGAGAGCAGATGCTGATAAAGGAATGCTGAGTAGGAGAGAGATTTTAAAAGGGACTTGGGGGAAGGGGGGGCGTGGAGGTGGGGGAGGGAAGCTAATTCCAGCAAAAGGGATGCTATTGAGAGAGGAAGAGCTAATTGGAGACTCTAGAGGCTGGGAAACATATCCTATCATTCCAAGATCACTTAATAAATGCCTACAGAGAGACTGGGTCAACTGGGAACATAGAATTAGGCTGTGGGTCCAAAATAAAGTGGAAAGCCTAGGCAGCAATCTTGGTGGGAAACATGATGCATACAGATGTTGTTTTTCCTGGTCACCTTTGAGGATGTTTGTTCAAGTAGGGACTTCACGTTGTTCTGAGGAAGAACTTATTTACTGACTTGAAGGGAAATAAACAAAAGGAAAAGGAAATGAAATCTAAGGGACAAAGTAAATTTTTCATATTTATGGCATAAAAACTTTTGCCAGGGTGCGTGTGAGGAGATCACGTGAAGGATGACTGTTGAGAACTAAGCTCAACTTCAGTCTACAGAAAGAGCATCGACAGGGCCTCTGAGCGGGGACACTCTTCACATCTGCATAGTCTTCCAACCTCCCCCCATTCAAGGCAACTCAACCGCACCTCCATAATTTTCTCAAAATTGAAATTGCTCCCATTCGTGGCTATGCTCCCACCTGTTCATGAATGATTCAATCTAGAGGAGGCTTTATGCTACTGAGATTCAGTATTTAGGACACGGCCCAGACAGCATGGTTAACAGGACGGTCCTGATGTTCGCAAGGCCATCCTTACCCACTGGTCAATGTCTCGTACTTTAATGTCACTGAGAAGCAAACACCTCTGGACAAAGTCACACTATGAAAAGTGTTACTATTTTCACTTTTGGCTTCTAGCACTTTTAATATTCTGCCTTCTTCTGATAGTTCTGGGGATGTTTGTTTGTTTCCTTCACCAGATTGGAGTTCTTCCAGGAAAAGGATAGAGTCTGACTTCAAATCTTACCATTGCCTAGCAGAAGGCCTGTCACATAGAGAATATTACATAAATATTTGCTCAACTTATTAACACAGTTCATTTCCCAAGGCGCTCATTGATGTACATACACTGAACTACCAGGCTACCTGAGCGACACGAAGGATAAAGTGGCCAAATTAATAGCCTCCGTTGGACCTCACCATAAAATCTGTAAATTAGGAAAAATTTACTTTTGTTCGACATCTCTCAGCAGCCTCCAGTCAATGTACCCTGGCACCCTCGGGTACTGCTAAGTCCTGGGAACTGTGCTCGCGCCCAGGCAAATCCGATATGTCCATGCTGATAAAGCAATAGCTCACTCTCATTAGTGTAGGAGCCAAGCCCAGAATGTGCAGTGTCGGGGGGGGGGGTGGTGCTGGCAGAAACAGCCGCAAAGGGACACCGGAATTATCACCCTCTACTGGGGGGTGGGGGTTGCTCCTAAGACGGACAAAGGGCAGGGTCTACAGAGCAGCATCATGAACCAGGCATGAGCGGAGTGGCTGGAGTCCGATGAAGGACTCTGGAGCGAGCCGGGGTGAGCAGCTCTGCTGTAAGCATCAGAGAACATATAAAGCCACTCTTCAGACATCGTAGGAGCTGTCCTCTTCCAGGCCTCACAATTTTGTAAGCTCTTTCAGGCCTCTCTGAAATCTGTGTCAGGGACGGAGAACGGAAGCCAAGCGCACATCCTCCTTAATATGCCCAAAGGGAAGTGGTGGTACCTCCCTGCTCACAACAAAGACCGCGCTCTTATGACATCTAAGGCAGGCCATGGAAAACAACAGTTATTCTGCTGGAGTGCTACCAAAAACACTGTCTTGTTCTGTGTTCGTATGATGTCATTAAGGGATCATCTGAAGGTAGTGTCTGGGTTTATGATCTGCGTGTGCATCGGTCAGTCTAAGATGCTATCCTTCCCATCTCTCTTCAAACTCTACCATTAGAATTTTTCCTACCGGCAGACCCAGGGAAACACTGGTGTTCAGTGAACATTCAGCTTCCTCTTGAACCATCTGGGGACACTAGTCCATTCCTATTTTGCTTACTGAGACATTCAAGCTCCCCCCCGCCCCGACACCGTAAGAACAACCACCTTGTGTCAGGGTGCAATTTCTGACCCATCTCTCTAAAGCACACTCAGTCTGTTTTTAAAGGAAAAACAAGCAACACTAATAAAAAAGAGACTCCCAGTAAGTCAAAATGTGTATTAAAAATTAAAAATAGTGTTCCCAGCATGGTCTTTCTTTTTTTTTTTTTAAAGATTTTATTTGTTTGAGAGAGAGAGAGAGAGCATGACTGTAGGAGAGGCAGAGGGAGAGGGGGAAGGAGAGGGAGAAGCAGGCTTTACTCTGAGCAGGGAGCCCAATGCAGGGCTTGACCCCAGGACCCTGAGATCATGACCCGAGGCAAAGGCAGACACTTAACCTAATCGACTGAGCCACCCAGGTGCCCCAGAGCATGGTCTTTCTTTTTTTTTTTTTTTTAAATTTTATTTATTTATTCGACAGAGATAGAGACAGCCAGCGAGAGAGGGAACACAAGCAGGGGGAGTGGGAGAGAAAGAAGCAGGCTCATAGCGGAAGAGCCTGATGTGGGGCTCGATCCCGTAATGCCGGGATCACGCCCTGAGCCGAAGGCAGACGCCTAACCGCTGTGCCACCCAGGCACCCCAGAGCATGGTCTTTCTTAAGGCTCCAAATATGCGTTTTAAAAATCATTACTGGGATGCTGGAAGGGGCACTTATCACTTCTGGGCCACATTAGTGGGCATATAAGCATGCTAGGTAAATATTTGAGTTGAATAAAGAATCTCTGTAATGTAACTTGTAAAAACTGTCACCAAACTCTCAGCCTGTGCATTAAGATAGAGCTTTCATAACCCACCCTGATCTCTTCTTTTACTAACTGTAGCAAACCATAACTTTCCACCTTGATTATAGTTCTAAGAATTTATACTTTACCTGTCTCTGATTTCATTTTACTCTTCAGCCTGGGGATTGCTTCTCTAATTCATTATCAAAGATAAGTTGAGTTTTGAGCTATAGGCTGATGTTACTTTAAAAAATTTATTCTCAAAATATTTCTGATAGCACCCATTACCAGTTGAAGCAAGAACTCTTTGTTCTCTTCCTCTTTTCTTCTTGCTCTTCAATTGTCATGGTAAGACGATGGACCCTCCTTAACTTGACTTTATGTGACACAATGTCTGTGAACATTTTGAGAATGCTGATGTCCCCAGCTATAGTTCCCAAATAGTTCTCAGATACACCAGTTTCTTTGGATTTCCCATTATCTTTGCTTAGACTCCTATACCTCTCACCAGATTACTACTTTAGATTTTAATGGGCTTTTCTACTTCTCATGGGCTTTCTTTCTTCAATCTGTTCTCCACACTGCTGCAAAGTTATGAAGTTAAAAAACAAATTTGTTCACATTATTCCTTTGCTTATGACATGACAGAGTTCCAATCCTGACAAACTTAGTCTAACCCCTTCCAGAATGTATATAACAGAGTATGGACTTTGCAATCAAGTGGACCTTTGTTCAGATTCTGACTCTATCATTTTTAGAGCTGAACCTTTGATTTTCATATCAACGAAATAAGACCGATGTCTATCTACCTTGTATTTCACTTCAAGTTTAAATAGAACAATGAATGTCAATGTCCATGATGCCATCTGTTGCAGAATAGGCATGTAATAATTTAGAAACAGTTCTTTCTGTTCCAGAGTTAAGTCCAAATGCAATACTTGGCATAGCATAGAGGAGACTTTTGCTCTCTAATACAAGCCTACCTCAGCAGCCTTACCTCCTGCCCCTACCTGCCTCCTTCTCCAGCCTTATTCTCTAGCAGTACTTGGAGTTCTTAAACTCTATGCTGTTAGTCTGCATTTCACTATATTCGCTATGGGGTAATAGATGGTCTGACGCAACACTATGGTGTTGCTTCCTTGACATGGAATGCAGCCTTTCTCCCTCCTCTCATTCTCAGAAATCTCCTCCTCATCGTTAAACCCATAGCTCAAGAATCATATGTTCATTGGTATTCTTTATATGTTATAATAAGATATCTAATATTTGATGATCCTTTCTGTCAGGTGTTCTTTTAAGTAAGCATTTTACATGTTATCTAATTTAATACTGAAATTCTACTCATCACAATATTTGGTTTGTCTTCCCACTACATTTTGAATTACTTGAGTGTAGAAAAACATGATTACCATATCTTGAATGAGTGAGTGAATGAATAAAGAGCAAGACAGATGGTGGAAGAAGAGAGGGAGGACTACTGTATAAGAGGAGATATGAAACTGTTCCCTGAAATGGGTTAATATTTTAGGGAGAAAACTATAATAAAGCCCAGGAATTTTAGAGAAGATGCTGTGTCAACAAATAAACAAAAAATAAAGCAAAACAAACTTAAACCATAATGGATGATGGGGATTGAAGAGGTAAGTACAGGTTAAGTACAGTTGATCTGATAAGAAACATTGAGAATAAGAACAGAGAAGCTAAATCAGGGAATTCCTAATTCCTAGAACTTCTTTAAGAATGGATTTCAGTTTCCAAAGAAACTAGCCAGGGAGGTCTCGATAGGAAAAGAACCAATCACTTCTGGAATTAATAGTCATGTGTCCTGATCAGCGCTTCCTTAGTGCTAAGTCATATGCTAAGCCTATTATGTGAAATGACTTATTTAAACTTTTAAAAACCCAAGAGAAGAGGGATTTTTGTCATTCCCATTTTGTAGATGAGGCCAGAGTGGGGGGTCTCTGGGCTAAGACTACTGGGCTGGGAATTTGAAAGCTTGGATTTGAAGCCAAGTTTGCCAAACTCTAGTGCTCAGACCATTTATTACTCTGCTCTTCTGGCTCCTCAAGTAAACTGTGGGAGATGGCTCAGGCAAGCAGAAAGGTGAATTACTTTGGAAGAAAAAACACGCCATCATCGCCAAAGTTTGGAACTAGAGGGAAATAAAAACTTTCTAATTTTTTGAAAGCAACGGGAACTGAGGTACTGGAGGAGACAGTCTTCCATTCCATGTTGAACTCATTGAGGACTGTGGGATTTCTCTCCCTACAGAGCATATCCCCGAAGAGTCCCATTCCCAGGAGCACTGAAGACTAACTACATACATGGATTGCATCCTCTAGATGAGGGGTAGTGATAGGACGGCAAGGGAATTAAAAGAACTAAAAGGGGAAAAGCTATGAATGCCAGAACCATGAGCTTCGGAGGTAAAAACCCTTGCTTCTTTGACCCCATATTTATCATGCATGTGTGACTGTTGGAGAATAGGGTAGAAATTGGGGGAGTGACAGCCCAAGTTACGGCCCAGGGTCCCACATGTTAGGTTACTGCCCCAACAGAAGTGTCTGAGTTTATCCAGCAACACAGACAATCATCGATGAAGGATGATTTCTGGACTCAGAGCAATCCAACAGGCCATAATTCTGCATTTCATGTAATTGAATTACATATATTTTATCTGTTTGATAAAATAAAGAGCTAACCGACCTTTTTGAGAAGGTTTTATTACCTTATTTGGCACTATACATTTCACATTTTAAAGACATATGCTTTAAATATGTCCTGTTGGCAAAATTAGGTTCAGATGTACATTAAGTGTTAAATTTCTCCTGTTGATATATTTTTGAAAGAATGAATCCATTATTTCAGGAAGGCGGAATAAGGTGGATGAAGAGATGGAAGTTTGTTTTGCTTTCATTTTGTTTGGTTTGGTTTGTATTCCCTTTGTTGACATTTTGATTGGAACACCATCTACCAAGGGAAAATATTTTGAAACATAACTGCTAGAAGAATGTCATACATTGATTTTTCTGCAATTCATATGCATAGCTCACTCTCATCACAGGTTTTATGCCTCATGCATTTTTGGATTCTTTCAGATAGCTAAACTTACAAACTTACTTGTGGGTTTATTGCTCTTTTCAACCCATCTCTTCTTTCTCCATTCTCAGCCACTGTCTTAATTCACACTTGATTTTGTTGTTGTTGTGTTGTTGTCCACATTATGGCCACACCCTATAGCAGATCTCTGCCCCCCCCCCCTTCAACCTCTCCTAAAAATCAGCATTCTCTTTCTAAAATGCAAATTTACTCATGTTAGTAACTTCTTTCAACTTTTTGAGATAGCTCTTTGTTCTCAGGATAAAGTCCAACTTCCTTCATGGATTATAAAGTTTCTTAATCATCTCTTAGTCTGTGATTTTTTGATTTTCATTTTGAACTACTCATAGGTTGCCAAACATATCTTGTTATTTCACCACCCTAAGCCTTTCTAGATCCCACCACTTCTACCTGGAATGTTGTCCACACCTCCATCCTGCCGCTTGCCTACTCCTCCCCCCAACATCTCCGTCTTGCTGTATATATACCGCTATACCTGGTATAGCGATCTTCTGCTCATTCTTTCCATTGCTCACATACTTACTAGCACAAATTAGAGGTCTTTCCTCTAATCTTAGCACCCAATTAATATCCTTAACATATGGGCCATGTTTTATTTATATCTGCCTGGTTCTCAGTAAGGGTTTGTTGAATGAATGAATGAAGAATGAGAAAAGCAAGAATCCTCTAAAATGAAAAGTGGACAAGAAAAAAAATTTTCTATAAAGATATCATAAATGAAACACTATAAGAGGATCAGTAGATGAAATCAAATATACTTTTAAAGATTTGCCAAAATTGGGCAATGATTAGGAAATAACTTGGGATTTGAATTGTCATCATTTTTCATTCTTGCTGTAAAATATTCCCCATTAAATTAGGCCCTCTGACCTAACCTGAGTCAAAATTTTGAAGACATAGTTTAAAAATTTGCTAATTAATATGGTATACCTTTTAGGTGTTGATAATCTTGGCTATACACTTGGTGTGGCTTATTTATCTAACATTATTCTGTTAGAAGAAAACTTATGGGTTCAGAAAGTTATCAAAATGATCAACTTCTCACTGCAATAGTCACTAGTTGGACAGAATCAAATAGGTAGATTAAGCCTATAAGCAATCACAGCGTTATCATGGCATTTATCTTAATAATTGCTGGAGATCGATATTCCATTTAATGTTCAGGACTCCTCTCCAAATCAGCTTTTGACTTTTGAGTAAAATGTGGAGAGCGCTGGCATACGTGGCCACTTTGTTTAATATGATTCATAAGCTCCAAAGGTCTCCAGGGCACTAATGAACATATAGTTGAAGCATCTTTGAAAGCCTTGAAATCAGGGCCCTTCACCCCACGGATTGTTAGTGGCTGCATTTGAGGAATTCGATAAGAGGATGATCTGTAACAGGTGTTTGACACCACTTTTGATGGTGGTACTAATCTTACACTTACCTGAGCCATAGGACTAAAGGGAAAACACATTGTTTCATGATTGCTGGATTTACCATAATATTAGTTGGCCTACCAACAACTTCCATGAAATTCACAGAATCATACTTCTTTATAGTTGTCTTCGTTTTCCAGGACATAAAGTCACTCGATCTGTCTAATGACTGCTTTCGATGAAGCTTCACACACATGTGTTGCAGAACTCTTTCGTACGCCAGCATTTGCTTGTTAAATATTTATGACTTTGTGCCACATTTCAGTTTTTCTGTAGTGTGAAAAGTGTAAATGCATCAAAAGGGCTATGTGATTTCTGCACTATACATTGTGGATCCAAATTTTTAAATATGCTATGTCTTTATTGTATTTAACTGTATTTATTTATGCTATGACTTTATTGTATTTTACTGTATTATAAAATTCATAGCCTGGACGCATTTGTTAGAAATGGGAGATCATGCTGTTCAGATCTCTTGAAATGAAATGAAATTGAGACTCGGTCTGTGTACGTATTTAAATGGCTTGGCCAACATCATAGACCTATTCATAGAAATATTAAGTGCTGGAACCCTGATCTTGATACTCCCAAGCCAGTATGTTCACAGTGGCTTTAATTTTGTACCTAATATCTCCATTTGGGACCCTCAGATACATTTCATGCCAGTCACTTATTAGAATTTACAGCAGGTTTGGAAAAGGAGAGTAGACAGTTGTTTGAGTAATATTACAAGACAGGGAATTTTCATAAAATGGCTCCTAATAAAGAGTGTGGAATGACAAATATAAGTGGGATATAGCTTAGGTGGGTGATTTTCTAGAGCACCATCATTAGCTTTTTTTAAAAAAAGATGTATTTATTTATTTATTTTAGAGAGCGAGAGAGCGGGGGAGGGGCAAAGGGAGAGGGAGAAAAGCAGACTCCTTGCTGAACATGGATCCCAACCTGGGACTTGATCCCAGCATGCTGAGATCATGACCTGAGCCAAAATTAAGAGTTGGTCACTCAACCAACTGAGCCACCCAGGAGCACCATAGAACACCATCATTAGCTTTGTTTCAACATTTTCACATTCAATATTCAAACAAACAGTCAACATTTCAAACAAACAGAAAGGTTGAAAGAATGTTACATGAAATATCCACTACTTAGATTTAATTGTTAACATTGTGCTGTATTGTTACATCCCCATACATGTGCATTTTGAAGAAGCATTTGAAATTGAGTTGTAGACATCATGATTTTACTTCTGGATATTAGATATCCCAAGAATAGGACATTATTCTACATAGCCTTAATTCTACAACACAGCTAAGAAAATTCATAGTCTCCTAATATTATCTAATGTCTATTTCATTTCCAAACTTCTTTAATTGTTCCTTTTTAAATTATTTTATTCTTGTTCTTTAATCAGGTTATATTTGAGGCTTATGCATATAGTCTCTATTTTTTATTTTTAAAATTATTTTTTTAAAGATTTATTTATTTGGGGCGCCTGGGTGGCACAGCGGTTAGGCGTCTGCCTTCGGCTCGGGGCGTGATCCCGGCGTTGTGGGATCGAGCCCCACATCAGGCTCCTCCGCTATGAGCCTGCTTCTTCCTCTCCCACTCCTCCTGCTTGTGTTCCCTCTCTCGCTGGCTGTCTCTATCTCTGTCAAATAAATAAATAAAATCTTAAAAAAAAAAAAAGATTTATTTATTTGAGAGAGAGAAAGAGAGGGAGAGAGCACAAGTCGGGGGAAGGGCAGAGGGAGAGGGAGAGGGAGAGAGAATGTCAAGCAGACTTCCTGCTGAGCATAGAGCCCTACAATTAGGGGCTTGATCCCAGGATCCTGAGATCATGACCCAAGCCAAAATCAAGAGTCGGCCACTCAACCTACTGAGCCACCCAGGTGCCCTGCATCTAGTCTCTATTAATCTATTAATCCTCCAAACTATTTTTCCCTGTGACATTGACTTTTTAAGGAGAACAAGCCAGTTGTCTTATAAAATGTCCCACAATCAGATTTCATGTGGTTGTTTCATGGTGATGATATTACCTTGTTTCTCATTCCCTTTATCTCCTATAAATTGAAAATTGGTTCTTATAGCTTGCACAGATATTGTTTTTGGCAAGAGTTTGTCTTAAAAGATGTTTCATATGTTTCATATTCATGTTTACTTCATGATGCCAAACTTCAACAATGCTATGTTTGATTTTTTGAGTAAGGTGGTGACTGACAGATCGTCCCATTACAAAGAAAGGTTTCCCTCTTTAAGTCATTAGGTAATCTGAAGGGTGGTAATCTGTCACTGTGTGGAATATCTTGTTTCCCCAAATAACTACTAAGTTTGTCCATACTGAAGTGGCCTTACACAACCCAAAGAGCTCTCCTGGGTATATCTTTCCTGAATGTGTTCAAGTAGTGATTTATGAAAGGAATTATTTTCACTAGAAATACCATTAATCCAAATCCATTCTATCAGAAGAAATGTCAAAAGCCTCCTAAAAATTACTGTTGAATTAAACTGTCTACTTTATAGAAAATATAAATGGTGTCATACTGGTTAACTGGAATTTCTTTTCTCTTGACCTAATTATTGAATATACCACTGTCTGTTCATTATCTAGGTGTTAAACACATTTCTTCTGTTACATTCCCAGAAATAATTAGGACATTTTGGGGAGCCATGACCTCTTCTTCCAGCAATTCCCTCAGAATACAAACCACTACAAGTTGTGAAGGAAGATCTAAGATGAAGACACACATTGTCTCTTTTCCTATTATAAACTCCCTAAGGACAGGAACCAGAATTCTGATTGTTTTTGGAATCAAAGCAGGGGTACAAGTGGAAATTATTCTAGATAAGATCATGAGAACACATTGTCCTGAGGGTTAGGAGTCAAGAAAATGAAACTGGGGAAATGTTGTCACTTAAATACAGGCAGTACTCTACCTGAGAAAGAGAGAATGTGTTTTGCTAAGCTTTGGGGACCTGCTGTCCCAGAAGCTTCCACAAATTCCCTCCTCCTACTAACATTTCAAAGTTATATGCAAATTACAAAGAGAAGAAAGAGGACGTTTTGTCAGTATCTTGCTTAATTTCTTTGAGTTGTATTTTTCTTATATGCAAAAGAAATAATTTGAAGTTTATGATCTCTAACATTCTTTCCACCAGAACAACTAGATGGATCCATGGACATGAAGGTATTATGATCTGAGGTGAGGCTGCAGAAACTGATGTAATTTGTGCAAACATGAGGAATGGAGAAAGGAGGACAGACCAGACCCGGGAGAGTGTGGGCTGAGTCAGAAAGACAGAAAGCGAATGTCCCAAGGATAGAGAGGATGTCATTTACCTGGGAAGTAGGTTTTGTTTGAGAGAATCATGGCAAGTAATGCTGGAAAGGTAAACAGGATTCTTCATTTGTTCAAGATTTTTGAGGCCTAATTTGTCTAGACAGAGAGGATCCAGGGATAAATAAGACAAACAAAGAACCTGTCCTCAGGGAGGACAGCATACTGGTGGAAGAAGACAGATGATAGTCATATAATGTAAAAAAATGCAATCTCACAGCCCTATAACATAACGGCTAAAAGGGCAGGATTTGGAGCCAGATAGCCTAGATTCAAATCCCACTTCCCCAACTTGACCTCAAGGAAGATATTTAAGCTTTCCTTGTCTCAGGGCCTCCCCTGTATAGTGAAGGCAACAATGGTACCTACCTCAATGGGTTGGTGTGGGGATTAATGAAAAAAATACACATAAAACTTTAGAGTTTTTACGAAACAATGTCTGGCACATGGTAAATCAGAAATAAAAAAATGCTAGCCATTATTATCGTACTAGTAAGTGCTGTGATGATAATAAAGCCGAGCAATAGCATGGTTAAGCATCAGCATTATCAACATTCGGGGCCAGATAATTCTTTGCTGTGGGGGTTGTCCTGTGCCTTGAGGGATGTTTAGCAGCACCCCTGGTTTCTACCCATTACGTGCCAATAGCATCCCTCCCTGTAGTGACAACCAACAATTTTCTAGACACTGTTAAATGTTGCCACGGAGGCAAAATCGCCCCTGGCTGGGAACCACTGAGGTAGAGAATAAACAGACTCAGTATTTTTAGATAGGGTAATATAGAAGAGCCCTTTGAAGAGAAGAAAGGTCAGAGCCCTGAATGATTAAAAAAAAAAAAAAGCAGCCATTAAAAAACAAACAAAACAAAATAAAAACCTAAGAGAGAACGTGCCAGGAGCATACTTCACAAGGATAAAGGCCCTGGGGCAGGAACAAGTTGGTGTGGCCAGCTTGGCTGGCCAGGGGTGAAGATAATGTCAGAGAGGTAGGTTGAGTTGGGGCATAAGAGTCAAGAAAGATCATGGTAATAAATTTGAATTTTATTCTTTATGTGCTAAGAAGACATTAGAGGATTTTAAGCAGAAGAATGACATGAGTTGATTTCTGTTTTATAAGTTTACTCTTGAACTGCAGAAGGGCAGACACAGAAGCAGGGAGATCAGTGAGGGAATGAATGCATAGTACAGTGAGAGCTGAGGGGCTTGCATCAGGGAGTTAGAGGTCATGGCCGTGGAGATGGTGAGATATAATCACATTCTGATATATTTTGGTAGAAGTACCTATAGGATGGGGTAAGTGAATGAGGAATCAAGGGTAAATGGGAGAGGAGCAAGTTTGTATAGAAGGAATTTACTAAATCCATAATTCTGATGAGGCCTTTTAAAGTTTAAGCTCCCAGTTGTCCTCCAAGAAGTAACTAGGCTATTGACTAGACTAGACTAGAGAAGTGAGAGGCTGGCACTGGAGATATATGTTTGGGTGGTGTCCTGGAAGTTAAGGAAAGAAATGCTTCAAGAGGAATGGCATCTCGGTCAAATGCTGCTAAGGTCATTTAGGAAGAGGGCTTTGAATTCACATTTGGGGTCGACAAGGTGGAGAGAGCTGGTGACTATGACAAGAATGGTTCCATCGGTAGGATGGGGATGAAAGGTTCTCTGGAGCACGTTATAGAGGGATGAGAGGCAAGAAAGTTGAGACAGAAGTGCAAGCACTTCTGCTGGGGAGGGGAGGAGGGATGGAGGAGCAGTTAGACGGTGGTGCAGGCCAAGGAGAGCACTGCTGTCTTGTTAAAATGGGAAGCATTACAGCGTATTCGAATGTCGATGGAATTATTTTAGTAAAGAGAAAGAAATTGACGGTCCTGAGACACATTACAAATAAGTGCATGAGAGAATCTCCTGAGTAGTGTAAGAGGTAAAACATCTGATATACAAAGGAATGGTTTGTCTTACACAGAGAGAGGGAGGGACAGTTCCATAAAAATGAGAGAGAAGAGAAATTTAGGCTAACTGATATATTTGGCATAAAAAACAAGATAATTCTCATCAGAATATTTCTATTTTCTCAACAAGGTGTAAAGAAAGATCATCAGCTCCTAGTATGTGGGGGAGAACAAAAGTTGAAGTGTTGGAAAGAAAATAAAAAGGTATCAAGTAGTCCTTTAGGAGAGTGAACAAAATATTTATACAGACATCTCTTAGAATTGCCAGGCAATATTAAGTAACTCTGAGATCTGTAGTCATAGATTTAAAGTGAGACCTGTGAGCATGTTTGTGTGCTTTTTGTAGGCTGCAGTCATGGTTCGAAACAGACATAAAGTAGTTGGGGACTGGGTGCAACCAGACTAGTATGTTGCTGGACAAGTACACAGAGGGAGAACGAGAGGCAAGGGGATTAAGGAAAGATACAGGGAGTGCCGTTCGAATGGAATGCGTGATGGAATCTATGTGGCTGAATGGGAAAGGAGCACATGGCAGAGCAGAGCCTAAGGGTCATAGGAACTTAGTGGCGCCAATGACCTGGAATTCTCAGAGAAATAAAAAATTCTTGGAGTACAAGTACTAGAATAAGTTGTCTAAAATGATGAGATAATTATCAGAGTGGATACTTACAGTAGATTTCAAAAATGGTCAACTCATTGGAAATGAATGGTAGGATTGTAGAGAGCTTTTTGACTTTCAGGATAGGAAATTTAGGCTCATCTGCCTGAGTAAGTGGTTTAAAATGGAGCTCATGGACAGGCTTTTATGCACTAAGCTAGAATAAAAGTGTGTGTGCGTGTACTATTTTTTGGGTGAAAGGATCCTAGGTTCCCTCCAATTATCAAAAGAATATCTGAATAGGGGTACCTTGGTGGCTTAGTCAGTTAAGAGGCCAGCTCTTGATTTCAGCTCAGGTCATGATCTCAGGGTCATGGGATCTAGCCCAGCATCTGGCTCCCTGCTCAGCAGGGAATCTGCTTTGGGATTCTCTCTCTCCCTCTGCCCCTCCCCCCGCTCCCTGTCTCTCTCTAAAATAAATAAATAAATCTCAAAAAAGCATATCTGAATATAAAATGTTAACTGCTCTAGAATCCACGAAGTGAGCAGTCTTTGAAAGTATCTGAAAAAGAGTGTATAATGAACGTGCTATTTAGAAAAGATAGCATTTGAAGGCGCAGAGAAAAAGATATTCTAAGTAAGAGGAAGTGAAGAATTCTCCACTGACATTGCACAGGAAGGGACAGATGGACAGAACACCACCTTTGGGACTGAATTCCAGTGCCACCTGAGGCAGCATACTCTCATACTGTATTGCATTCATCACCTCTTTTCTCTCCATTCCCCCTTCCCTTCTTTTTCTTTATTATTTTTTTAAAGATTTATGTATTTGAGAGAGAGAGAGAGCGTGAGCATGGGGTGGGGCAGAGGGAAAAAAATTCTGAGCAGGGGGAGGGGCAGAGGGAGAGAAATTCAAGCAGACTCCCTGCTGAGCATGGAACCCAACACGGGGCTCAATCTCATGACCCTGAGATCATGACCTGAGCGGAAATCAAGAGACTCTTAACTGACTGAGCCACCCAGGCACCCCCCCTTCCTTTTCTTACTAAAGTAAAGGGGTGGTTTATGTTTCATGGTTTTAATTAGGTATTGCTTGATGAGCTCATGAATCGGGCGCCTGTAGGAGGACTTAACCAAAGATGTAGAGTTTTGCTCATGTACCTCTTATCACTTTGGGGCAAGAGGACAGACCTGGACGTACTTTCAACCAAAGATTTAGTATGTTTGTTCTTCTGCTCCAGACATATGGGGTTCCAACTTCTGAAAGTTAATCACTAAGGGCCAATTGGCCATGATATCAAGGCAATATGGTGTCACTGAGGTGCAAAAGGTTTGGATTCAGACATAGGTGAAGCAGCCATTTCACTTAATCTTTACAATATCTAAATTGTATTAATACAATAAATTAACAAATTGTATCTGCCTTATCATGTGACTGAGTAACAAGAAATTGAGATACATTAATTCGCCCATGAGTAGACAGTACATCACGGAACATGAAATCCTTCATGAAAAGGCACTACAATGGACAGGGAATACATTTCTCAGAGGATTAAGTACTGCATTTAATTCTCTTAAAGCACTCACTCTCCTGCTATTATAAGACTAGTGAATTTTTCTGAAAATTGGATTAAAGTAACAAGCAGACAGTAAACTGTGTCATCATCAAAATCAATGAAATGCCATTTTAGCAAATAATAACTCATCATTCAAGAAGACAACTGTGAGCAGAATTTCAATTAAATTTGGAATAAAAATTATCACGCTAGAAATTTTTAGAATGTACTTCTCTCAGTCTCTAAAAAGTTGAATTTGCTTTTTGAAGCATTGCAATCAGACATTCCTGAGGTCTTCCCACGTTTAGCGAAATCGGTAACTGTGCCGTGCTGTTAGCAAGAGCAGAAAATAGGGAGCAGGGAAGGAAAAGAAGACCCTTGTACATTCTGGGCCCTGGAGAGTAAGAGGAGCCTGCTGTAAATTACATCTCTATTAACCACAATGACCATATTTCCTGGCCCCAAAACTGGGACACGTGACCTGATAAAGAGACAGAATATTCAAAATTAGGACTATCACAGAAATAGGGGTTTATGGTTGTCACACTATTAACAGTGGTGAAAGGAGTCAGCTTGGAAAATTCAGGCTTACAAGTTGGGTCAGATTTGAGGAGACAGAAAATTAATTTATGACAATGTTATACTTGTGAACATTCAACGCTGTCTTGAAAGCCTACCTCTAACATCTACTAACCCTCCCCTTTCTGAGTTCCCATGCCTGCAGGGTATGCATTCAGTGCCCTATCATTGAGCAATGATTTTATAACATTCCCATTGCCTATGCTGAACTCTTGGGAAAGTCTTCATAATCCTGGTGCCTGGTAGAGTGCCCACTCTCAATAGGCCCTCTGTAAATGTCTGTTGAAGGCACAGAGGACGGCTACACTTGGAGCCGGAATAAACCACAGTCCTTGCTACTCTTCCTGTGAAAGCTTCATGCTTAACTCTTTAGGTGCATCTGAATCTGGAACGCTTTGAATAGAAGATGTCCCCCCTCACTGAAAACTTAACCTGTGCAAGACCCTCCCACTTAATTCTCAGAGACAACCTGTGTCTCTTTTCCATGTTATCCCATAATGTTTTGCATTACATTTCAATTTGGTTGTTGGTGTCTCTATAGAAAATAAATCATGTTTTCCACCTGTAATTTCCACACATCTCAAAATCAGCCCACTTCTATCCAGCCCAACTGGATAGTCTCAAATTGGTGATAATTAACCTAGCAATATCCTAGATAAAGTTAGAATGTCGCAAGAACTCATTCTTGGGTACTGACCATGGCTACTCAGTGGCAAAAATGCTGTCCCTTTTTGTTGATATTTATTCTAATTATTAAATATCTTAATATTGGTAAAGTACTTGGAATGGTTTTATTATGTAGTGAACTCCATTTATGTGTTTTCTTATTACTTTGTTGTGTATACTTTTCAACAAGCATATGAGGGCAAAGAAAATTGATGCAAAAGTCAGGGACTCTCATAAATACATAGTCTCCCATAGCTTTTATTAGAGTTTCTCACTACAGGCAAGTGTGTTTAAGGATGAAATCGTAAATGAGACATTTTGTATTGACAGTCAAGACTCAAGTCTATGTGGTAGGATAGAGGCACATGGAAATAGTAGATACATACATTGGATTAAACCCCTTGTGCCTCTAGGATCAGAGAAGATTCTCGATTATTGCATTTGGCTTGAGTTTCATTACACAGTCCATTGGGCAATGGGCACTTTGCCCATTGGTTTGTGGGTATAAACTTTCTTTGTGTTTTCTCAAGAACTGGAGAAAGAACAATAGCCTTTGGTTGTTCGTATATTTTGATGTCTTTATTTGATCTGAGATGGAAATATACAATATATTTGATACATAGAAGGTGCTACCAAAACATCTAAAATGCAAATAATGCAAAAGCTGCTTGACTGTAACAAAGTATTTGCAAGAGTCACGGTCAAGAACCTTATACTTACAGGAGTCTAGAGATGCATGCTGAGGACCATGGAACAATTTTCAGGGAAAGGGATCTACTTTTGAGCACCTCGCCAGACTCAAATATTACCAACTGCCTTGTTTTCTCTTAAAATTTTTTTTCATTATTTGTAAAACTCACAATGCTTTATATAGAAGGGTAAAAACCCTCTAATGAAAGCAAGCTGGATGCCTTTATTCAAGAAGGTGTCTTTATTTGGCTTTACCACTAATGTACAGCCCCTGGATATTGAGGAGAGTGCCTTATTCATGCTTTTATTTTAGGGGCCTACAGCATCATCAAGAATGGTACCCAGAACGATTTGTGGAATGAATAAGTGAGGGAAAGAAGGAGAGTCCTTTTGCCCTTTAGACCCTCACTCAAATAGTTTTTGAGTTGCTGTATCATCCAAAGAGGGCAGGAGGGAAAAGACAAGCGTTAAGAGATAAATCAGGCAGCAAAGCTGCCAGCTGGACGTGGGGCTTCTACTGAAATCGACGGGGAAAAGTTTGAGGATGTGTCTTCCCTAAAGATTTTATTTTTTCCTATGAGGAAAAAAATTCTTTGAAGATGAAACTCTTGATTGAGAACAAAACTAGAATCTCTGGAAAGCGTGCAGTATAGCAGGCCAGATATAGAGAGAGTTAAGAGCCAGTCAGAGGTCAACATCGACACCTAAGCTTTACAATCTTTTCAAGAAAGAGTCTAATTTCAGGTGGCCTACTTTCACCATAATACCTCTATGAGTTAAATTGTGCCCTCCAAAATTCATATTTTGAAGTACCCATTCCCCAGTACTTTAGAATGTGACCTTATTTAAAAATAGGTCATTGGCAAGGTAATTAGTTATGAGGAAGTCGTACCAGAGCAGGGTGGGCACCTGATCCAGTGTGACTGGTGTCTTTATAAAAAGGGGAAATTTGGACGCAGACATGCCCACGTATGGAAAACACAATGTGAAGATGCAGGCAGAGACTGACTGCAGATGCATCTACAAGCTGACGAACGCCAAGGACGGCCAGCAAACCCCTAGAAGCCTGGGGAGAGGCGTGGGGCGGATTCTCCCGCACAGTCCTCGGAAGGAACCAAACCACAGCTAACCCCACCGACACCTTGAGCTTCCAGAACTATGAGATAACAAATTTCTGTTGTTTAAGGCACCCACTTTGTGGTATTTTGTTGTTGCAGCCCTATGGATCCACAGGAAGTATTTGATCACTGCCCTACTGCTTTAGTGGCTACTGCTAAATGCCACACTTGTAATAATTCTACAGTAATACTGTTCAAGGGCTGTAACTTTAAAGGAGACATAAGATCATTGGGTGGATAGTGTTTTTATCAAGACATGAAAATATAATTAACTGTGACCATTACAGTGCCTTTGAAGATGCTGCTGGTGTTGGTGATTCAGACCTTCCTTGAGGAAACTGGCCATTAGTCGTCACAGTGATGCTTAATCAACTTCGTATTTCGGAGAGGCTAAAAATACTCATGATAGGATTGAGTGCATGGGATCTACATGTTTTCTCCATGCTGTAATGATTTAAAAAAACAGTTAATTAGCAGAAGGAGACATTTTGAGGTGAAGCATTTAGAAGCAGAAGGCTTAAGAAGAATTCTGTTTTTCTTGAGTGCCAACGTGTTGTTGACTAGAGAGTTGAAAACCTCATAGAAGGATAATTAATTTAAGGATCACTTTGTGATCTTTAAATATCTGTATTTAAAATGGATGAAGACAGTCTCAAGAAACTTTTTATGAGCTGGTAGAAAAAGGTGTGTTCCCTTCAGGGGATAAGTCATAGATGGGGATCATGGCTGGCCAAGAAGACCCAGCACAGATGGCCCCATCCACTCCAGGCAGTTTACACAGAGGCTGGTCTCAGATGCTTGCCAATAAATGCAGCCTACAATGCGGTGACATTACTTTCAGGTGACTCTCTGTTCTCTTCACATCTTTGAAAAAAAACTTGGCTCCGAATAGAGAGAAAAGGCCATGCAGTTGGCTTTGATCCTTAATGGTGTTGCTTTGGTAGAGCTTTATATGTCTATTTTTAGCCAACCTTATACTTACTACTCAGGGATTTTCTTTTTTTCGTGGCAAAAGCAGTCACTGGCCAAAGTACACATCGTCATCTCTGCCTTGTAGAAGTAAGAGGAGCAGGGAATCACAACCTTCCTACTTGTGGGCAGTAGCAGTTGACCCTGTTAGAATTATGTGTGGGTTCTTAAAGGATGACTTAGCTCTCTCTTCTAAACCCTTTAATGTCTTTACATGATTCCTCCAGATTCTAGGAGGAACTCAATCCCCTTTTCCTCCTTTATCTACTTTCTTCTTCTCTGCTCTCCCTCTGATAAAGTACTCTTCATCCCGGAAGCAGAGTTGTACAGTACCTCTAAGCAATCTCAGTGCCTTGTGGTCCTGGAACCCTGCCCTCCAACTAGTTTACTAAGTGTTTGTTAGTACATAAAGAACAAGAACATTTCACCCCTAGGAGGCACGCTGGGGCAAGCTCACACAGGACGTTTTTTCACTTACTTTTACTCGCTTACCTTAAATGCCCACAAACTTAGAGGCTAGACATTTATTTCCATATTGTTGTTAATTTTCTCTCTCTCTCTCTCTCTCTGTCTGTCTCTGTCCCTCTTTTTCTTTCTTTCTTTTCCTTATTTTTTGTGTAAGTATTTTACTCATAATCAGACTATAAGCTCTACCAGGATAAAAATTTTCTCCTTAGCTCCTGAAATAGTGATGGGTATGGTAGTTGCTCAACAAACATTTATTGGTAGATTATTTTTTTCTCTTCTTTCCCATTTCCCCCACTCCCCCTTCATTCCCCCTTCCTCCTACTTCCCCTTTATTTTGAATAAGAATGAAACAGCATCATAATACACTCTTTAATGTGATCATCATTTATGTAATTTTGCATAGGAGTGTTCACATAATTAGGCCATAAAAGCGAATATGTCTTATCAATTTAGATACAGTCATTTAGTCAGTATGTCTCTGACTTCACTATTAATGAAATCATCTGTTTCAATTGGGTGAGCATATTAAGGCTCTGAGAATTTAGAGGTTCTTAACATTTCACAGGCACTTGGACCTCTATAAAAATATGTTGCACCCATGCCTTAATTAATAAAGGGGGAGGCAGAAATTCACAGAATTTCTTATACATGTCATTGCTACTCTGCCCATTACCGAACTCTGCTTCTTTTTATTTTGTAGGAAGAATGTAGAAACTATGATTTTTCACATTGTTTGGAAACCAGGGGATAGCAATTAAGGAAACAGATCCCATTTCATGAGTTGTGTACTCAAGATGATGTATGACAATGATAAGAAAATATATTTCATCGAAACAGAGAAACTCAAGAGATGTGAAATCTCCCAATTGGAAACTATATCCTAGTGTTATAATAGAGACACACTTACTCCTCGCCGGCATAAAATAATAAAAATGACAACTCTGTGCTATTTTGTCATGTTTAGAGGATGGGGAGGTGGATCTGTAAGACATCCTAGTAAATCAGTGCAGACTTAAGTAGTTTTGTAAGTTTTCAGCATATTGTGTTGATTCTTACAGAAAAATAATGATAATAACAGCAGCAAGCATGGATCCTGTACTCTGTGCGCCGGGTACGGTGTTAAGTACTCCGCATAGGTTGTCTCGTTTACTCTTCACAACCATACTGTGAGCTCAGCTCCCTTTTTATCTCCACTTTAAAGATGGCAAAAATGAAGCCCAGAGGTAAAGTAACATACCCAAGTTGATTCTCCTTTAAAGAGCATAATATGGAACTCAAATGCCAGCTTCCCTTACACCAAAAGTTAGGCTTTTAAAAATCTCTTTGCTATTTAAAAAAAATGACTTTGATAGAACATAAAGATGAGGTGTTTGACATGAAAAGAGGCTCAGCATCACTCATCATCAGGGAAATGCAAACCAAAACCACAATGAGCTATCGCCTCATACCTCTCAGAATGACTAGAATCAAAGACAAGAAATAACACATGTTGCTAAAGACGTGGAGGAAAAGGAACGCTTGCGCACTGTTGAAGGGAATGTAAATGGGTGCAGCCACTATGAAAAACAGTATGGAGGCTCCTCAAAAAATTAAAAATAGAAATAATGTATGATTTAATAATTCCACTATGAAACCCAAGAACACTATTTCAAAAAAAAAAAATGCATGCACCCCTATGGTTATTGCAGCATTATTTATAACAGTCAAGTTATGGAAGCAACCCAAATATCATCCATCGATAGATGAATGGATAAAGAAGATGTGGTATATATATACAACAGAAATAAAAAAGAATGAGATCTGGATATTTGTGACAACATGGATAGGCCTGGAGGATATTATGCTAAGTGAAATGAGTCAGACAGAGATAGACAAATATCATATAATTTTACTTACATGTGGAATCTAAAAAATGAAACAAACGAACAAACAATAAGCAAAAATAGACCCATGAATACAGAGAACAAACAGATGGTTCTCAGAGGGTGAGGGGATAGGAAAAATGGGTGAGGGGAGTGGGAGACACAGGCTTCCAGTAATGGAATCATTCGCCAGGATGAAAGGAACAGCATAGGGAGTATAATCGATGGTATTGTAGTAGCACTGTGTGGTGACAGACGGGAGCCACGCTTGTGGTGAGCACAGCATAGCATACAGAATTGTTGAATTACTGAGTTGTACGCCTAAAACTAACATAACATTGTGTGTCAACTCTATCTTAATTAAAAGAAAAAAAAAGATGAAGTGTTTGGACACTGCCTCAAACTCAAGTACAAGAGACTTTGGAATGACTTAGCTATTTGAGTGTGAATTGAATTGGATCAAATGGAGCCTCAGTGATTCAGGAGGTGTTTCTGGAAGCCTGAGCCACCTCCCTCAGAGGCCTTCTCTTCAGCTCCGTAGAATCAGACATGTTGCAAGGTGGTGCTCAGGAACGCACCTTTGTAACAAGCGCCCCATAGGACTCTTATGTAAACTGAAGTTTCCAAACCACTGTTTTAAGCATGATTTCTTTCTTTTTATAGGCAGGAAAAGATTTCATTTAATTATTTATGTTTAAAAGAAAATCACTATAATTATGATAAACCTTGGAGTTACAAACTAGTGGACTGAGTGGCAACAGGTTTCAATTTGGTCAGCACTTCGGTGTTTTTTCTTAAAGGGCGTTAAAATGCCTGCACAAAGGGTACGCACCCCCGACTTCACTGTCCGGCCCACGACTTCCTAGCATGCCACACCTGTAAACACCAGACTGATCCATGAAGACAGGTGGAAAGAACATTCTTTTAAATAGAATCCATGTGCCACTGGGATGAATGATGTGCCTTCTCAGACCCTATATATCTGGCTCTCCCAAAATGCTCTTGACTTATCTGCATAGTTTTTTCTTTTTGGTCATGGGATTGGAAAAGGAAGGAATTTTTTCCTTCATTTCTTCTCACCCTCAATAAGTGAATCAAAGGGTATCTTCACATGTCATATGACAAAAGAGCTGAACTCTTTTCGATAAAGGTGAAGGGAAGGAATAAAAAAGAATAAACTAGAAATATGAATATTTTTCAGAAACTGGGAAAGGAGAAACAAAATTTACATTAAACTGAGAAGACAGTATATCAAGTAAAATGGATTAGCCTTCAGCATCATTTGGTGATAAAAATTATAGCAATTATGTATCCTTCAATGTTCAGAGTATAAGAACAGTGCACACAATGGCTTTGGAAAGAAGAGTTAGGTTAAAATTAATCAAGACACATTTTGGGGAAAAGATTAGCTATTCAATTAATTAAAACAATCTAAAGGAAAAAAATATAAGAAATGATACATAACCTTAAATTTATTCAATCGATAGGGGTAATTGTATATAATCTAATTTTTATTTTCTAGCTAGATATATACAGTTTTAAAATTAAGAACTTATGGAATTTTAAAAAAGATTTATTATTTATTTTGGAGAGAGAGAGTGGGAGGGGAGGGCAGAGGGAGAGGGAGTCTTAAGCAGACTCTGTGCTGACTGTGGAGCCCAAAGAGCCAACGGAATTTTTTTTTTTTAAAGATTTTATTTATTTATTCGACAGAGACAGAGACAACCAGCGAGAGAGGGAACCCAAGCAGGGGGAGTGGGAGAGGAAGAAGCAAGCTCATAGCAGAGGAGCCTGATGTGGGGCTCGATCCCAAACGCCGGGATCACACCCTGAGCCGAAGGCAGACGCTTAACCGCTGTGCCACCCAGGCGCCCCTAGCCAACGGAATTTTGATGAATGTTTTACTTACTTAGGAACCTTTAGTTAGGTACTGAGTGCTGAAAAATGTTTTTGTTTTTTTTTTAAAGATTTTATTTATTTATGTGACAGAGAGACAGCCAGCGAGAGAGGGAACACAGCAGGCGAGTGAGAGAGGAAGAAGCAGGCTCCCAGCGGAGGAGCCCGATGCGGGACTCGATCCTGGAACACCAGGATCACGCCCTGAGCCGAAGGCAGATGCTTTAACGACTGCGCTACCCAGGCGCCCCCTGAAAAATGTTTTTAAAAACAAATAACCCCATATATATATATGTGTGTGTGTGTATATATATGTATATACACACATATATGTACGAACATAAATTAACATGATTTTAAAACAGCATGACAGATTCAATAGAAGGAAGGAAAGAAACTGTATAAGCTTTTCTATTAGACTTTTCCTTGGCTTTGGGGCTTGCATAGGGGTCCCCCAAATTTTCTCTGCTGTTTGAGGATTACTTATTTGTGATGAGGTTTCACTGATAGAGTTAATGTCAGGACCAGCAATAGGTGAGTCTATAAGGAGAGCCCATATTGTACTCAAAGGTGACTGTAGAATTTTCTCAGTTAGAAGTAAAGAAAAATCCTTGTAATACATTGAAAAGCTTTTAAATGTACCAGTTAAGCTAGCATGTTTCCTAAAGAAAAAGAGATATGAACAAAGGTAAATCTATAAGGATGATCGCCAGATATTTAAACTAAACTAATAAAAAATAGAAGCAAACTATGCTCTAAAATTAACAGACACATTTTTAAAAATTGACTCACACACTAGAAATCTATGTGGTTATAACAAATGTCATGTAGACATTTCAAACTCAACATGTCCAAAACTAAATTCTTTCCAACCAAAGTACAAGTGAGTAAATGTTTCCACCACCCCTGAAATGATCATGCCAGAAACCTAAAAATTGTCCCTCCCTTAGTGGTCATCTCCTACACCCAGTGCAGCGGCAAATCCTGCAAGCACCAAGGCACGACCTCTGAGACCTACCCTGAATTCGTCCACTTTTCTCTAACTCCATGGCTGCCACCCTCGTCCAAGACACTGTGCCTCCTTCCCTGAAAATTATGATGTAACTTCTTACCAGTATCCTCTTGACATCGCAGCCAGGAAAATCATTTTTAAAATGTCAATCAGATCACACCCACTCTTGTGCTTAAAGCCGTCGGTGATCCTCCATTTGCCTCCCACAAAATCCCACAGGAGGCGTACTCTCCAGAGTAATGAAGTCCATGCCTGACTCTCCAATTCCATTTCACACCACTCTCCATCTTACTCTCTGCATTCCAGCACGTCTTGTCAGTTCTCCTTCAAAATCTTCGTGTATGTTGTCCTGTGTGCCTGGGTCCTTCCCTCCCATATGCCACTCTTCCTTTCCACCAAGGAATTGCTTTCTTATCCTTGACTTCCCAGCTTAAATCCTGCTTTGTCAGAGGAAGCTTCTGTGTTTTGTGATGTTTGGGGAGATTAGGTCCCAATTTGTTCTTTCTTATAGTACCATGTAACCCTGCATTTGGACTCAATATTGCTTGTACATTTGATAAATAAAGTATCAGTGGAGCTTAAGATCTGCTTCATTCATAGGATCTTAAACCCTATGAGGGTGGAATCAAATCTGCTTTTTCCCCCGACTATCAACCCTGAACTTACAGAGCCTGACAATCGTCACTCGAAAATATGTGTAAAATGGGTAATGTTTGACATTTAAAATTTTTCATAATTTATTGGCAGAATGTATTTTTTTCAAATATACATTAACAAATATATATATTTTATACTGATTTTGAATATGTGACTCTGATTTTAAGAATGTAACAAAAGTTATGATGGTAATCTCTGAGTAGTGTTGCACATTTAAAAATGCATATTTCTGTTTCCCAGTTATCCATTGACTACTTTCATGTTTAAAATTTGAAACAATTTTCTATTTTTTAAAGTGTGTCCCTTTCTTGTACTAATCTGAATTCCGACCACCCACCATATCCTACTCTATATCTGGGGCTAGAGCTTCAAGACATTGTGTTTATCGATGTCAAACCCACCTGTACATTTACATATTTAAGGACCGGTGACATTAGAAGATGTGTTAATTCTCAGAAAGCAGAATTACTGCTTTTGGAGAAAGTCCAAAGGGGGCCTCAGCAAATCACACAGTGTACCAGAAAATTAATAATAAGACAATTAGAATATCATAAATGCAAGTAGAACCACGTTTTTATATCATGGCAAGTTTTGGGTTTTTTTGTTTGTTTGTTTGGTCTTTGTTTTCCCTTTTGTGTTTGTTTCAGCATTCATATAAACTGAAGTGGTGGCATCTTTTGGGCAGGAATATAGCCATTGATTTAATGCCATGTGTATCCACTTAAAAGCCTTGTCAGACTGATTACTCTAGCAAGAGCAGTGATTTCTCCATCTCGACAGTAAACCTTTGCTTCCCTGACCTCCTAAGATACATCCCTGCCCTAGCCATTCAGGGACACCACTCCTTCCTCATTGGAAGTATTCGGTCCTCTCTTCTCGGTCAGCCATGTCTCCTGAGGGGGACAGCAAGCTCTATGAGGGCAGGAGAGCATCTTCTATACCTCTGTGCATCTCTCCTCAACACAGGAAGTGCTCAACTCATTCACATATTCATTTCATTCATTCTTTCATTTCACAAATGTTTATTGAGACCTACTAAATTCGTGGCTTTGTTCTAAGCACTGGAGATAAAGAACAACACCGACCAGATCCCTTCTTTCATGCTGTTTCCATTCTAGTGGGACACTGCACATTACAAAGGAATGAATTAATACATGGCAATTTCTTGATTGAGCTTCTGTTTGAAATTCTTGTCCTGAGAATCAACTGCGTTATGGATTTAGGAAAATATCTAAGAAAATAAAAGAGACATTTTTTTCTTTCTTGGCTTTTTAAGATAAAATTTCTCTCTCTCTCTCTCTCTCTCTTTTTTAATTTAAGAATCTAAGTTTAGAAACCTAATATCATATTTAAAGGAAAAGGTAGTAGAGAGGTTTTTGTCTCCTTTTGTTCCTTTTTTATTTATAAATGTGATGTGTTGTTAAGCCTACATTCCACAGTAATCATCACCATGGAAATAAGCATTCATTGCCAATCAGAGCTCAACCGAAGTTTCATAAATGTTTTATAAGAAGGCTTACATAAAAAATATTACCACTGATCTGTAAGAATAAGCTACTCAGGAAAGGATGCAGGGCACACTCTTCTAACTCCATAAGCCCAGAAAATCCAAGTTGGCCAAGAATATGGGAGAATATAGGAAAGGATGCTTGACTTTATTAAGTATATACTCAGCATCTGCTAGAGATTCCGTTAAGCACACCAATGAGGTAATTTCCTTTAATCCTCACAACCTCACTGAGAGTTAGCCATGATGGCTGCCATTTTACATAGGGGAAAACTGATGCTCCAAGAGACTGAGCAGCTTTCCTGAACACCTCTTGTCCTTAGTTAGAAAGCTTCAACCAAGGCACTGAACTTCAAGTTCTAACTCCTTGATTTAGGAGTCATACAACAGGAATTTTAAGTTTCAGTTCCCTCAATTTACTAGCTTAAAACTGTAATCAGTTTACTTCATAGATCTTTCTTTCCTGATCTATAAATGAGAATAATACATATTTCATATGAAGATGTCAATTTTTAAAGGAAAAGCTGTGTGAACTCACTTTCTATTCCATAAAGTACTCTGGGAAATATAACAATTTACTAGATGTTAAGAAATACTGAAAGTCTATATATTTTTCTGAAAAAAAAAAGGAGAATAAATGATAAACAGCTATATTGATGGAGGAAAGAGAAGGTGAAGAGCTGTCATTAATTACGAATGGTAGAACAAGAAGGAAAGCAGCAGAAATGTTATATCACTCATAATAAAAAACAGGTTGTGACAGGTTCCAGAAAAAATAAGAAAATCACCACAATATGATTAATTTCTGGGACTCAGTTCCACAATTCATTCCTATGAATTCAAGATGTAAGAGCTAGAAGGAATCTTTGATGAAGGAACTGGGGTCGGGGGAGGCTGAGTGCCTTGCTCAGAGCCAGAGGCAGAGTCAAGACCCCTGGCAGCTCCATTCTGTGTGGTCCCCCAGCCATCAGTATACTATAGGTCATTTTAAGTAATGGACAGTGATGGGGGCTGGAGCAGTGAGTCGGATTGGTAAGAGCCACTATTATCAACAACCTGCCTGAAAAAAATGAAATTGATATCTTAGAAATTTTATTTATAATGAAGAATAATATCACAGTAGTACTAACATGATCTTTAATGCTAAGTTCATACCCCCCCCCCGCCCCCCGTGAAGTAAACTTCACTGTATGTAGCCATCATGTGCCTGATTAGGGCTGTGACAATGCCAACTGAATCAAGAGTTCACGAATTAAGGGAATATGTGGGTGCCTGAATCTGTTCATAAGATGAAGAATGTTTTTGTGAAGCGATCGACTCCTATTTTCCCAATGTTAACTAGTGTTTTGAGCAACTGAGTGCCTTAAAGCAATCGGTGATGTTTCTGTAACAGGTAGATTGACTAGCAGAGTAGGCTCAGTAAACTAATCTCTGCGACTGAAGACTCTAAAGAATGTTACTGCTTGAAAGGCTGAGGACCCATAGCACCCCTGCAAAATCCTTGCAGACTTGCAAACATCCTGCATAAAAGAATTAGCTAAAAATAGCAACCGACTTGGCAGTAGGCTGATGGGCCATATCGTGGACGTGTAAATGTCAGTCCTTCGTAGTAGCCTATGAGCTCAGGATCTTTATAAATCTGTCTTCTCATGGATGTACTCTCTACTTCTTATTAGACCAGTTAAAATATATCCCGCTCCTTTTTTCTCTTCCTCTCTCTCCAAACTTTGCTGTGAGACATATTCTTTCAGGATAGTAGGCAGTCATTTAGTGAAATACTTTCCAAAGCCACTATTCTAAAGCATTGGAGTCCAGTCTTTTCTCTTCGTAAACAGCTCATGATTAGGAGGAAGTTAATTTGAGCAGATCCATAAAAGATGAGATTCAATTTTGAAGTAACATTAAAAGAAAGAAAAAAAGACAACCTTACAGTGATTGTCAAGTACCTACAAAAATGCTCAGCTAATCCTCATGGTATCGCTGTTATCCCCAATTTAGAAATGGCTAAGTGGGGAGAGATTAAAGGTGCCCCAGAAAAGATTAAAGAGTAGCTGTCTAATGTCTTTGAGAAGGAGAACCATGGAAAATTGAAGCCCACAAATCATACAGAAATACTACTTAAGCCAAGAGCTATCTGGTTTGCCTCCTTCCCTCTCCCTGATCTTCGGCCCACTTGGTGGAGAGGAAGTTAGGATGGTGGTCACCAAGGAGGGCAGCAGCATTTTCCCAGCAACCCCCCTAACACCCCCCCCCACTTCCCACCAGAGAAGAAAGTCCCACAGCTCTCTTTCATATTCAATATTCAAACCCTCACAACAGGATGTCTCATCAAATTGATCCCTGAAAGAGCATTTTGAGGACATATCTTTGTGGTTCTCATAGTCTGGGAATTTATGCAGGTGACTTTTGTTATAATTTTATCAGTAAAAGAGAAAATAATAACATTCTCTCTTGTTTGTTCTCTCTTTTCCTTTTTATCAGCAAGATTAATTTTATTAGATGCTAAGATTTGATGCTTTGAGTCTTTGAAACATCCTAGATTCTTGAGGAAAAGAAGCTAGTAAAAATTCATAAATACACATTTTTTAAATTAATTTCATTCAAGTTGCCCATTAAAAAAAAAATAAAAACATTAGGATTTAGGTGACATCACATTTGGAATGTGGAGCGGCCAGACTCTCTCAGACATACACATTCTATTCTGTTCTACTTTTTCACCTTCAGTCCCTCGAGCACTTTTAGGAAAGGACGGAATGGGGATACTTTGTGTGGCAGCCATAGATGGAGTGGGATCTGTTACAAGTTCCCTGGCTTTTGAAAAAGGACACTTCTTTCAGCACTATTGTACATCAGCTGTCTCCAGTTACAGCCAAAGCAGGCGTGTGA
Source organism: Ursus maritimus (assembly GCF_017311325.1). Lineage (NCBI taxonomy): Eukaryota > Metazoa > Chordata > Mammalia > Carnivora > Ursidae > Ursus > Ursus maritimus. The sequence goes on along the minus strand of NW_024425341.1, from coordinate 36,069,446 downwards.
TATACGACTGGACTTGCTGCTAATGCAGGTACACAAACCCTAGGACAGAGACACCTTGTGCTACAGGAAACTGATCTGCCCCAGGCTTCCATTAAGTCATCCCACACACAAAATGGGAGCTCACATCAGGCATGGTGGGAACTGGTTTGCGTTCTGATTTTTATCTGGCCATTCAAGATCTTTTAAAAGACTGAATTTAAAAGTCCTCCTGTGTAGAAACCATGAAGGCCATTTAAATACCCTGAATTTAGAACTATGAGTCTAAGATTATGCTACCTTAATATTTAAAACAGTGACATAAATATGTAATTGGCTTATAACTCTGTTTAACTGATTTCCTAATGTTTTCTCTTAGAGTTACTTTTTTTCCAGCGTGAATGACATAGTTTGAATTTTCCTTAAATGGAAATACTAAGACTGTTAGTATTATTGAAGAAGTTGAATGAGGAAGGGGGCATCCTGAAGTTAATTCATTTTTTTGTGTGATAGTTCAGAATTGCAGTTGACTTTTTGTGTGTGGGTGGGTGGGTGTGTTTGTTTTTTGCATTGTAGTAGAATCTGAGATCTATGTTTCTACTGTCCAGAATCATTCACCTATTCTCTGAGTTAAAATGATTGGGGAATTACGGTATGTAAAAAGTATTAGAGGTGCCCCTGGGAACATGGTAATAAGTAGTAGATGTCATTAGGACCATGGGAAAAACAAAGCCAACACCTCACCTATGTGATTCACCACATATTATTAAGCATCAGATCTCTGTCACCTTAGGCTAGGTTTCCCAGGGAGGCACTACATGGAAAGATGAATGAAAAGAATATGATGCCACCGAAATAAAAATCAAAAGAAGATAAAGAGAAGACTACTAATCAACAGGGGAGCAAACCCATGGTAGCAACTATTTCTAGCTATTTCCATCTAATAACATGCCTCTGTGAAGTGCCTTAACATATGTGTATCAAATTGCTTCTTGTATGGTATGTGTTTAACTTCTCTCATTTTGACTGTTTTCCAGGCCAGAAATTGGAAAGGATTTAAAAAAAGCCTCTATAAACAAGCACTGGTCTATGCACTTTATATTATCTCATTCCATTATTACCAAATGTTTAAGAAGAGATAATATCAACCTCATGGCACAGATCAAGAAGCAAGGCTCAGAAAGGTTATGGAGTTTATTCATAATCACAGATCTGAGAATTAGCTGAGATGAGATTTGCACTAGAGTTTGCTTGGACGTGAAGTCTGTGCCCATCTCCACTTACAGAGTTGTGCACAACCACAAGTGCCATCTGCTTTCAGCGGTACATCCCATGACAGTGGAGAGAGTAATGCTCGAGACAGACTGCTAAGCAGAATGCTTATGTAATGAAGTATCGAGAGATGTTTTTCAATCTCCAAGGAGGCTGGAGATTGAACCAAATGATAATAAAACTGTGCTTTAGGAGATGGGTTGACTATATTGGTCATTAGAGAAGGGACTTGACTAGCACTAAAGAAGTTCACGAAAGAATTCTCATTTTTCATCATTGCCCCCAAATCCCTCATTTTAAGAGGCCTATGCAAATGCTTTGCTGACAGCTGGAATCAGCTAAGGAGTTACAAAGGTTTTCTTCCCGCCTCTGCTTTGATTTTATTTAGAATTTTGGGTATAAAATACTCTATCTATAGACTTACTCCAATTTACATGAATATACTATACACACACACACACACACACACACACAAATTTGTGGAGACTTTTAGGGAATCTTCATAAATCTTCATGAACATTTAAACCATAATAATAGAAGCTGTATTAATCAGGATATCAACAGAAAATAGTACAATTAAATTAGGATACCACAATGACAGTTGAACAGTAAGACTATTTTCAATGGTGTGGTCATAGTGTAGGGAAAATACAAGAGATATTATAATGTATGCGGGCTCTGTTTCCAACTCTAGCTTGAAAGAAGTGAGTGAAGACAGAGCTGTGCAAAGGGCTGCCTGCAATGCACTGTGGTGGACACCGCCAGGCTATGGTGGCCTCTCAGGGAAGGGCTGGGGGAATAATGGCACCCACCTTACTTTCCTCTCCCACCCCCTAATTAATCAACCCAAGACAAAGCCAGAGATCAGGTGCAACTGTTGACATAGTCTAGAAAGATCATTTGGGCATAGGCGGAGAAGGATGGAGAGCGTTATCTAGAAGGGCAACTAGAAGGCATCCAGGACATAAACATAAAAGAAATTACTTATAAGCAGAATTTAATCCAAAATTATTAAATGTTATGATGATAAAATCACTTCATTATTCATAATGTGTTATAAAATAAATTGCATTATCTGCTAACGGAATCTAATTGCATGTCAACTTTGGGAAATCAATTACAAATTTGATTTCTGCAAAAAAATGCCTTATATAATGTAATTGGAACCATGCAATACTTGTCCTTCTGTGACTGGCTTATTTTACTTAACAAAATGTCCCCTAGAGTCATCCATCATCCATGTCGCTGCAAATGGTAGGATTTCCTTTTTTTTTTTTTAAGACTGAATAGTATTCCGTTGTACCTATATACCACATTTTCTTTATCTTTTTATCCATCAGTGGACATTTAGCTTGTTTACATACCTTGGCTATCGTGAATAGTGCTTCAGTGACCAGGGGTGTTCAGATATCTACTTGAGATCTTGATTTCAATTATTTTGGATATGCCCACAAGTGGGATTGCGGGGTCACTGGTAGTTCTAGTTTTAATTTTATGAGGAATCCCCTGTGTTGTTTTCCAAAAGTTCTGCATCATTTTAAATTCCTACCAACAGGGCACATGTGTTCTAGCTTTTCTACTTACTTACCAGCACTTAGCTCTTTTTTTTTTCTTTTGTAACTGCCATCCTAATAGGCGTAAGGTGATAGCTCCTCGTGGTTTGATCTGCATTTCCCTTATGATTAGCACTTTTTCATATACCTTAGACAACCTCATTGCAAATGACCAACGTTTTACTCTCTGCTGCTGCCCTAGTTCACATAGACCTCCCATCTCTGAGCCTTTGCATAAGCTACTTCTTCCTCCACCCTCCTTCGGCATAGTCAACTCCAATCCCTCATATTCCGGCTGCGATGCTGCCCACATACAAGCCTTCCTGACTGCAAGATGTCAAACCCTCCAAACAATCAGTGTTCGGTTTCCTGCTTAACTCTCTTACTATAGAGCCCTCCCTTTCATCCAGAGCGTTTATCTTGCTGGGCAATTATACACTCAGTAGAGTGATTGTCTCCCACCATTAGACATAAAATTTGTGGGTTTAAAATCCTGTTAATTTTTTTCTCACTGGTACAATTCTAGCACATAGGAAAGTCTTAAAAAATATTTCTAGAAGAAAAGAAGAGACAAAAAGAGATGGAGGGAGACAGGGAGAGAAAGGGGAGAAATGTAGAAAAGGAAAGCATTAGATGTCAAACGTCAGTGTGACTGCAACCCAGCCTGCCAGGCTTTACCCTCCTGGTCCTATTCTGCCTGACTTAATAGGTAGCTTTGTGTTTTTCAATGCACAATAATTTTTTTCATGCTATCATAAAGATCTTTTGAGTTGATTATCATTTACTTCAACCCAACACGCAAAATGTTCCCAAGACTCCCAAGACTTACATTTTAAGAAAATACTTTGCAAGGTGTTAGATAAAACACACACGAGTCTATGATAACACCCTTAGAAGAAGACTTGTGTGAAACGAAACGGAGCACAGCCAAAGTTGCTTCAAAACCAAATGCTCCATTCAGAGCTGTTCAGATCTCTTTCTTAAAGCCATCGTTCACTTGGTTCATTTGCTTACATTAAGAGGTTGTTGAAAGCAGTAGAAAGGCCAAAAAATATTTTTAAATAATATGAAAAATTGAAGAGTGATATCAGTGAGCCTGTCCCATAGAACATCCTTTCTGATGAAAGAAAAGCAACTGCCTCCACATAGGCCTTGAGTGCTGTGGTTCACTACACAGACCATCTACATTTACAGTCCTTTCGCCACACATCACCACCGAAGAGATGGAAAACATCCATTAGACATAACCCAGGCTTTCTCCTACCAGCAGGGATCAGACAGCCCCATCAAGTCATCGCCTATTAATTACAAATTGGTTGTGTAGGGACACTTTGATACTCTTTTTCAAATGACAATAAACAAGCCGTGATTGGTTACAGAGGTTAGATAAAGATGGTGGGACAGGAAGAGGGAAAGGGAGAGGCAGAGAAATGAAACAAAGCCGTCTGATCATCAGCCTTCGTGGTGTTTATAAATGTCATCGGCACTGAATGATGGATGAGTTTCAGAAACCTCAAAACCCAAAGAATGCATAATGTTAACTTAGTAGATTCTTTCAGGCCTGGGTTACCAGTGCATTTACAGTAATTGTACATTCATGGTAATAACATAATAGGACCTTTCATCCCACATCTCCGATATTTGCACAGCTATAAACTAGCAACTCCGGAACCAGCTGGTGCATGGCATGCCCCTCTGTGCCTATATAACTGGTTATGAAACGAGGCTATTGAGTGGCTTCTCTAACGTAACGTAGTAGAACGGCAACTCTGGAGACTAGATTATAAAAGCATATTTTTAAGAAAGGGTGAAATAATGAAACATTCTGTACGTAGAAATTACGCTGGAACGGGGAAATGAGACTGTCACAAATTTTTCAACTGAGATGTACTGAAACAGCGATCAGTGTAATTATACAAGATTACTTTTCTTTTTCAGAAGTGAAAAGGAGAGAAAATATACTCATTTCTAAATTGCCTGGAGAAAAATGGATGATCTAGAGTGTATTATCTTTGTGTCTTGTGTGTTTGCTTGTTTCTAGCTGGGTGTTGCAACTTCGGCAAAGCCAGACTAAGTCTGTTATTGTCTGCATTAAAAACAAAAAACTCAGTTATAGAATCATGGAATTTCAGACTGGAAAGGGAATACTTTAAGGCACACCTATTTTGGTTCTCCGAATTTTCTCTCTCTCCCTTTTGTAAATGTATGTAGGTAACATTTGTACATATCTGAAGGTGCATGTGCTGAAAACCTTAAGAAAGGCATATGGTTTTATGAGGAGCCACAGCAATTAAATTCAGGGTGACCTAGAGTTAACTATGTCCCGCAGGGGGATATTATAAAGGTTAAGTTATGTTCTCTACAGGAATTTTTTTTTAAAAATTGACTCTTCAAAGCTCAAAAAATTTTATTTTTCTGGGAATATATTCAAAGTAAATCACTGCAATGAATGGGTCTTTGAAAAGTCAAAGTCACCCTAAAATCCAGAATGATGAGAATCTACTCTTGTTTTAAGATCCCAAAGAAAGACACATCTTGCTGTTAAGAAATTATTTCCTCTAACTGCTGTCTTGCTGAAACGACCCAGTTGCCATGCTCATCAGAGTCTGATCTAATGAAATCCTCAAGAAGAAATAAGAAAAATATTAGTGGTAGGTAACTGCTTAAGGCTTTTAACACAATAATTGAGATGAGAGAGAAGCAGAGGACAGATTACAAGTTTAAACTGAATTTCATCTTACCTGTATTGGTTTAGGCTTGTCTTAAAAGAACCATCTGACGAATCCTCTGGTATAGCTTTAGCATATGCTTTTTAAAAATCCAGATGTTAACCTATCAGGTCAATCTAGATCAAGGCACAAAAACATTCAAAAAAGTTTCGGGCAGAATGAACCTCAATTATAATGTTTTGTTGAGTGCTATTTCACATCTTTTAAAAACTGACTTAGTTTGGTTTATGTTTATTTGTTCCATAAATAGATGTGATAGTCATGACTCTGTTTTATATAATGCTAGTTTATGTAATAGGATATAACTGTTCAATGGGTCCCAGGAACATTATTATATTTGTTTGCTTCTGTTTTCCCAAATATATGAAAGCAGCAAAGCATATTTGTACTTTTTTAAAGTTTATTGTAGCTTTTGGATTGCCATTCAAATGGAATCAATTTCAACACAGCAAGACATTTCTAAATTCAATCTTACAGCACTTTAGCAAATGAAAACTATATTTTCCATGAGTCATTCTTTGAATTACAAAATGTTCATCATCCAGGAGGGTTTATTGTATCCATAAAACTAATGTAGCACAATAATAGGTGTTAATGTCAGCAGTATCTGGCTGTTTATTTGGTAACATTCAATACTGAAAGGTTAGGACTTAATGCTTCTCTGTTTGTTGTCTAACATTTCAAATTGTTTCTGCAATCAAGGGCTTAGACAGTGGATCAGATATTCTCCAGATCAAAAAAATGTAAGTTTATTTTTCTTTATATCCAGCGTGCTGAAATGGAGGACTTTAAAAGAGCAGCTGCCAGGATCCCAGGGGCAATGATGTTTTTCCCATCTAGGTTCGGCTTCTCATTTTGGATACTCCCTCTTCTTTTCTATTTTGACCAAGTGGAAACTTGGGATGGAAAGGACCTGTTCTGAGTGTCTATAGAGTATGTCAACTAAACTGCATTGCAGAATACTTATATGATATAATAGTACATAATGTCCTTCCTGACTCTCAGGACGTATGAATGGCACTTATACTTTAACATCCTATTTTAGCATAACCTAAAGAATTTGTCCTACTTAAACTCCAACTGAGAAAAGAGAGATATACAAAATATTTTCATACCCATGTTACTGACTACCAATTTTCCTGCATTGATACACTTAATCTCCAAGTAAAAACAAAACCACCTCTTCAAAAGAATGAAGGAAGACTTTTTGAGAATTAAGAAGATAACTTTATATCATTAATAATGTCAAATTTTATTTCCTTATTAATTTGTTCTGTCTCATAAAGAAATTAAGTGAATGGGACTTGGAAATGAGACAAAATGTTCTACGTTCACTTCTATTACACTTGTATTATCCGACCAATACCTAAGCTCTTCATCTTTCTTAACTGTTTTTTCAGGATAAAATACCTGCCCAGTAGACATGTTGTGAGAACGAAAATATGAATTTAGGCGGAAGGCTTTTAAGAATAAAAGTATTACACTATGTTACCTCTATCATAAAGTATATAAGTGACTGATCCTTTGATCTAGGATTGAAGGTCGAAAATCAAGGTTCTTATCCTTAATGTATCCTTACAATGAAGTTCACAAACAACTTGGCTCTCACTATAGACTTACTGTATAGGCTTCTGAGTCCTCCATAAAATGGAAACATGAAGTTTTGGGGAAAAGGGAAACAATTTTTCATTAAATACAATAAGAATCATTAAATGATTGAGAACAGTATACCAAGTATACTAATAGCCAAACCATTAAGCAATGATCTCAAAGAACGTTTTTCTTGAAATCTGACAAAATAAATATAAAAGGCGTTGGGGAAAAATGTATGAGAATTTACTAGTTAATTTATTTAGGATGCCTGTTTTTAAATATTTAAAGCACAAAAGGGGCATCCAGGAGGGCTGCAGAGTAGAGAATGGGTTGGGGCAGAGCAGAATGAGAGCAGGAGAATGGATGGAGTAAGTAGGGAGGCTGTATGGCCAACTGGCGGGGGACAAGTTCAGACTGTGGTCATAGTAGGGTGACCACATAATTAATCATCCAAATATGGACACTCTGGAAAACGAAATACTATGCTGGGACAATGGGCGGAAACTGGACTGCCCTGGCAAAGCAGCACCTCAGGATACCACATGTGGAGATAATAATGGAACAGACCATTTTAGTCTGATCGAACTTAAAGGGTGAGATGAAATAATAGGGAAAAGTATTTAGAGAGTAGAAAATGAAAGAGGATTAGCCAGTCAGATTTAAAAACATTTATTACAGAGCAACAATAAATTAAACAATGTGGGTTTAGTACGTATTTGTCCCCCAGCTTCCACTAAAGGCTGCTAAACTTATTCCCAAATCGCTGAGGTCCTGAGACACAGGGGACTCAACTGAACCAGCTGTGTCGTACGCCACACTGTAAGCATTTTACAGCAAGTAAATTCTGTGGGTGGTGCCACCCTACAACTTCCTCGTTCATCATGCAGGAAATATTCACTAAGCATCTACTAGGGGTCAGGACTGTGCCAAGCAGTGAGGGTGTAACAATGAGGAAGATAAGTAGGACTGCCCGAAAGCATCACCCTGGATTTGCTTTTTCATTTTGTTGGGAGCCACAAGCTTATATTGAGCCTCATGGCATCACTGTCACATCAATTATCAGGCTATTGTCCAGTAACTTATCCATTACATCCCAGAATACCTTCATTACATGGAGCCTGAGCAGAAATGCCCACCCGGAGCCCAGCCCGTGGACTATCTGCATGACCTCTAAACAGCTGTGCTGTTTCTATCCCCAGGACACTGGAAACTGTAACTGATAAGGGTCTCTTTCCTGCACTGGCTACTACAGAGCTGAGCCAGGTTTGTCACCTGCCCACAGCACCTGTGAGAAGACTCTGATAGACAATCCAGCCTCATTCATGACTTCATTTTATTCCCACCCTTGGCATGTTTATTTTTTGGTTATTTGTTATAGTTTCACTTTCTTTAAATCTATTTCAATTTCATGCTCTTTTGTCATATTTTTAATGCACAAAATCCTTTATGGAGAAAGGCAGGGTTTTGTAAAAAATTAAAAGGGTCAGTGGAATGAAATACAACCAAGAAATAATTTATAATACATATAAGAAAAATATACAGTATATATAGTATCTCAAAACAATTAGGGAGAGAAAAATGACTAAAGGAAAGGACTATTTAGGAAATAGGATACAGGGGTGCCTGGCTGGTTCAGTCAATTAAGCGTCTGCTTTTAGCTCATGTCATGATCTCAGGGTCCTGGGATTGAGCCCAGGGGCTGGCTCCCTGGTCAGTGGGGAGCTCTTCCCCCTTTCCCTGTTCATAAGCATGCTCATGCTCTTTCTCTCAAATAAATAAATAAATAAATAAATAAATAAAATCTTAAACAAAAACAAATAAGATACAAAATTAGCTATTTGAAAAAATCATTTAGATTTATATTTCATATCTATAGCAAGTTTCAAATTAATAAGTCTTAAAAACAAAACTTCATACCTATCAAACTTTGCAAAAATAGAAGAAATCACAAAGACATTTACCTAAAATTTTATAACTTCAAAACATGGGAATGGAAACAAAAATAGAAAGTAAAATATAGACTAGGTTATATTTATAGAAATATAATAGATAAAATATTTCTATCAAAAATATATACAGAAGCGTACAAATTGCCAGAACAACCCTTCATATCAAAAGATTAATAAAGGAGGAAGAGAAACAGGATTATTTTAACAGGAGAAAATGTGATTGGCAAATAAGCATGTAAGGAAATCTACAACTTTAGTTGTTATCAGAGTAACGCTGACTGAAATAATGACATATTCTAATCTTTTACATTAAAAATATTTTAAGGTGTTAATAACATGCTAATTTCCGTTGGAAAACTAGAATACTGTGCTGGTAGCAGTGTAATTTGATTTTATTAACAAAAGAACTATAAAAATACTCATTTCTTCTTATCCTATAATCCTCCCTCTGTGTATTTGCTCATGAATACAGTACAAAAGAGAGAAACTATAAATATATAAGGAGGTTTATTAAAGCACTATTTATCTTAAATAGCAAACATCTGCAAGTAACAGGACTGTCCAATAATTAAAGGCACTCTAAATAAATTACCCATATTTTATCACCTCTAAGATGCCATCTATTATAAAACACACCACTGAGAAAAGAAAGAAGCAATCTAATTAAGCAATAACACATACTGAAAGATCTTTTTAGGGTATTTCAATGTAAATTTTATCATATGTATTTTTGTCCATTTTGTGCATACATAAAATGAAAAATTTAAGTGAAATAATTATATTATTCTTTTTTTTTTAAAGATTTTATTTATTTATGTGACAGAGAGATAGCCAGCGAGAGAGGGAACACAGCAGGGGAGTGGGAGAGGAAGAAGCAGGCTCCCAGCGGAGGAGCCGATGTGGGACTCGATCCCAGAACACCGGTATCACGCCCTGAGCTGAAGGCAGACGCCTAACGACAGCGCTACCCAGGAGCCCCTTATATTATTCTTTTAAAAAATATTCTCTGAGACAGAAAGACAGCGTGTGCATGCATGAGCAGGGGGAGGGGCAGAGGGAGGAGGAGAGCCCAAGCAGACTCCATGCCCAGCCCAGAGCCCAACACAGGGCTCTATGTCACTGCCCTGAGATCATGACCTGAGCCAAAATCAAGAGGGGGCCTCCCAACCGACTGAGCCACCCAGGCGCCCCATAATTAAATTATTCTTAAAATTTCTATCATACAAAGTCCAATTATTCTGAATTATTTCTCAATTCTGAGTCATCAAAGTCCATGTTTTTCCATAAATCTTCCATAAATCTTCATGTCACTGAGAACATTGGTGATAGGGCATTTCTCGTTAGAGCTCTGCAGTTGTCTCTGGGATTTTCTTCCAAGATGCCCATACCTATTATGGCATATTTTGAGACTAATGGTTTCTTGATCTTACAATATGTTAAAAGGTTCTCAGTGCCAGGACTCCTATTCTCTCCTCCAGTGACTCTTTTGTTGTGTGTAGCCCCGGCATCAGGGAGTTACAGTGGTTCTGTTGCATCATGGGAATGTAACTGTTGACTACTGTGTGGCAATGACAAAGGTCACTGGTGCTCCTGGGCCAACAGCGAAAGTCAGTGGCCCTTGACTAAGAGATGCATCCTCATCTAAGAGACGTTACAGTGTTTTTAAAACGTGCACCTTAGAGCCATTAAGATATAGTTAAGTATATTTACCAAGACGAAAACTTGTAGACTTAAAATGAAAATGATCACATCTGTGGGGCATATTGGGCAGTTTTTACCAGAGATAAGAGATAAGCTTATGTTATGAGACATAGAGAAAATGAAGCTTAGTAGAAAGGTCATAAACTTGAGTTTGAATCCTTTGCTGTTTAGCACTTGTAAACTCAGACAAGCTACTTAACTGATCTCTCTGGAGTCTTTATTTTTGAACAGATAAAATGGAAAGTATTAATGCCTTCTTTGTGGAATAATTCTGAATATTAAATGATTTAATGTGTAATTGTTTTAGTATTTTCCATGGAACATTTTTTAAAAAATCAAATACTACCTTGTATGTAAGAAATGAGTCTTTCTTTTCTTTTTTTTTAAGATTGTACTTACTTATTTGAGAGAGTGAGCAAGAGAGAGAGCATGAGCCGGGGGGGGGGACAGAGGCAGAGGCAGAGGGAGAAGCAGTCTCCCTGCTGAGCAGGGAGCCCCATGCCAGGCTCTTTCCCAGGACCCCGGGATCATAACCTGAGTAGAAGGCAGATGCTTAACCACTGAGCCACCCAGGCACCCCAAAAATGAGTCTAAGTGAAACCATGCATCTGGAAAAAGGGAAGGGAATTTGGACAGTGTTAAATTATGATTTATTAAAGTCAAAGAATTGTTGATGAATATTTTATTTTTCATTAATAATACAATTTTGACTGTGATATCTATATCTTTACACACACACTCACACACACACACAGAGGATTCAGGCTATACAACGAAAGTATCAAACCAGGAGCCATGATTTTAAAAGTTCTACCTGTGTTCTGGAATGTAAGGGAAAGGATAGAAAGGAAAACGTAAAGGAGAAAGAAGAGTAGAGGAATGGGAAATTTAAAAGACTCCAGAATTTGCAGTATTAATGGGACTGGAGAATATCAAATAAAGTGAGAAATTTTGTAAAACAGTATTCTAAGGATCCAGTAAACTTCTCTATCATTCCTCTTCAGTAAGAGATCCCAATCACAAGAAACACACTGAAAATGGGGAAGGGTGTAGCCAGGCCCTTATCTTCAATTAGTATCACAGTACTTTATAAATACATGAGTTAGTACCAGTCATCTTCCACTGCTATGATCTGTAGTACTGCTCATATCACAGAAGACAGGCTCAGCGGTGGGGAAGAGCATGGTGATAGAGCCAAATTGGTCCCGTGGGAATTTGGGCTGAACATAAATCAGGTGTGTCTTAAAATTTCCTGTCATTTTATCTTGAACACTGTTAGATACCCAGCCAGACATGGTGCTGAATCGATGAACGTTGAGCATTGGCTAACAGAAACAGAAATGAAGCAGAAAAACCAAGTGGGCAAAGTATGGCTGGGAGCTCACATTTCTTTGCATGCTTCTCTATTTTTGGAGCTCATGATTACCTTTTTTTTTTTTTAAGATTTTATTTATTTGTTTGAGAGACAGAGTGTGTGTGTACAAGCAGGGGGGAGGGGCAGAGGGAGAGGGAGAAGCAGACTCCCCACTAAGCAGGGGGCCCAATGAGGGGCTCGATCCCAGGACCCTGAGATCATGACCTGAGACGAAAGCAAACACGTAACCAACTGAGCCACCCAGGCACCCCCATGGTCAAAGTGTTTATACTGTACTTATTAAGCCAAGTGGCAGTGAAATGAAAGCATCCCACCATAAGCCCTCAAAAGTTCCTCAGACTTGGGCTATATAGTGATGAGATGATAAAGCATTGCCTGAAAGACTTTTAATGTATTGACTTACATTTATGTACATAGAGGGAGAAGAACAGAGGAATGGGAAGTGGGAACCGATACATATATTTATTTATTTTTGTATATGGATTCAGGGATATTTCAGAGCCTCATGACTCACTGTTTTGTTGCCCACCATTTCTATCTTTCATCTTGATAAAATGAGATCCTGTCATTGTGCCCATAGTAGGGCTCCTGTATCTTACTCTCCTGAGCTCAACTCACTTTACTAAAAGTTTCTACTAGTTTTTAGAAATATTTACCAACATCCATTTGATGAAGGGGTCACTGGATTTCAGAAGTCTAAACACTTGCCTCCTGAGGGAAAGACAATACTACAGCCTGAGAATGATTGCTACACCATCCTCTTGATGGCTTCTCCGGCTTCCTCGGCAGACAGACTCACTTTCCAGCAAGTCCTTTCTAAGCTTTACAGGTTAGCAGCTCAACAACATAAACAACAAAAAGCAAAGCAATATCCCTTTGGATGTATTTGTTTCAGGAGAATGGGCAAGGAAATGTGTGAAGAAGTAAACATTTCCCCGCCTGCTGACCTCTTAAGGTAGTTCTCCACAGTTAGCTCTCCAATTTCCCTAAATATTTAATTAAATTTTATGATTAGCAGGTCGAGAACAGAGTTCTCGGATGGTTTCAATCCCCTTAAAGGGAAGCAGCTGTATGTATGTGGTTACGTGTCACCAAGAGAAAGCATAGGCCTTACGACTTTGAAAACTAAAGGTATCTTTATATAAGGAAAAGATTTGAAATGAGTTAAACTAAACTGTGCAATTTAAAGACATGCAGACAGGGAGGGGAAGAGAGAGTGTAGCTTCAGTCTACACCTATATCTATACCATGTCATCTATATCCCCTGCATTTTTCCACTAAAGAACTGAGGTAGCTTAATACCACTTACTATGGACGGATAATATATAATTTTAAATAAAATACCAACTATCAAAAAATAAGAATAGGCAAAAAATGAAATTACTAGAAAAACAATAACATAAACAACAATCCCCCATAAATATTATTTCTCTCAAGTGGGAATTTGGGGTGCAATGAGCAAAATCATGTACTAGGAGAAAGACCTTAGCCATTTACATAGATATAGATACAACGGAATCTTAGTCATGTGTACCTGATCCATGCATATAGTCCAAGATACGTATAGACTTGTATGAAGAAGGGGAAAGTTGCATTCATTTTTCATTAATGGTTATTTCTTTTTTTAAGATTTTATTTATTTATTTGAGAGAGAGCACGAGTGTGCACTAGAGAGAGAGAGCACAAGTTGGGGGGAGGGGCAGAGGGAGAGGGAGAAGCAGACTCCCCAATGAGCAGGGAGCCCGACATGGGGCTCGATCCCAGGACCCTAGGATCATGACTGGAGCGCAGAAGGCAAACACTTAACCCACTGAACCACCCAGACGTCCCAATGGCTATTTCTTTATAGAGGCTACATTAGGTATCTTCTTAAGCCATGCTTTATGGATGACAAATTTACAAGTAACTTCAATATATATTCCTTTTATGCCAAAATACAGTCCTGCTAAAAATAGTTTTAAATTTTCTGGTTTGGACTCAGGTATATTCACAAATATCAATAATTGGGGTCCCTGGGTGGCTCAGTCAATTGTGTGTTGGACTCTGGATTTCAGCTCAGGGCAGGATCTCAGGGTCTTGGGATCAGGCCCTGCAATGGGGTCTGTGCTCGGCGCAGAGACTGCTTGTCCTTCTCTCTCCCCCCTCCACCTTCCCCCTCCTCCAGCTCATGGGCATTCTCTCTCTCTCTCTCTCATTCAAATAAATAAAATCTTTTTAAAAAACCCTTGAATATCAATAATTAACTTCCCAATGCCTGTAAAGAGCTCGTTCAAATAAACACTTGATAAATAGATAACAAAAGTTGTTTCATTTTTGGATGAAGTGGCATATTAAATCTGGAGATGTGTAAGAGCAACCATGCTTACAAAAATGAACAGCAATAATTTCCAGCATTCGTATAGCTCCCATAGCTTATGTCCCTGCCTGCGATCACTGGCCAGAAACCAAGCTGAATCTCTCCTTCTGGCCTTTAGTGCCCACTTCCTCCGTAAACTTTGCTTGGAGATAACGCCTGCAATCCACAGCTCAGTTGTCATCATGGCAGAGGACAGACGTCCACATCCCTCTCCACACACCTGCCTTACTTAGAGATATTTGAGCATTTTTAATCACTTCTCCTAGGCTTATTCCTAGAATAACTTTGATAGTTACTTTGCTCTGTTTTTACGTGAGTAAAAGTGGGAGTGGAGAGGGCAATGTGACTTGCCCCAGAGTAAGCACTGCCCTAGATAGAGTATACTGGACCGCCGCTGTGGGCTCAAACAGAATGTGGAAACGAGGCAGAGGGTCATTCCCTCTCTGCTGGGCCCAGAAGAGTGTGTGTTTACTCTTATGACAGCTCATTTATGTTTTTTTGAAGGCCCCTGACAACACTATTTGTCTTGCACCTGTGGTCTTTGACATGGAAATTAATATAGGGTCATTACTTAGTACACACATACACATACAAAGAGACAGAACAAGTTAAAACCTAATCCAAATGCAAACGTTAGCTATTTTAATGGGTATATCATTATATTTCAGAAAGGGAATACTGTTATGCTTGAGGACTGGAGCACTGTTAGGCTCTGGAGTCCAACATATTCACAAAAAAAGTCGTTTTTGAGAGACAAAATATTTTGCAGACCTCTGTTATAAAAATAATATAACTTTTCATATCTCTTGAATGAGAAAAAATACTAAAGTCAATAGTACATTTAAGTAGCTTCTATATAGATTAAAAATATTGTTTTATATCCACACGTGCATGAATATATAGTACATATATGCGTATTGCACATGTATGTATATTGTACACATACACATATACATAAAATCATCTACAAACATGCTTAATTTAGGTATGGTTTTATGGACTCCGTTTTGAAATTACCAAATTACCCTTTGGTTCCCCAGCGCTTTGCACCCCATAGCTTGGGGACAACTGCTTTACTGGGGTCATGGAGCCACTGTCAGATGGTCTGGCAGGCTGGCATTACCACTCTGCCCCTTGGGGGTGGCTACTCTTCTCATTTAGTCACATCTCTGTCTGAAGTCGTGAGCCTTGCCTCAATCCCTGGGAAACTACTTGTCTTTGTGCTTTCACCTCTTCCAGGTATACCAGGTCTTCTCTAGAATGTCAAAATCAGATTTGAGGTTGCCTCACATAATATCTGATGTTTATAAGTTGCTTCTGTCTTGGGGTTGCCTGTAATGTTATCTATCTCATCAGCAATTTTAGAGAAATAACAACACAGAGGAACATTCTTTCTTCCTGCCTGCCTTTGAGGTATTACATACAGGCAGAGCATTGCACAAGGGGAGATTTTTTACTTTCTCCTAGAGAGACGGTGTCTCTCCAAAGTCCCGAGGCTGAAGGGGTCATTGTCACCAAAGAAGCTTCTTCCTTCTTCCAGCTCTGGAGTCTGTCCAGTGCCACTGGAGTGAGATGGGACATGGTTACTTAAGTGAATTCCCACATTCCTCTCATTCCTAAAGCACATTCCTAAAGCCCCCATTTCTTTTTTTTTTTTTTTTTTTTAAAGATTTTATTTGTTTATTTGACAGAGAGAGAGACAGCCAGCGAGAGAGGGAATACAGCAGGGGGAGTGGGAGAGGAAGAAGCAGGCTCCCAGCGGAGGAGCCTGATGTGGGGCTCGATCCCATAACGCTGGGATCACGCCCTGAGCCGAAGGCAGACGCTTAATGACTGCGCCACCCAGGCGCCCCTAAAGCCCCCATTTCTAAAGCACAAAAATAGCATCTCCCAATCCAGTGGCATTCCTTCTTGTGTGTAGACCACAATCCTGTTGCCCTTACATTGTATGGATGGTGGATATTTCAGGAAGGTCTTTCTCACTCAGAAGTCACATTCCTATAAGTCTATATGTTCATAAACTAAATTTAGAGAATTAGGTCACAATAGGAGGCCACAGTTCTCAGGTAAATAAAATTCCAATCTCAAAGTTGTTTAACATATATCCATGATGGTTTTTATTTTTTTTTATTTTTGGAAGAACTTTTTTTTAATAATGATTTTTTATTATGTTAGTCACCATACAGTATATCCTTAGTTTTTGATGTAATGTTCCATGATTCATTATTTGTGTATAACACCCAGTGCACCATGCAATATGGCATGATGGTTTTTAAAGATTTTTTTTATTTTTTATTTGAGGGAGAGAAAGAGCATGAAGGCGGTAAGGGGTAGGGGCAGATGGAGAGGGAGAGAATCTCACGCAGACTCCTCGCTCAGCACGGAACTCAACACAGTACTCAATTTCACCACCCTGACATCATGATCCTGAGATCATTACCTGACCCAAAATCAACAGCCAGATACTTAACGAACTGAGCCATCCAGATGCCCCTACATGATGGTTATTAGACTTTTAAGAAATACATCATACTGTTGCCAAGAAGTCAACTTTCAGAAGAATGGTTATTTTTGCTCTAGAAGTATTTCTTGATGGCAAATAAGACAAAATTATATGGGCCGGTAATTTTCTAAATTGAGTACGATCTTGACAGTACACCATGGTAATTACCCTAGAGTTTCTACATGCCTTATTGATTTTAATACTTTGATACCTTCCGTTGAACAATTCCCTTGAACAGGATTCCTTTATAATCAGAGCCACTGGTCAGTTTCAAGGTTATAGTGCCATTTGAGAGGCTCTGAGAAAGATCTTTACAAGGCAGTTACCACTGCTCATGCAGGCCATCCCATCATTATTTTAGTTTAATGAGTTATGTGTCAACATATAAAACCTCAGTCTGAAAAGAAGATATAAACTCAATTATTTAAGTTATTTAACTAATGCTTTTCTAAAAACATACTGGCAGAAGGAGAGGGAAGAGGTCTAGACCAGCCGGCACCTAACGGTACCTCCTTTTGAGAGGAAACAGAATTTAAAGAAGTATACTAACCACAAACTTAGCCTGCATAATATTATTAATATTAATTTTATCCCCCGACAGGCATGAATGACTTCTGCCTATCGACCTCAATCATTTATGGATCAAGCCAAAATGGACAAGAAGTAAATTTATGAAATCACGATGCTAACAAGAACAATATCACCTCTTACCACTTACTGAGGATCTGACACTATGTGACACGCTTTACATTTATCATCTCTGAACTTCACAGTAACCTTAAAGAGCCCAAGCTTTTTCTCTAAGGATTACAGATTTTTAATTCAGGATCCAGAGATAGCAAATCATTTCTTATATTATACCCCAAAAAAGATCACTACAGAAAATAAAGCAATGTTACATTCCTTTTAGTTCTTAATTAATAATAATAACAACGGTGGCTGATATTTATTGCATGCATGTTACAGACCAGTCAGTCACCACACTGAGAACCTTCCATGGATCTAAGACTTGCAACAGCCTATGGAAACAGTGCCGTTGTCATTCTCAGTTCGCAGGTGAGGAGCCTGAGGTTTAGGGAGGGTAAGGAAATTTTCTAAAGGCGTGTAACTAGTTAATGGCAAAGCCAGATTCCAACTCAGCAATTATGATGTCAGAGAAGGAGCTTTTAATTACTTCGCCACAGAATTAATATCTCAATTGGGAATATCGTGCAAAGCTCAAACAGCTAAACCACTTGCTCTCAACAGAAGTGAACTGAAGTAATATAGAGAACTGATAACTTAAGAGATGTTATAGCAGCTTTAGCAAGATATCGAAGGCAATCAGGATTGAATATGCATGACACCGTATATATACACATACACCTGTGTATATAAAACATACTGGTTCTATCTCTAACCTCTCCCTCACTCACAGAGAGCTTAGAATTCCCCATGTAAGTTCTTCCCACTATCCTCTCCAGAGACTAATCATTGAAGTGAGTCTTCCCAAGAAGATAAGCAGTCAAAAGATTCATGTAATAATTGCCTCCTTGTACAATAAGGATGTTTTTACTTGAAAATGCTCTGGCATAGAATGTCAAATACCTTGGTGCACTTGTTCCACTGGCCACTTACGTGGGACCAAGTTAGAATTCCTTCCTTTTCTATCTTAGTCTTCCCCAAATGGTCTTTTTATATTGTCTTTAACAACTATTTTAGACCCTATAGCCTCTAACATTTTAATTAACTCTTGTTCACCCTAACATAATAGAAAATACGCAAAGGCTTTAAAGATAATTTGCCTTTTTGTCTTCAGGTTTTCAAAGTAACACTCAGAAACTGAACCTTAAAAATGCAATATTATTTCAAAGTGGTGATTATTTCAGCAGTGATAGGAAATATTTTTAACTGGATTTTGATAAATGGATAGAAGCACATCTAATATGCTTTAAGAATACTGTTTCCTGATGTCAGTTAAAAAGAAGAGGGTAAATTCCTCGTACAATAATTCTGATTGATAATCTACATAATAGCCTTTTTATAAGAGATATTTCTTAAGATACATCTACTTTTACTAAGGGGCTGATACTTCACATTTCATAAAACTGAGGAGTTAAAAGTTAAAATAAGCAGGAAACATACAGTAAAAGCTTTTTTTAGCCACAAAATTCGGGTTTCCAATAATTTGGTTATGTGAATATTCTGGGCAATTAAACTTTAACCTTGTGACCTCGTTGGTTTCATTGCTTGCCTTATAAGAATTGTCCAGTAAATATACATTTATCTTTCCATGCCAGGAGCTGGTATCTCATTGTTTGAAACCCTAATAATCATTTCAATATATGCCTTAATAAAAATAATTTAGCAAAGTTCATATCTTTGCATGCTAACCAAAGATCTATAATCATTGTTAGAAACCCTAATTGTTAAAAACTCTGCAGACACGAAGATTTGAGTGATTAGTATGAATTTGTATTAACCCCAAACTAGCCCCTTGACATTTTAAAAACATTTCTGCTCTAAGTCATTTTATTGTAAATTTTTCCCTTCAAAATTTTGGGTAAGCCAAGGGGAAAATCTAGTTTGGGAAACAGATTTTTCACAATATACGTATTCTAAAATGATGGAGACGAATTAAATTTTATAAATGGCATCATCCTTTCAGACTGACTAAGGGGATTCCAGAACTAATTCTTTAAGAAACAAAGGAAATGCAACCTAATTTATCTATCTTATTTCAGTCAGTTGAGATCGCAAATGTTGGATTTACACCAAATGAGGTCAGACTTGACCCAGAAAAAGACAAATGTCCATAAACGGCGTCTTAGACACTTGGTCAATGCACTGCTTTCATTGGCCCATCCTCAGGCTCTGGGTTAAATTTAGTTCTTGCTGGCTCAGATCTGTGGTCTGAACTGTTGCAATATTTCTCCTCTCTCTCTTTCTCTTTCTCTCTCACCGACACACACACTCACACATATACAGAGTATGGCTGCAAACCGCAGGACATTTCTGTCTTCCAGCTCCAAAGTATTGAGTATCTCATACACACCTATTCTGGTATCACCTCCTCACTGCGTTTGATTCCCATGTATTCTATTCCTACACAGGATACTACATTTTATTCCTACCTAGGATCTATCTTCATCTGCTCTCAGTTTTGCCCTCAATTCTTACAGAATTATTGGAAAATGAGGCTTCTGTCATTTTGCAGGTAATCATCTCAATAGTCTAGCACTCTTAATCATATTATGACCAGAATGGTTTTCCGGTCAGATGCACAGAGCTGACTCCTTTGACTTCCACATATGTCCAGGTTGAATTCTACTTGGTGAGAAGACTGACATTTGCACTTGGTTAAAGAAATCCCCACTGTTGATGTAGAGGCTGTGTGGTTATCTGTTGGGATCTGACTATGTAATGGGCTGGTCTATTATCTGTCCCAAGTTAGGATCTATTCAATTTAATTTTTTACTCTAGTGTATACTAATTAATTTTTTTCTACGTACAATGTTTTTGTTGTTGTTGTTGTTTTTTACTTATGAACTATTTATTGACTGTGTCTAAATTTCTCTTGTTTCTGATTCCTCCCTTCTAATGCCCCTGCTTCTCCCTTAGAATGACCTCATGTTTTCCTTTACACTGTGGTAGTCACTTAACTAGTTCCCATAGTTTCAGCTTTATCCCTTTTTCATAAGTCTTCCATATTGCCCAGCATAGGAAGCATTTGATGAATGCTTATGGAACGACTGAGTAAATTCCTAGGTTGTAAATACTAGTCAAACCTTTAGGGTGCAGTACTTGTAGACTCTAATATGATATTTAGCTCATCCACACCCACACACGCATCTACTTATTTCAGAAAGAATTTGTTAATTCTTTCTACCTCATTTTTTCCAACTCTAAATGTCAAACTCTTGACTCTTAGACATTCTTAGCTCTGGGAATTCTCAGGGGTATTCGTTGGTTGGTCGTTTGGTTGGCTGATTACTAGATAGCTTTTAAACTCAGTGCCTCACAAAAAGGATAGTCAAGAATGACTAAATCCACATCCTGAAGTGAGAAATATACCCCAATCACTGCACAGGCTTAAAATACAGTGAATGGTACAGAAGATGATGTGGGTCCTGAAAACAGCAACCAATTATTCTTACCTGAGAACCATTGATAACCCTTACCCATGTGACTAAGGAACAGTGTCTGCCCTGGTCCAGCTTGGATCATCTTCGGTGTATCCCAGATGATCTTATCTACACCAGAAGAGCTACTTCCTACCACTGGGCCTTTGCTTATGAATCGTGGGATTGGTTGTGCAACACCACATCATCTCTTTCTAATGCAAGTCCTCTGTGTCAGAAACCACATTGGTGCCTGTCTCCTGTGTTTTGGAGCAGGCTGCCGTAGAGATTAGCATCCTCTCTGTGCACCATGATGATGGGAAAGATGTTAGGCTCCCTTTAGGTGTAAAAGCATTTCCCCACTTGAAAAGGGAGCTAAAAAGAATCCCTCATTGAACCAAAGCATTATACTTCTTGTGTAGCTCTGTTAAACTTCCCCAGGCAAGAGTGGCTTGGGCTAGTACCATTTGATCACATCAAGCACAACGCTGTGTGGCATATACTAGCATAATTGTTATTTAGACTTAGGCTCAATGCACCTTTATTAAATCACATAATGCCTTGGTCTTTATAGAGAAGCTCACAGCATATCCAAATAATATTCTCTTTGCTTTTCCTGAAGATTTTGGTTATCACCCCACACTAAACTGATACCTTTTTAACATTACGCCTCATTTTATTCCTACTGCATCTTTGACTTTTTCCCCCAGAGATAAAGACTAGGCAATAGGACTAAATGCGGATCAATGTTGTCACAAGTTAAATTTTTTGTTTTTGTAGACTTTGTTGTGTATTTATTTTGTCACCCATTTACTGACTAACCCGAAGCAATACTGTGCCTGAAATGCTCAGGAATTACTCCTAATGTTCTTATTTTTCTCTCCCACTCCCCCATCATGCAGTAAATCATTGAATTTGATAGATTTAACTCCTAAATTAAAACAAAACTAACAAACAAAAACTCCCCCCTCTCCTTCCTTATAGATATAGTAATAGGTTCAGGCCTCTGTTATCTTTGACACAGATTTTTGAATTATTTTCCTTTCTAATCTCCTCTTTATGTTATTCCCTTTTCATTTCCCACTGTTCAGTTGCTAGAATTATCGATTTAGAATATAAATCTTAAAACTTTCAATGCCTTAGGATATGAATGAGTTTTGCGGATATCACACAAGTAGATAGTATCGAAATCTTTTATTTTCCCCAAACATTTTTATTCATGTATTTGACAGAGAGAGAGACAGCCAGTGAGGGAGGGAACACACGCAGGGGGAGTGGTAGAGGAAGAAGCAGGCTCCCAGTGGAGGAGTCCCCGATGCGGGGCTCGGTCCCAGGACTCCAGGATCACGCCCTGAGCTGAAGGCAGACGCTTAACGACTGAGCCACCCAGGAGCCCCAATAGTATCAAAATCTTGCCCTATTATCTTTGTTCTATCTTCATTCAGGAATGGGATTTAATAAGAAAATATTCATTAAAGACATATGGTTTATTTATATATCAAAAAGTCATACTATTTTAGTCACCATGTTTATGTAGAATGTTAACCTCTGCTTTGGAACTGCCAAACACATTAGCTTTTTAAATTTTCTCATATCTTAGCTTGAACTCGTATCCATAGATATTTTGTGACTTTATTTACTCGTGGCTACGTGTAGTAGGTCATGGAGCATATCCTTTCCAACGTTCAACATGTATGGTTAATACAGATGACTACAGCTTTTCCAGTGGTTCAGTAATACTAACAACTGACACGTGGTAACTTTTTCCCCCATGTGTAAACAGTGTTTGTAATAGAGGACAAGTATCAGTGGAGTAGCTGGTAACCACTGAATGAAATTCATCAACATGCTGACATTACTTCCTAGTGAAATTATCCTTCAATAAGAACCCTATGACTGCAGCATTTGCAGAAGATCCGGCACTTTGCTAGTGGGCACATACTGCAGAGACACGTGCTGAAGGAAAGGGTACAAAGAACACCCAGCGGAGGTCACAGAACACCCCTTATCAATCATTTCATTACATCGCCCAGTAGCTCTGTGTTTAGGAAAAGGGCAGTAAATTGAAATAAGAAGTATTTCCAAGTCATTCCAAGTCATTCCCGTATATCAAAATCCACTTATTAGCTGTTTAAAGAAAATTATTCCATCATGTGGAATCTCAGTACCTCCAGCATAAAATATTGTCCTCCAAATTAAAGTTTACTTGTATTTCCGAAAGAAGCTAGCTCAGGAAAATTCCATTCTTTGAAGTTTTAGCTTATCAGCATGTTAGGGCCCTAGTTATGCTCCGTATAAATAATCTCTCAAATATTTCTAATTCTCTGGTATTCTTCTGTTTTTAGAGTTCACCTCATTCTTGTAATTGCTTGAGAAAGTGTACAGCTCTGCTCTTCCAACATCGTCAGAACTTTCCCTTTGCTTTCAAAATCAACTTTTGATGTTAGTGTCCATGATTAAATGAAAACACAACACCATTGGCATTTCCTTTTTCCTGATCTGCATTCCCAGCCCCACTGAGGTCAGCTCCCAGTACAGCCTGTTCTTGCTATGAAAGCTACTTCAAGATACAATCCTTGCTCTGTGGGAGGGTGTTAATGCAATCATCATTAACTACTACGGCTCTCTTTAATCCAACAGCCTATTTACTCTTGACATCTGCTAAATAAACTAATAGTAGCAAACATGTCTAAATCTTTTCTCTGAGTTTGTATCGAAATCAGAACCCAACAATGCATAAAATTACTCATTTTCTTTAAAAGCCTTTCCTTATGCATAAACCCATTGGAATCTATCTTATCCACCTGCTTCCCATAGCAAATGCCATAATAAAATCACCATGGAACCCACAGGAGTATTTATTTAACCCAACTTCATAAAATGAGATCATTTGAACTAATCCAAAGCTATTTTCTGGCCAGTGATCATCTGATCCTTCTATAGAGTTGAATTATTATGGCCATACTCATTCATTGGGATTTCAAACCTCATCAGTCTAGGATATTCTTTTAATCAGTCCTTATTGGCTATTTTCTCTGGTTGATTTTAATACAAGTAAAAAAATTTGTGCCACAAATTTGTAATCAAATTTTTTCACGAATAATATTTCTGAAAGGAAAAGAGCACCTACAAATTGCCTACGTTTTATTTCTCTGAAAAAAAAAGATCGATGCTACAGTGTGCTGATGTCGCTATTGTTCAAGTTTCTTGTTGTTATGGCCAATTTCTCAGAGAAGAACCTTGTCCTTCATTCTCAGCTGCCTTGTGTGGACCAATCAGAGTCAAAGTACTAGCTAAGGCCACAGACACTGTGACCTGAACACTGAGCAAAAAGGCAGCCAGCCACTGGAACCAGATTACTTGGGGTCCTGATGGACATGGTGCTATTACCAGGGAACACCAGATGCTACCCCCGTCCCCATGGCCACTGCAGCCCAGAGACTGGGTGCTTCACCACCTCTGCACCCCCCTCCAGACTTCACCTTTCTGGGTTCTTTGTTCCCTACTGAAAGTTGGCGGCTGGAGCAGAGGCTGAACTAGGTTACGGGGCCAGAAACAACGTGTACCTGGACTTTTTGGATTCTTGATTGGAATGGTTTAACAGAGTAGGTGTTCCTACAGTAGGGAATGGCTCAAACGTTGGCGCTGAGTTCAGAAGATGCTGCACTGGGGCGCCTGGGTGGCACAGCGGTTGAGCGTCTGCCTTCGGCTCAGGGTATGATCCCGGCGTTGTGGGATCGAGCCCCACATCAGGCTCCAAAAAAAAAAAAAAAAAAAAAAAGATGCTGTGCTGCCAAAATGTCCCTGTGTCTTGACCTTGGTATAGTTGGTGGCCTTTGCTTCAGTGATTTTTTTTTTGTTTTTGGTCATCACCCATCAAAGCTTGGTTAAGGGTGTGAATTTTGCCTTCCATGAGCCTATTGCCTGAATCCATACTTTTTCTTTCCCCTGTCTTGGGTTCTTGGAAGCATGTAACTAGTAAGTCATACTTTATCGAGCCTAAAATTAAGCCGAGTGTGTAAAGCAACGTGATTAGATGAACGGGGATTTTAAAAGTGATGTTGTGGCACTCCTAGGTAGTGTATAAATAGAACCAGCCTGGGGATCAGAAGGCGAGGCTGGGTCCAGGCTCTGTCACTAGCTCACTGATGATTGCTCCCCTTCTGTCTCCTCTCCAGGAAAATGCTGGGCTGGGATGAGGCTGTCTCCAGGCCCCGTCCATTCTCTGACAGTCTGTGATTTTCAAGTCACAGTAATGTTTGCTATAGCAGTGGGGTGCAATGTCTGGGACGATTGTGTGCTTTGTTGCCTTAATGGGGATGGAGGCAGCAGCTCAATTTGGCATTAACTGGGCTGTGTCAGCACAACGGAGCTGATTGGCTGGGCCCCAAAAGCAGACCCCAGAGAGATATTGATTCTGACAGGCAAACAATATAAGGGGGAAATTGGAGCTCTGTGGATAAGACATCTGTGTGCTTGTGATACCCTTGGTCAGGTCTTCAGTGTAACATATGATTTCATTGGTATGGACTGAAATACTCTAGGTTAAGACCGATCTTAAACAGAGCTGGGGAATATACACCGAAATTTTCAAATCTATTTTTATTTTTGAAAACTTCCAACAGCAGAAATGACTATCTCTTTATATTTCTTACTTCTGAAGCCAAATAATATGTTGGAAAATTAGTCAAAATCTAATTTTAATGTTATGTGAATACGCTGGGGGCCACAAAGCATTTGACAGGTTTTACTCCCACTTTCCCCCAACACCTCCTGCTAACATTTTCTTCTGCATTTGAACCTTTTGCTCTGTTCTTTTTCACATTTTTTTCCTTTAATATGTTCCCACACTATTTTTACTCTTAAAACATGCATATTTCTATGATTCTGCCCATCACAGACCTTCCTGATATCCATCAATGAGGCGCTGAGAGTGCCCTGATCCCTCAGTGTCATGAAGGATGATGGGGTTTTATGAACTCAAGCCCTTTCTGCGGATGTATCCAAGCCCCAGCAATCAGTCCCTGGGGCCTCACCCTTAATGTGACAGTGGGTGCTCCTCCTGGTGTATTTCCACCTGCCTATCCTGCTCCAACCAGACTCAAGAGTGAGGATGTCAGGACCTGTATCAAGCCCTGTTCCAACACTTGTCTCTTCAGTATGTTATTAGTCTGCTCAGGATACCATAATAAAATAACATAGACTGCATGGCTTAAAAATTGGAAATTTATGTCTCACAATTCTGTAGGCTAGTAGTCCAAGATCAAGGTTCTGGCCAATTTGGTTCCTGGGGAGAGATCTCTTCCAGGCTACTTTCTGGCTCTTCCCTCACTTGGGAAGAGTTTCCTGGTATGTGCATGTGGGGATGGGGAAGGGGGAGCAGAGAACGTGCTCCTTCCTCTTATATTCACTTGTAAGTGAACTCCATCACAAAGGTCCTACTCTCGCAACTTAATTTAGCCCTACTCACCTCTCAAAGACCCCATCTCCAAATACCATCACATCAGGGGTTAGGGCTTGAGTTTGAGGGGGACACAATTCAGTCCATAATAGTGTAGGAAAGCACAAGAAAGCCCATTTCCCAAGTATAACAGGGCTTATCTCTCCATTCTTCTCTCTTATGGCACAAATGGAAATCACAGTCCCTTCCCCTAATACACGTGTGATTGTCCCTTTATTCCTGCTCCTCCACAACCAGCAGCTTAGCAAATTCAACACCAGCCACTTCATTAGATCTAGGCAATAACTGGCCAGAGTATTTAAACCAGAGAAGAATTTATATATATTGTCCTCATTCTTGTTTTTTGATACTACAATTGTCCATATATATATATAGCTGTGTGTGTGTATATATATATACACACACACGTAAATATGTATATATATCTATTTCTTCCTTTTTTCATGGTAAACTATAAATAACATAAAATTTACCATTTTAGCCATTTTTAAGTATACAATTCTGTGGCATTAAGTACATTCACACTGCTGAGCAACCATCACCACCCTCCATCTTCAGATCTTTTTCATCTTCCAAAATGGAAACTTTATATCCAAAAAATACCAATTCCTTATTCTTCCCTCCCCTCAACACCCTGGCAACCATCATTCCACCATCTATTAATTTGACTACTCTAGGTACCTCATTTAGGTGGAATTTTACAACACTTGTGCCTTCATGACTGACTTATTTCACTCAGCGTAATGTCTTCAAAGTTCATCCATGTTGTGGCATGTGTCTGGATTTCCTTCCTTTTTCAAGCTAAAGAATCTTCTATTGTATGACCACACTTGTTTACCTGCTCATGGACATTTGGGTTGCTCCCACCTTTTGGTAATTGTGTAGAACGCTCCTATGAATGTGGCTATGTGAAGTCCTTCTTAATAAAACAAATAATGTGGAATTCTAACGCTGCTCTGAGGAATAATTAACATAAAGTTCTTGGTGTTTGCAAAAAGGAACTGCTGTAGAGCTGCCCAAGTGGATATTTCCGATTGTGTATAATCTTTGCTCCTTCAGAACGCAGGACATAATTCTAAAACATTAACAACTTCAAAGTTCTTTCATAGCTGGATATTTTCTTTTAAAATTTTATTCTTCTGTATGCTCAGGTTAATTTCCTAAAGCAACTGGAATGTTCCAGTTTACTTTGATGCTTAAGGATTTCTAGTATACATAAGAGTAAAGAAACTAATGTGGCCTTAAATTTAACATAAAATATAAAAATAGTTATAATGGTTTCTCAGATTAAATTTTGGGAGATATAAATTTCACTTTGTTTTGTTTACTGGTGCAAAAGAGAAATACTTGAATACGCAGAATGTTAAACTCATAACATTTTAGATCTGGTAGGAATTGTAGAGACAATCTATTTCAAACCCTTTATTTTACAGTCGAACAAACACAGAGAGTTTATGTGATCTTTTTTCTTTCATTCTATTCATTCATTCATTCATTCATTCATTCAATATTTGAGTGTCAACTGAGTTTGATGCACTACGTCCAATACAATAAAATATATACGAATTGCTTAGTTCTGTTCCTACCTTTAAGGAGCCTTTCTTCTAGCAAGGCTGAAAATCTAGGCTTTGAAATTCAACACATATCAAGTCACTATGTGTTCAGGCAAGTGTGTTAAATATTGAAGAAGATACCAAGATGAGAAGGAAGCACTCTCACACTCAGTGAGCAACAAGCCAACAGTAGGATGAGACGCATGCATGCTGTGCTGTTTAGAGAGGGTCCACGTGAGGCACTGGGACATGGGGCAGAGCGGAGGGGGGACGACTTGAAAGACGTGGGAACTGCATCCATCAGGGGAAAATAAGAGAGCGAGCACTTGAGACAAGCTTCAAAGGATTTGGATGAGATGAATAGGCAGACACGAGAAAATTGAGGAGGAACACAATCCAGACAGGAAGGCAGGAAAGAGTGAGTCTTTGGGGCGACTCAGAAAGGGAGGGTAGATGGAAGAGGGCTTAAGGAACAGGTTTTCTCACGGGCTCTATCCTGAGGCTCTGGAGATCAAGAAACCTGGTTTTAACTCTAGCTAAGCCTCAGGATCCTCATTTATAACTCACAAACAGTAATGGCCCCTGCCACGTGGAGTTACTGTGAAGACCAAAGGAGATAACATACATAACATATGTATAGTGCTTCACAGTGCATGGAACATAGTAAAGCCCCATCAATGTGAGCCATGGGAACGATTATGTATCACAAAGGGCCTTTTGATGTCAGCTGAAGTAAACTGAATTAAATATACTTAATTCGATAGAAAATGGATAGCCATTAGAGGATTTTTGTACAAAGGAATGACATATTAATAAGTATATTGTTAAAAAATTAATGTCAGAGTTGTGTGGGAATGGGTAAAATGAAGGCAGGCGGGAGATAGAAGTGTTAGGTGGTAACTGGAATAGCCCAGGTGACAAGCAAGTAATGAGAGCCTCATTAAGTTCGATGGAGTGGCAATAATAATCAATACATTACATAGATGTTAAGGAAATAAAATGGCAGTGGGAAGTGGAGAGGCTGGAGTGATGGGTTGGGTACAATGGAAGGAAGAGAGAAAATCAAAGAGGAAATTTTAGCACCCAGGTTAGAGACTGAGAGAGGGATACACTGGGGTTCATGTTAATGACATTGGTTGTAAACATGTTGGATCTAAGAGACCGGCGGCGATGTCCAGTAAGCAGCCCGCAGTAGAGGTCAGTGCTAGGGACAGATTAAACAAGAGGATGCCCCCAAAGCAGGAACTGGACTTTGTAACGATGAAGTCACTAGTGAATTTAAAAGACTAGCAGATGGTAAACATGAAAAAGCTGATGTGACATGATTTAGAATGAGTCAGTGATGAGACATTGGGAGTGATCTTTGGGGGAAAAAGTGAAGTCAGGTGGCAGAGAGCAGGGGACAGTGGCATTTTCTCTATGTTACATTGATGGACCTTATTATATTTTTCATAATAGGCACACACAGAAAGGGATAGATTTCTAATGTTTTCCAAAAGGGGGAAAATGGCTTGAGCAAGGTCCCAGGGCAGGTGGAGCTGACGAAGATTAAAAGCCTAGCTGGCAAGTCCAATGTTGGAACAAAAGAGAACAACTTCTTCCTCTAAGACCAAATAGAAAAGGGAAAACAGAGGGCCAGGGCACTGGGTGAGGAAGAGGGTCGCTGAGGCTCACTCAGCTGTAGGCTTTTCAGGAGGCATAATGACTGTGTGTGGCACACTGAGACACGTGTCGTGCGAGAAATCTAAGCCATGCGCTGACAGTTCAGAAGGGGAGTGGGTCGGTCCAGCACCTCATCTGGACTGCACTGAATCGTTTAAATTTATATCACGCAATCTACAAACAATCACGAGAAGGTTTTCAGAGGAACAAGCAAAGACTCCAGGGGTTAGTGATTTTCTCAGTGTTAAGTGTTAGGTGGTGGAGTGGAGTGACCCCTTCCCCCCCACTCTCCCCACCCCTGCTCAGGAGGGCTGGATTGGAGATAGGGGGCTGTCAGGCCACACTGTGTGAAGGTAAGCCTTGAAGCATTGGCAGGATTTCGGTATGCAGGGAACGGAATGCCAGAACATTGTGTGAGCAATTTTTAGGAGTCAGGGAAAGGCAGCAAAACAGACTCCAGAAGTGAACACTATCAGTGTGATGTGGCTGGTGTAACAAAATGCCACAAACTGGGTGCCTTAGGGCGACAGAAATGGCTTCAGTCTCAGTCTGGGAGGCCAGAGTCCAAAAACAAGGTGTCAGCAAGGCCAGAGTGCCCCTGGAGGCTCTCACGGAGCATCTACTCCCGCCTGCCGCCCCCTCGTGGGGCTCTGAGCGCCTCGTAGCCTGTGCTTGCCTCACTCCAGTCTCTGTGTCTGTCTTCTGCATGTCCGTGTCACATCTCCCTCGGCCTCTCTCTTATAAGGATACGCATGATTGCATTTAGGCCCACCCAAATAATCCTGGATAATCACATCGGCAAAGACCCTTTTTCCAAATAAGGTAACAGTCACAGGTTCTGGAAATGCGCGCTTGGCGCCATCTCTGGGAGCCATTGCCAGCCCAGCGCTAACACTTTATGGCATATAATAGATGCAGTGAGAATTCAGAATAAATAAAATAGGACAAGCAACATGTTAGAAGCCAGAAGACAGAAAGCTGGAACGGCAGGTTTCCTACAGTTTGCGTTTGTCAGAATTGTAACAAAAATGTGTAAGTTGAATGAGTTATAATATATGTACGTACTGTACAATCCAGTCATGATGACAGTAAAACAGAAAACAGAAGGGTGACTATTTTTACCCCCACAATTGAAGGGGGAAGTTTTTGAGGAACGAAATTACAGACATGTAATTGGATTGCTAGTTATTAGGAAGGTCAACAACCACATCTTAGTAACCCTCCAGAAAATATGAGATGATGCTAATAACAATAATAAGAATAACTGAAGACCATTTTCCTCTAGAGGAGAACACCACTCCCCAAGCTTTGCAAAAGCTTGCAAGGTTATGGTTCTCCATGCGAGGATACTAACTTGTTTTACTTAAGTTACAGTAGCCCATTTTGCTAAAATATAAAAAAATAACATATTTCAAATCACTTGCAAAAATATTTTTAACAAACCACAAAGTCTCTAGTCCATAAACCTGCATGCTGCGTGGTATAAGTTTACAGCATCAGACTCAAATAATAAAGACCATGGTCTGGGATAGCCTTTAAGTTGTGATTTTCCCTTCCTGAAGCCAGATTGCGGTTCTTAACGAAGCAGTTTTTCAACCCTTCAAACAAGCAGATCTTTATACCAGTCTCAGGAGTGTGTAAAGGAAGCATGTTTCTTCAAACACCGGAATTTTGCTAGCTCAAAGACTTCCTCAGTACACAGAGCACCTTCTCTTCCACCCAGCCCATACAGTGTGCTACTGGCAGAAGGAAATATATTTTTTTCCTACATCCCCTGAACTGTGAGTCCATATGGAAGTGAGTACATCGACGTTTTCACTCAACAACCACACTTTATTACATGAACTCCATCCCCTCACTCCTTGGATGCCTTGCTCTGCTTCCCACTGGACGGCTGTCCAGCTCTGCTAACGCAGCTCAGGGGTCCCCGCAAGGCCCGCATTCCCCTCTCAAGCAGCCGGCTCTGTCTTCAGACCAGCTGGAAGGTTCTTCCTCTCAGAGTTGAAATCAGTTTCTCTGTAGTTTCCAACCACTTGGTGTAGGCCATATGGGATGGAGCACACCAGACTGTAGGAACTCTCTTCGAGGCACAGCTCGTGAAATGTTTGAAGGCAGTGGTAATGTGCCTCTGGCTGCGCTGAGCTGGCCACGGACTGAAGGACCCAGATAGCCTCCCTCACCCTTTAGGGCTCATAAGCCCGGGTCCTCTCATCATGCCCTTTCCCTTTTGTTACAGATGTTCTAAATCCCTTTCCCTGTGTGCTTCCCCACACTGAATCCCGTATCTCAGATCTGGCTTGAGCAGTGGATGGCAGAGCAGAACCAGACACGCCATTATTAATAGTAGTCAAGGTCTCTCTCTCTCTTTTTTAAAGATTTATTGGAGAGAGTGAGTGTATGCACGAGAAGTGGGGGTGGAGGGGCAGAGGGAGAGGGAGATGCAGACTCGGAGCTGAGTAGGGAGCCCGACGCAAGGCTCCATCCCAGGACCCTTAAATCATGACCGGGGCTGAAGGCAGACGCTTGACCCACTGAGCCACCCAGGCGCCCAAGAGTCGAGGTCTCTTACTACATCCTGAAATACCCTAGCCTTTTTGATGCCCACCTCACATTTCTTTTCCAAAACAGTTTCTAGCAGGGGATTTAAAACTCTCTGGTTATAGCAGTCAGGAAACAAGTCATTAATCGGCCTAACATTTCTTAGTTTGTAATTGTCCATCTTGGCCCATGGACATGCTGTTTTCCCTTGTAATACTTGCTTATAAATACTTGTATTTACCAGCTTGACACCTGGTTGACCAAGGAGCACAGGAGCTTATAAGAGAAGGAACATTTAATGCCATGGATTTCCTCAGAACGTTTAAATAGGGGAAACAAGTTGGGAAAGCTATCTTTTGGTACCTATATGTTAAAATAGAAAGTTTTAAAATCAAGCCTCATTTACCTTATGAAAACTTGTACAAATAAGATAAAATTCTTTTTCTCTAAAAAGATAGCCCCAAAGAGTGTAATGGGAAATGGAGTGGGTGTGTGTGAAGCACGATTTGGCATTCGTCACACTGCTTTTTGCTCTACAGAGATGCCAAGGATATTCTAGAGAAATTTTAAACGAAGAGCCAAGTGTTCAAGTTCATTTCTACATTATTATATATTTTATTCTATCCCAAACGTTTTGAAGAGCATGATGAAGAGTCATAAAAATAACTGGCTAGTTCTTTTTTATTTGTGTTTATATATGGCCATGTTGATGCTAGGCCGAAGGGAATCTTGAAAAGTAAACTATGAGATGCTAACTTTTTGAACTGTAATTGGCAATGGATCCCATAAGCTGAATGGGGTCTACGAGCACAGAAGTGATCTAGGGTAAGACTCAGCCCCTGAGCAACAGTGGGTGGCCCTGAACACTACTGCACTCTAAGCTGGGCCTTCACTCTGGGCCTGGCCCTCTGTGAGATGCTTTATTCGGCCGTATGAGCCCAGGCAACAGGTGCCCTGTGGCGGGGGGTGGGGGGAGTGGGGGGTGGCAGAGACTGTGTCCTATTTTGCAGGTAAGAATGTGAACAGACAAGAGTGGACTCTACCTCCCTCTCAGTTACATAGTTAACACAACAGCATTTTGCCCATCCCTGACATCCCATCAGAAGCCTGCAAATAAGAACTACTTACTTATGGCTTACGCCTTAATAGCTGCAAAGAATAAGCCTGTGAGCTAGATCTGATTATCTGTAAGTTCAGTTTTGCTAAACAGCACCTCCTTCTTTTCTAGCAACATTACTTGAACATTTTGATTCTTTCCTTCCTATTGGTATCATTCCCAAGATAATTCCAGGACAGGTGTGGAAGAGCTGATGCACACACTGAGAACAGATGGTAGATATGATATATCAATTTATTCAGTGCTACAGCTGACTTTTTCTTCTGGAAATCAGAAGCATGACAAAACTTTATCACTAAAATTATTGTATATAAGTATATATTTATTATATATTTATTGTTTATTATATTTAAAATAATGTATTCAATATATAGATATATATTTATTATATATTGCAGATACTAGTGTATATTTATATATATAAAATATGTAATAATTTCTCCCAAGGACTGAGAAAGCATTATGTCAATAAAATAAGGGAACTATCCAAAAAGAGTCTCTCTTATATGAGCATTTCCTATTATATGAGTGTTCCAGGAATACACTGGCTTCATAAAAGATTAAATGTTAGGAGCGTATTGTGCGTCAAGAATTATTACTGGTGAACTCAATCATGTGAGAGATTAAGGAATGAATAATTATATACTTCCTTCCTCTGTCCCTTCCCTACCTGCTGATGTTTTGGTTATATTGTTATGATTATTTTGCCAAGACCATAACACCTTAAATTCTGTAACCAAAATTCCCACAATAATTTAGCTTTAGTATGAGATTAAGAAAAAAAATTCAGGGGCACCTGGGTGGTGCAGCTGACTCTTGGTTTCGGCTCAGGTCTGATCACAGGATCGCGAGATCAAGCCTCACATCGGGCTCAGCCAGAGTGCTGGGGTTTCCCTCTTCCTCTGCCCCTTCCGTCCACTGTCTCTCTCTCTCAATAAATAAATAAATACATAAATAAGTTATAAGGAAAGAAAGAGAAAATATTCATTCTTACACCCATTCTCACCATTGCTTATCTATTTCTGACCTTTTTGATTTGATTACTAATATATCTGGCCAGATATCATCGTTGAAAGTTGTTGGGCTTTTTTCAAGAAGAATTAATGTGTTCTATGTTCCCTGAATTCTGAAGAGGTCTGTGGCTAGCCTCAATGTTCGCCACTTGTAGATGATTTCCATTTT
Source organism: Ursus maritimus (assembly GCF_017311325.1). Lineage (NCBI taxonomy): Eukaryota > Metazoa > Chordata > Mammalia > Carnivora > Ursidae > Ursus > Ursus maritimus. The sequence continues at coordinate 36,034,826 of NW_024425341.1, read as the reverse complement.
TTCCTGTCTGGATGCCTGAAAATTCTTTTTTCATGCTTGATGTTAAGTAATTTTAAGAGAATGTATTTTGGTGTCAATTGTTCTGTATGCATCACTGCTGGAACACAGTCTCTGACCCTCGTTTCAGAGACTTTTCCCGGGTACAAAATTCTTACACAAAGAAACCGTGGGCGCTGCGACAGTTCTTTTTTCTGAAATGTTACTTATTTGGATCCTTGTTGTCTTGTCTCCAAATCTATTACCTTCCGTCCATGGCTTTAATCTCTTTTTGCGTTTTTGCCATCGTGATCTGTTTATTGCTGTCTCCCACGTATGGTTCTCTAGAGGCCTATTACTTTGTTCCTTGATTTCCTTATCTCGAAGGTCTCCCTTTTTATGTCATAGTTGTGTTATCTGACCATTTAAAACTTCGTTTTACTGAAGTTATGTTACAAAGTGCTTCTATAGTGCTAAGAACTTGAAAGGGGGTGTTATGGTGTAATGTGATTTAAACTTTGTGTTTTTAAACTCAGCCCTGTGCTTACTGACTTCCTTCCTTTCTTTCCCTCTCCTTCCTCCCCTCGTTTCTCCTCATCCTCTCATGCTCTTCCCTGTCCTCCTCCTTCTCAGAGCTATGCCCGTACAGCAACCATCCCATTTTCGTTATGCCTGTGCTTACCGTCGATAGTACTTTCCAGATCTTTTATTTGCTTTCACAGAATGAAGGAAACTATCCTACACTTGTTACCCCTTATGACACCTTATGCCCCTAGCCTATCAGTTAAAAATTGGGTATTTGGTTTTCCATTTGGTTTTCTGCAGTTTGAGAGCCAGGCAAGAAAGGAAAGGGCCAACTGGTCCTGAGCACGATGTTTGTTAGAAATGATCCATGAGACACCTAAGGTTATCTTGTTGTTAATGAATACTGTATTGCTATTTTTGTAGAAGGTTTCATTGTTTTCAGTGTTCAGATTTTCTTTTTTAAAAAAGGGTTTTCAAGACTGCCGCAGTGACAAAACAATGCTCTTTCCCCCAAGACACCATTCATTACTTAGTTTCTGTGACAGTCTGATAGATCAGTTTTGACAGAGCATTATACTCCTCATTTTGTTTTAATAAATTGTTTTTCTCAAGAAATCAATGCAATTATAGAATAGTACAAATGCATTTACAAACCATATCAAACCTCACATGCTCCCAGACCACGCGGAGTAAAGCAGGAGTCAGCATGACATACGTTCGATTTGAAGATTGTAAACCACACTTACAACTATCTATGCTAGCATCAAGTGGGGCCACGTTCACTAAAAAACAAGATATACTGGCATCCTTTTTCTATTCTAGAAGGACAGGATCCAAAACATCTAGCTATAGATGGCGGTGTGGTAGAGAGAGAAGGTAGCATGCATATGGGAAGATGCACAAGCATTACAGTTAGATGAACTGAGTTTGAGTCTGAACCTAGCCAACTCTTAGCTATTCAATCATAGGCAATTTCTATCTTGTCAAGCCTCAAGTCGCCAGTCTGCAGACGTTTCCATTTTCCTTTTATTCATTCTTTCAGTCACACAACTGGAGTATACTGAAAGTCCACTGAGTGTCACAGGAGCTCTAGACAGGGGATAAAGCAGGGACCAATTCAGGTGTGGCTCACAGTGCTTCCCTTGACAGGGAAGTGTCCACAACAGGTATGTTACCGAAGATCTGAGAAATGAGATCATTTCAGATAGTTGTAAGTCCTCATGAAGAAAACAAAAAGCGATTGCAGAGTCAGTGCCAAATTATCTGCTGCAGCTGTGGACAGCCCTGACACAGACATGAGCTCAGCCTGGTCTAGGGACAGAAAGATGGGGCTGCCGTAGCATGTGGCATCAAGAGAGAGTCGTGGGAGATGATGTCAAGGGGGTAGGCAGAGGCCAGTCATGCAGGCTGAGAAGAAGCTGAGGTTTTATTGTAGCTGAAATGAGAAACAATGGGGGGGGGTGTTCACCAGGGAGCCACAGAATCAGATTTGAGCTAGAGATTACCCTGCCTGCTAGATGGAAATGCACTGCAGAAGGGCAAGAGAGGCAGCAAGGACACCAGCTAGGAAGCAATGGCCATGATCCTGGAGAGAAACCAAAATGGTTTACAGATTGACATTGGAGGTCATAGGAGATAGTTAGAATCATCAAGTAGTTAGAGACGCAGTCGACAAAGCCTGCTGAGAACTTGGCGGTAGGAATGAGGAAAAGGTGGAGCTCAAGTTTGGGTCCCCAAGACAGAAGACACTCTCCCTCTGCTTATCTCCCAGGTCAGGGTGCGGTGTGTACCTATTACTGGGGCCACAGGTAGTGACTCATTATGTCCACGTGAGGTGAAAACAGGTCCATGTAGGGATGAGATATAGGGATGTAGGGATTTAGGGATGAGGCCAGTTACGGCTCCTGGATTTTTGTCCTAAGAAACTGGAGAGATAGAGGCGTCATTTGCCAAGATGAGAAAGGAGAGAGACAGGGTGGGGTGGGAAGAGTGTGAGCTTGGATCAAACACTTTGTTTTCAGGGTTTTAAATAAGATTTTACATTCCCATTTCCACTTAATTGCTAAAGTAGAGAAAACTTATTTTTAAAAAATGTCTATCAGATATATATGCAAATCCCTGAAATTTCTTTTTAGCAAGAATCACTTGGTTTTTCTAGGTATAAAATAGTATCACCAACAATGAGATAGTTTGATCTTTTCTTTTTTGATGCTTATACAATTACTTTATACCTTAATCATATATACTAAAACCTTCAAAGGTAATAAGAGTAGTCAAAAATGTTCCTATCTAGTTCTTGATTTTATCTGAAAATATCTTAATGTCATGCCTTTTTGGACAATGTTTATTTTTGGTGTTTGGTAAAGAGTTGCCAGATTTTATTGTTTCCCTTGTATTTTTAATGAGCATTGACTGCTGGATTCTGCCTTTTCAGTACATGATTATATGATTTTTTTTTCATTTTAGGATAGATAATTGCATTTTCAAAATTATCAAGTTAAATACATGTGACGTTGCTTCCTGGTTTATACTGAATATTTAGAGAGCATTAAAGTTTCATATGGTTTGTAAATGTATTTGAATTGCTGTGCAACTGCATTAATTTCTGAAGAAAAGCAACTCATTAAACAAATCTTTTTTTTCTGAGTATCTTGGCTCTTCAAAAAAAAAGATAACCTTTAAGGTTTTTTTTTTTTTTTAAATCAGTCTTTAACTTTTATAGTTAATGTGTTTAACAGATTGCAAATTGTAATAATAGGTTTTAGCCTTCTGGCTCTTATGGACGATTATATATAGGACATTATTATGGCTGCTGTTTATTTGTGCCCCCAGGAAGCCATTTTGAAAGGAAATGTAATTATGTTTCTATCCTTCATGATCCAGAGGTTATTACAGATAATTTTATTCTTTTATTGAAGCAGATCTTTGACTTACGGCCTCATCAGCTAACTGAAATTGCACTTTAAAATGAAAAGAAATCCTAAGCTACAACGATGACCAAAAAGAATTAACCAACTAAAAAGATACCTTGTTATTTTAACTCCATTAGCACACTTTCTGATTCTTAAAGTTTGGTTTGGGGAAATATGAACAGTTTGGCAACATTCCCATTTGTCCGGTACAAATTTAAGTCTATTGTTCCAGCATCCTATGTGGTTTACCATTTGTCCCAGAATTCTGATTTTAACCTAATTTTTCTTGTTGTTAACATAACAATACATTAATATTTGCATTTCAATATTTGTTATTAACATTTACACTTAAATAAGCCAATAGTACTTAGACTTCTACTTCATTCTTCCAGGTTCTGCCATGGTTTGGTCTATTAATGCATAAGATACCTGAGCAGGAGGGGCGCCTGGGTGGCACAGTGGTTGGGTGTCTGCCTTCAGCTCAGGGCGTGATCCCGGCGTTGTGGGATCGAGCCCCACATCAGGCTCCTCCGCTATGAGCCTGCTTCTTCCTCTCCCACTCCCCCTGCTTGTGTTCCCTCTCTAGCTGGCTGTTTCTATCCTGTCGAATAAATAAATAGAAATCTTTAAAAAAAAAAAAAAAAGATACCTGAGCAGGGAAAGAGGACTCATTTAGAATCTGACAGCTGACCAGTGATAACCCTTGTCTCTTTTAGAAACACTTCCGGACTATTAAAACCAATGATTTCTTTCATTTACGGTAGCCAAATTATGGAAGCAACCCATGTGTCCATCACTAGATGAATGGATAAAGAAGAAGTGGTGTACATACAAGGGAATATTGTCCAGCCATAAAAAAGAATAAAATCTTGCCATTTGCAACAACATGGATGAAGCTAGAGGGTATAATGCTAAGCAAGAAAGTCAGTCAGAAAAAGACAGATAGCATATGACTTCACTCACGTGGAATTTAAGAAACAAAACAAGTGAGCAAAGAAAAAAAAAGACAAACCAAAAAACAGTCTCTTAAGTATAGAGAACAAACTGATGGTTACCAGAGGGAAGGTGGGTGGGGGAGGGGTGAAATAGGAGAAGGGGATGAAGAGTACACGTATGATGAGCACTGAGTAATATATGGCATTGGCGAATCACTGTATTGCACACCTGAAACTAATATAACATTGTATATTAACTACACTGGAATTAGAATTTAAAAATTTTTCAATTAAAAAAACAATGCTTTCCTTTCAAATATAGAGTAAAAGTACTCAGTGATAAAACAAAATGTACCAGAGACATATGCACCTAGGGACCTCCAACTCCTCCCAGCCTTGGTGGGAGTATAAATTAGTAAATCCTCTTTTGAGGGTGAAGACATCTTACCAGCAAACATCAAAGTTTAAATGTATAAAATATTGAAACCTTAAAATAAAAGTTACTGCAATTCTTCTAGGATTCTATCATACTAAGTACTTCACACCCATGCCAAAAGTTGTATGAAAAGTACAAAATACAGAGAATTGTTTGCTTACCACAGAGAAAACCTGAGAAGAACACAAATGGGTTGGGAGGTGGTTACAGGAATTCCATATTATGACATACTGTGCAAGTTTTTTAAACAACAAGATAGATGTGTGTATACTGAAGTAAAAAAAAAAAGTCTTGCAAGTCATATTATTAAAAGAAAAAAGGCAAGTGAAAAGGTAATATAGATAGTAGGATGTCATTTTTGGTAAAGCAACAGCTGTCAATGTTGTATCAATGTGTCTTTATATGTGCATGTAATAAGCATACAGCTAACGAAATCTGGATGGATCCATTCAAGCATGACCGTGCACGGTGTTTGTCTCTGAAGGGAGAAGAGGCATTGAGGAGGAGGCTCAGAAGGCAATTTTCATATTTATTTTCTCTGTATCTGCATTGTTGGAAATATTAATGGAGAAAATAGAGTTATCTGTCATGTGTAATTTTAAAAAACTAAACAAAGAAAACAGAACAGCCATTCTCTATCATGAGCTTGAACTGATGTCCTGAACGTGAAGCTTCGCTCAGTTACAAAGCGATGTGGGTTAACCAGGAGAATTTAAATGCTTCCAAAACTTCCAAAAGAGGTTTTCGTTTTGTCGTTGTTGTCTTTGTGTTTACGTTTCATTTTGTTTGGCTTTCACTGGAAGAGTTTTAACCTCAGAGCTGGGTAGATTATAAAACAACTGGTTCAGCACGTACTTCCTACCAGGACAACTTAGAGGTTACTCCAAATGACCACCTCCCGATTTTCTCTGAATCACCCCTATGCTTTCAAGATGAAATCTGATTCCATTCCACCAGGTGTTAAGGAATAAAAATGAAAAGATCCAGCACTTCAAAAAATATGAGAATTTGCATGTGTGAAGCATTATGTTAGACACTATATTCTGTAACATACGAAACAAAAAACAACCAAGGTAGGGCAAAGAACGATAATAGCTATTTAACTTTGGAATCAAATTAATGGCCTTGTCCCTATTTTCGTGGCGAGGTCATTCACACAATTATAGACAAAGACAAATAATGGAAGTTTAATGTCAAAAAGTAACTGGAAACAATTGAAATACTTAGAGATAGATATAGCAGAATTCATTTATAATTAGGTCCTTCATAAAAACTATCTAAAAATAGCAATAGAGATGAATGTGTTTGGAAAGATGGTATTAGAGAATGCCTTGGCCTTAAGGCTGCTGTTTAATTTATGCAGGTCCATAAAAATACATTTTTTTAATTAAAAGAAGCAAAAGAAATTTAAAAATCATAAATAGGTGAAAGTACAAAAATGCATTTATTGGGCCCTTACTTTGTACTAGGTCCTATTCCACATGCTGAACAAAGTAGTAGACAAAACTGACCCAAATTCCAGCCCTTAGGAAATTTATGTTCTAATAACAGATTCTCGTAATTCCAGTACTTATGCAGAGCTCAAATTAATAGTTTGGGACATATCTTTTTATCTTTTCTCTTTATATTTCCTCTGTACATTCTCACAAAGTTGCAATTGTCCTCTGAGCATTTACACTTAAGATAATGTAGCCACATTTTCCACATTATTAAATACTTCTCAACAGCATTGTGTCCATGGCATCATTGCATTCTAAAAAGTCAACTGCAGTTTGTTCAATCAGTCTCTTATTGTTTCGGATCATTTCATTTTTTTCATCACTGTAAACAATATGATGGACATCACTGCAGACAGACCCTCACAGGTCTGAGACTACACCTCTGGGGTAAAGTGTAAGAAGTGAAACGCAGGATGAAGAGTTACTGGATGCTCTTCCATTCTGAAGCTAATATGCTATTTTAATATTAAAATTAATGTTTGATATAAACTAACTTTATGTAAAAGGTGGGCATTTCTATATATTATATTTAAGTAAAATAAGGGGAGAACTGTTTGCTTAATTTATATTAGTTTAATTATTAAGAACAATATAATACGTTTTTATGTTTCTATATTAATAGTTCTCCTCAAGAGAATGGTTCCATAATTTGGTTTAAAAAGTCTGTTTATACACAACTAACGAATCGTTGAACACTACATCAAAAACTATGATGTACTATATGTTGGCTAACTGAATAACAAAAAAAATTTTAAAAATAAAAAGTCTATTTCTTATACCTTATTTTAGGCAACAAATGATTCTAAAATCATAGTTTGAAATAATATATGGGATAAATTATGAGCATAAAAGTGCATTAAACTCATCTTTCTCTAAAGTATTTCTTTTTATACAAAAGCAGAGATTATGATCACTGTGCTGTGATTGGCCTATCCTTGTGATCAGCATCTAGCATCAGGAATAATCAGATATTCACTTCCCTAGACCTGAATTCTGACCTTAAATTTCCTTTCCTGGGTCAAGCTTTTTCAATTTCCAAGTTTAGTTGGAAACATAACTAAATTGAAAAAGGTAAGTAGCTTGCACTATCATATTAAAAAAATTCTTATTTGACTGGATTTATATTGGAATCAGTTGGAAATTCAGAAAGCAGGACAGAATTTATTGACAGCTGCCACTCGGGAAGAAAAATTAGAAACAGGTATTATTAAGAACATATTTCTTTGTGTCCATTTCCATACGGTCACTAATGTGAAAGACAGATACACGCTTCTAGAATTCAGTCTATCAGAGAAGATTCAAGAACACTTTAAAAATAAAGTCATTGCAACATACTAATTGATGCCTTCTCTAATGGGGGAGGAGCCGTACCACCCTGTAAGTCCTTCTTTGGGTGAACTGTTTGGGGAAAAATTTTTCTTTGTGTGTGTGTGTTTTTTAATAGAATTCATTTTATACTAGCATTGATTTATCCATTCATTCTTTTAGCCAATATTTATTGGGTCCTCCATATGCCAGATACTACACTCAACACTGGGCGTATACTGACGAGTTAAACACTGTGCGAAATTAGCTTACTGTCAATTTACCACCGAGTCTACCCGTGATTCTTATCACAGTAACTCCTGCAACTAGAGCTAAGCAATGACTATAAAAGTGTGAGCAGTCAGATCAGCCACTGTGCTCCTGAAAAGAAGCAACTGTCAGGTGGGAAGAACTCCCTCCCTTCCCAGCGCTTCCCAGCATGGGTGTAAGGCTTTGGGTACCCACTTCTGTGGACCGAGATAGAAGTGCAGGAGAAAGGCAGAGGAGTTCCCTTCCCCTCTCCCTGCTCCCCTTCCCCATCCTTCCCCTCTCTCCCTGCTCTTTCCACCTTCTTCTCTCCTTCCCTTCCTGAAGTAAATCCAAAAATAATTTTCATTTTAGGCTCTGGCTGCATAGATAAAGTTAAGTAAAAGATGAGCAATATCTTGTGGCATTTTTCCCGTATGAAGCAGCTAAATAATCTGGCGGGATGTTTTAATTCATCGTCATCATCATTCTGCATTGGCATCATCACCGGTCACTCACTGATATTTGGTGCACTCTAAGCACACAAATGTTTGTATGCACATCTTGTGAAATTCTTGCAGTTTTAGGCAGCAGATAGTTACCATGCTTGTACAGATGAAGGAAAATAGAGGCCAAATCTATTTATGTGATTTGCCCAGGGTCATGATCCCAGATGTATCTCGAATGCTATAAATCAAGCACCAGTTTCCCAAATTAACTGTATTTACTGTAGCTTACAGTTCTCTGATAAAAGCTGCCTATAGAAGGAGTCATTGGATTTCTCTTCTTTCCCTGTATTTATCCCTAACCATGGTTCAAATCAGAAGTTCTATTAAAGAGTACCATCCGATACACAAATGAAGCAAGACGCCGTTTGATATATTTTAAAAACCTATTAAACATTTTAGATAAAAGATTTGAAAGTAAACCTACGCTAATTTCAGCATTTCCCAAAAGAAAATCCATATGGCTTGCTCTGATGAGCTGTACCACATGAGAGATCAATGACAGCCCAGAAAGAGACCAGTCACATCTACACATAAATCAGGTTCTGTCATCAGCCATAAAAAGCTGACATTCATCAAGGTTTTCCACACAAAGAAACATAAAATCAGATCCAGAAAGCTGGCACAGTATCAGGGCTGTACATCAGAGGAGAGGTGATTTCTAAGCCACAGTGACTCAGGTGGAAAGATAGCCGCATCCCCAGAACCTTAACACTGACTGCAGCCATCAACTCCAGAACAGCCTTGCGAAGGAAGAGAGGGGACCTTATCCACCGCAGGAACACCTGCCTACCCAGAAATTGCTGTCGTAACCACCATGCCCTATAGCAGTAAGGCAATGAAAGAAAGAGGATTCAGAACCTCTTGTAGGAGGACGCTACTCCCTGCAGAATTTGAACATTTCAAGTGTCCACAGTTATATTTTTCTTCTCAGTATCAATTTTAGTCTCCACTAATTAGAGCATTATCAGGGCTTGATCGTTTTGTTGGGTATCTTAAAGAAGTGAAGAGGAAGTTTTGTTTCTGTAGGAACCAGACATTCCTCATAGCACTTGAATAGTTAGGTAAGCTCTCTTACTGTTTTCATTTGCCAAATTTGTGTTATTCTGATTTGTATTGTGGGATCCGTGTATTTTAGGATTGTTCCATGAGCTCGATGTTCTGTGAGACATAAGTGCTCAGTATGGTAAGAGGGTATGAATATGTTGAAAAAGTTTCACATAGCTCACATTCTGTTAAGGTATAAGAGAACAAAATTCACCTTTTAAATATGCTTAGGTTTGCAAAGTGCCTGACACTGCACCCCATATAAAGATTATATGGAAATACAAATCAAAAAGATTATACGGTTACCGGGGAATGAATATACAGTGTGTGGTTTTGAATGAATATATAATCAAAAGGTATATGCTAGTTACTTTTTGATAGTTGCATTAACTTTCTTTGTTTTCCCCAGCTTTATTGAGATATAACATAAAACATAGTGTAAGCTTAAGTTATAAATGTGTTGATTTGATACACTCATATTTGCAAAATTATCACCACCATAATGTTAGCTAACACCTCCATCATGTCACATAAATGTCATTTCTTTTTTGTGGTTAGAACCTTTAAGATCTACTATTTTAGAAATTTTCAGTTATATAACACAGTATTTTTAACTATAATCGTCATGCTGTACATTAGATCTCAAGAACTTACTCATATTGAGCTTCCCTTTTCTCCATATCCTCGCCAACACTTGTTATCTCTTGTATTTTTGATGATAGCTGTTCCAATAGGTACGAGGTGATATATCACAGTTTTTATTTGGCTACATAAACTTTCTATTTGGGACGTTATTTCTTTTGAGTCCCTACATGGGCTTGAGGGTTTAGTAATCACCATTGTGCGTATGGAAAGAAGTTAAAAAAGGAGAGAATGACCAATGTCACTTGAGGAACCTTGCTTCCTCAAACCCTAACACAGTGATGGATTTTTTTAATAATAATTTTTTATTATATTGTGTTAGTCACCATACAGTATTCTTAACAGATGCTCGGAAAGCTTAAATGAATGACTAAGGTTTCTTTCCTTAATGTTCATGGAAATATTTAGAAAAACAAATTCTTGATCAACACTGCTTCTATAAAAGGGACAACCGTGTACTCCTCCCAACCACTAGCACCACCGCTCCAAAGTGGATTCTTAAAACTTTGCAAAACAGGCCTGGTCCCAGGATTCACCTGGCAACAGTCATTCTCCAAAACCTTTTGAATGGTGGTGATAATTCCCTGCAGAAGGCACCTGAGAAAGCAAAGCAGGGACCCTGTGTGTTTCTCCCCGAGTTACAGTGCAGCATCAGTCCAACTAAGCTGACCTCAGCAACGTGCTGGGCAGGGTTTTTGGGTTCTGCCAGTGGTTTGGTCTCATTAGAGACACAGCTATTGTGATCAAAGTTCACATGGGATCAGAGACAAACCGTTTGAAACATAGCACTAAAAGAGTGGTTGTGGCTTCCAATTATTTTGAATGAATCTCCTTTGTTGATATAAAGAGTTGGGAAGCCTATGGTGGGTCATAAGAAGAAGAGAGGCAGGGCTCTGAGAGCGAAGGGTTTTCTGGGAGAGGCTGGGGGCAGGCAGGGCTTTGCTGTACTGTGGGTATCTCTCATCTTGTGAAGATTGCACAGAGCTTGCAATTCCCCTAAGTAGGGAATCCAACGTTTTACTGATATCCCTTTGCATTACATCTCTAACTATGAGGGCATTCTATAATGACAACTGTATTTGCCTCACTTAAAAGGTGGAGGAAGGTAGAAGTTTAGAGCATATAATGGCCCAACTAGTTTGAAAATGTGCTGTTTTAATTGTGGGACTTATTGTACTGGCCAATGGTTATAATTATTTCATATCTAATGCACAGTACAGTTGATTGAAAGTCTTACTCTCGAAGGAAGATTTTTCAACTTTTTATTCCCCAGAGGCTTATCAACATAAAGAGATTAATGGGTTTTATGTTTTATGGTTATCTCTTATTTGAAGGAAATGGTAATAAAGTAACTGACACGTTTAAATGATGCCTCAAAGAAACCCATTCTCCCAGAACTAGAAAAAGAATCTCTTTCGTTTTGCAGGTAGGAAATTTGCTAAATGTGCAGAGTCAAAAACAGAAATGAGGCTCTATTTCCACGTTCATGGATCTGCCTAGTGACTACGGCAGTTTATTCCCTGCCTAGTGACTTAATGGCAGTCACTCCAACTCGCCTACCCAGTATCTAATCTTCTTTCTTGCTAAGAGAACCCAGGCTGCATTTAAGTGACAGGTAAAAACTACATTTCCCAGCATCCATTGCAGCCAGTTTGGGTCACTGAAGTGTGAGCAGCCATCAACCTCCTGGGGCTTCAAGAAATGTTGGCATGTGCCTTCTTGCTCTTCCTGCTTTCTCCTTTTTTTCTTGTCTGAAATATGAATGTGGGAGCTAGGGTTGCAGAAGCCATCCTGTCTAAGCCAAAACTGTGGCCATACACTAAGGACAGGAAAGCACAAAGCTAGGCAGAACCTGGAACAGAATAATACAGTGAATCCTTCCTAGAAGCCTTGATTTGCCTACTTACTCTTCCTGATAAAAATAAAATAAAATAAACCCTTAATTTGTTTAAGGTGCAGTTATTTGGGTTTCTCCTATCACTTGAATGAATATTTCTTCAGTAAATCAGAAAGATCAGAAAAACATTTTCTATTCGTTATTTACATCAGCTCTGTTCTTAGAGTTTATTGTTTGGAATAGAAAATTGTCTGCCTGGTACAGCCCCTGGCTCTTTGATGAGGTCCTCATCCTTCCCCTGTATGCTTTCCTATTTTGTTTCACCCATTCACAACCCAAAGCAAATTCCTTCCCAACAACCTGAGCATCCACAACTTTGTTGTGATTGTAAACTGATTTTATGTGCTCTAGATTCAACCCCAGAGGATTTTGTCTTTATCATTTTGTACTTATTGCAAAACGTAATGACCTATCTTGAATGAACATCAGAGTTATATCTCACCACTGCCCAAAACAAGGGATTTTCTGCATTGGTTCGGAAGCAATACTCTTTGGTAGTTATCTGACATAGTGTGACATCCTTCTGGTTTTGGAGACCATTTCCCTGCCACTGAATTTTGCCGCATACCTTTAGCTTTTCTCTTGTTCACTAAGCAGGCTTTATAGAAAGAGGTCAACATTAAAACAACAACAGGTAACAGTTCAAAAAAGATGGCAATTAGCTAAGATCTTAAATAGTGGTAAGGTAATTTATTGAAATATCAGTGGGGCTGTGTTCTCTCTGTTTCTCCTTTCATGCCTCTTTGCCCAAAATGGTCTTCTTTTCCTAAGATTTTAGGTTTTAGACCTATAGAAAGTAGAAGTGTCCTATTCCTACCCTACTACTCTATGCTACTCTACTCTTCTCCATTCCTCTGACTTCCTACTAAATGTTAAAGGCGTTTCCTGTCATAGCAGCTTAAATGAATTGAGATTAGGCAAGGGAGAAAGGATTTGGCTTTGGAAGGCTTCCAAGAGAGAGATTCCCTGACAGATGAGATAGAGGGGCTGGTATTTGTCCTGTGAGTAATCTGTGGAGTTTGTTGGTGGGCCTCAGAGTTGGCTGTGTGGTGCCTCCTAGGGACAGGGCCCCTGACGGCACAGACATCCCAACTTCACCAGGGACTTCAGAGCCAACTGTGGCAACAAGCGGTAAAGTCCCCAGACCTGAAGACAATACAGAGAGGTTAGATAATGGATAGAATTTGTACTCATGACTGGGGCTTCCTCTCAATACCTCTGAATCTAGAAAGATACCAGAACTGTGCATGACAGGGATGTGGTCCAAAAAAAGAACCTCTGATAATGACTCAGGTTTCAGTTCCTGACTTCCAACGGCCAAAATCAAATTGAAGTTGACTTAAACAACGGAGAAATGTGATCATTCCTTCCTACCTGACTTCTTCTCCAAGAGTCTCACCCATAACATCATTGTTAGGGGAAAGGAAGGATCTGCACACAGAAATCTCACAACCATGATGCAAAGTTTCCTCTGACCCTGACACCTTTTGAGCTCTATTTGTGCCAGTGTATCTTATCAGTTGACTAGGGATCATTGTGACATCATTCAGAGTCTGGATTAGTTAACAAAAATTAGTTAACCCTTTGCTGATAGAAAGTACTCTTCTTATCTTTAAAATAAGCTTCAGCATTTTAGTATACACTGCATTACACTTGAACGATACCTCTTCTCATTAGAGCACTGCTAGAATTATTTTCTCAGACCTTGGAGCCCCTGCCTTCATTCTGGCAATTCTGAAATTCTGAAACTGAAATAAACAGCTAGCTGAAATAAACAATCCAGAGTAAGAAATGTACATTTATCAAAGCTGGCAATGCAGGGTATAGCAGCACTACTAATAAAATAAATCCTGAGATAGCAGGAATCTGTGTCTTTTACTGACGTTTCTAGCCAACTGTCAAGATGGGAAACAAATATATTTGTCCTAAAATATAAATTCTATACAGATTAGAATTAAGAAATTTGAGATGGAGGAAAAAGGGAAAAAAAAAAAAACCTGACTCTGTCCTACCTACAAATAATTTTTTAAAATGACTTGAATGAGGGGCGCCTTGGTGGCTCAGTTGATTGAGCGGCTGACTCTTAATTTCTGCTCAGGTCATGATGTCTGGGTCCTGGTACTGAGCCCCATGTTGGGCTCCACACTCAGTGGGGAGTCCGCTTGAGGATTCTCTCTCTCTCCCTCTGCCTCTGCCCCACCCCCAGGTCCCTTTCTCCATCTCTCAAATAAACCTTTAAAAATAATAAATAAATAAATAAATAAAAATGACTTGAACTAAATGCATTAAAACAGAGCAACCTTCAAATTATGTAAAACAAGCTGAGTGGATTTGTTATCACCTCCACTATGGATGATGGGACAGAGAATAGGAGGAAGAAAACCATGCCCTTGAATCAGGTTCACGGCCCCGATAGAATTGAATGTGTTTTGAAGGCAGTATTTGTGTATGAGGGTATAACTGCAACCAAGAAGAGCAGTTCTCTTTAACTCAAAATCATTTCCAATGTACGATATTTTAAGTATCGAGATGAGATTTGATTTGGAACAAGCACTCCTTTTTGGCTTCCTGGTAAACATTGCACTTGGTTTGTTTGCTGCGAAGCTGGGAACACTGGCGTGTTCCGTCTCAAGGCTGGTACTCACCCAACACCAACCTCCCCAGCCACCCGCTGGGAATAGTTACCACTATCTTACAATCCCAACTGGCTGCTGACAGGGATATTTTAACTACAGAAACCAATACAGGGATTAAAAAACATGAAACCCTCTCAAAGATGACTACATTTTTGAGGCCTTCTGGAATTTCCCTTGGCAACTTGTATGAATCATGACCTGCATTTCCTGGGTGAGAGTTCAAGAAGACACATGGCAAAAAGCCTGGTTAAATCATGCTGTTTGAAACTGGTTTGCGGACAGTTTGTCCTTCAGAGCCAAACCTGTTTCATCACTGAAAGAAAAATCTCAGCACCGTGCATAAGATAAACTAAAAGATGGTGTTTATCAGGAAAGAAATAGAATGTTTGCTTTGGGGTATCTAATAAAAATTGGGAGAATTAAAATGGTGCTATGGCTTGACTTGAGACCAGAACCAGAGGTTACGACTAGAGACAAACATGAAGGGTTTGAAGTGAAAGGAAACACCTAGAAGCTAAGGTAGAAGAATGCTGAAAATATCCTTAGTGGGTAAATAATTCCTTTAGTAAGGATGCTCTTGGAAATAGCATTATAAAATTTTCAATGTTACCACTTCAGAACATAACACCCCTCAAAGCTTATATATACATATCCTCAGAATTTTATTTTTTTACGGGGTCTCAGGGGAGACAGAAATAGTGTGCAGATTTTAGGTCCGAGGTTTATAGATGACACTTCAGCAAAGAGGATTATGTACAACAGTTAAACTAATTAATGGGTGCTGGGAAGGGTGGGAGTGCCAGGGACACAGGGTGGAAGGACAGACAACGGGGAAGAAAGAGGAGAAGGAATGAAGTCACGTGGGGCTAATGCCCTTTGTCGCTCACTCCTGGGCAGAGGACTGGCCAGTATGCTACTGTTACTGTGTCTCTAACCGGCAGTCACTTGAGTTGATAATTAAACTTATGTGAATTGCTCTCTTTTAGTATTAAAGGGAACTCTAAGTTATTCCATTTTGGCAGCCACATCAAAGACAGGAAAACACAGAACAGAAAGAGGCCCAAGGTAATGCCTCAGCTAAGCCTTCATCTGGGGTGGTAGGAAAGTTGCTAGAATATGGGCTGGACAAGGGCAACGTAAAGATTTATCCTAAAGCAACCACTTTAACGTCTCCTGTTGCCTGCCAACTTCTATTAATCTTTACCTCCTATTCTTGCTACATACAACCCACTTTCTACGGATATTTTATTTGCCCCCATCAAGTTACTTTCTTTTGGTAAATTGTTAAATAATTACTTGCTTGCCCCCACCTTCCAAATTCTTAGAACTTAATTTGATTAAATAAATCTAGGGATAGGGTGATGACCTCAAATCCCCAAATGTGATAAAAATATAAATTTCAATTGGGATATTTCTAACCCAATTTTTGTGCTTTGTGGAAGAGTTTGCAAATCCACATGGAAAAAGTCTTACCATGTAAGTAATAAACAAGCATCATGAAATAAACGTAATATAAAACAATCCTTCCATTTCTGAGATACCACTTCTATTTGGGCTTTTAATATCTTTCTTTGAATCTAATGCTTTCTTGTGGGGAAAATTCAATGTGATATTCTTTGCCTCAAAGGTATTTTGTTGGTTGGTTGAGGGTTTTTTTCCTTGAAACATGTTTTCACCCTTCTGGCTTTTTATAGTATTATGAGAACAATGACCTCATTCTCTCCAGTTGATAATAATGGCATACTTTTTATAACTTGAAAAGGCATCTGCCTATTGATATGGGAGTTAAAATTAACTATAACGTAAGAGTTAGCCATTGCATGCCTCGCCTTATCTTGTGGAGCAAAATAAATAGGATGGAAAACACGTGAAGCTTGCGTTTGTTTAAGTCTTTGTAGATGATAACCTGTGTGCTGGTAGAGAGACGTTTATCTTCTTTTTATGCTGTATTTCAAGCTGAAAAATTAAACAAAGGACCCAGTATTGTTGAAAATATCCCTTTCTAAATAAGACGAAAA
Organism: Ursus maritimus; assembly: GCF_017311325.1. Taxonomy (NCBI): domain Eukaryota; kingdom Metazoa; phylum Chordata; class Mammalia; order Carnivora; family Ursidae; genus Ursus; species Ursus maritimus. The sequence goes on along the minus strand of NW_024425341.1, from coordinate 36,018,246 downwards.
TGGGGAGAAAAATAGAAGTCCTATAATGAAGAGGTCACATTTAATTCCTAATCATAACATTTGAGAGGTTAACAAGAATGTGAACACTGAGCAGCTGATCCTTCTCTTTGCAGATGACACGTCCCACCTGGGTGTGTACTCGATCACATTTTCTGTGGGACTCTATTCTACTTAGAAATCACAAAAACATCATTAAAACTAAATAGAGGTTCAATCCTAAGCAAGAGGAAGGATGATAAATGAATTTAAGAAGCCTGGTGAGATAAGAAACCTGAAAACTGAATAATTGTAATAATTTTATGCAGTGGCACAAATATTTCTAAACTAATCTATGAAATCACTTAATCCCCAATGGATGAGAAAGCAGTACATTTAACACGGGGTCTTTGGTTTATGAGTCCAAGCTGCTAGGATGGTGGGTTGCAAATAGTGATAAATTCCAGACTGAAAAGAGGATAAGACAGTATTGCAATTGTCTATTCACTTATCTGTCTTCCTCGCTGAATTAAAATAGCCTTACAGGACTGCATATTATTTTTAACTCCTCAGTATTCAGCACATTGCCTGGCACACATAGGCCCATGATGAAGTCTTATCGTTACTCAGACTACACAGATTGCTGAAAGAAGGCAGATCCTACAAGTCTTAACCTAGCCCAGTGTCCTTTGTAAATTTTTTAATACCGTGTTCATCCGGTCGTAAAAATGCAAATACCATGTGGAGGGATTATGTGTTTAGTCTAATCGGCATTGAACACATGAGGATAACAGATCATTTAAGCCATTTGAGAGCTTTGCACCACTTTTTCCTTGTCCCGTCTCACCACTGGCCTGGTATGCAGGGCATTGGCATGGGTGGGGATGAGAGTATTGGCACTAGACCACTGAGCCGGGTGAGCTGCAAGAGTCCACAGGGTTCTAAAAGGGGAGGTGGGGACCAGAGATGAATTTTATGTTTCCCAATTGTAATTATGTCCAGGCTTCATCACTTCTCCAGAAGGTGGCAGGTTTATGTAAGAAGGGAAGGCACCCCCTCACTACAAGGGGGACCAGGGAATGAGGACAGAGGAAGAAGAGGCGGAGTCCCCAAGCCTCACCTAAGAGCCAACATAATCCCATAACATGGAACATTCATTCAAGAAATATGTTTTCTTGTATATTATGTGTGAGTGCTGTCTGGACCTTGCTGGGTGTTTTAAAAAATGAATCACCTCAGCTGCTACCTTCAGGCACAAAGAGCCTAGTAAGCGAGGCAAGAGCTCCACACAAACAGTCCCACAGCAAGGCCAGCAGTGAAGTGGGCCGCACGAGGGATCTCAGTGAACGTTCTGTTGAAGACAGGAAGACCCCTCAGTAACTCTCCTACCATGATGGTGAGCCCAACATCTGGTGGCCCTCCAGGACTCTCTTCATGGTAGTCCCAGAAAAGCATGAGAGTCAAATTTATCATGTCACTCTCCCGCCTAAAACCTATCAGCGGCCATTCTTCATTGCTTCTCAGATAAACTCTGTACCATGGCCCAGAGGGCTCGAGGCTCTCCATAATCTGGCCTCTTCAGACCTAATCTGCAGGCACTGCCCACTTCTATTGTGTTGTAGATGCCCTGAATTCCTCTTCCCCCTACTCTGCCTTCCTTTCTCTCTGGCTCCCTTTGTTTCTTCTCCGGTCTCTCTGTCTCTGTCTCTGTCTCTGTCTCTCTCTCTCACACACACACACACACACACAGTTTTCTATTCCATTTGTATAGTATATTTGAAAATTATGTTCCTCTCCATACTCTCTATCCAATTAATCCCTGTGGTTTCATTTTCTCCCTTCTGCCACCACCCTGCTCAATGCATCCACTGTCATCTCTCATCTGGACTATTGCTGTCATTGCCCTGCTTCCAACTGCTCCCTTATTATCAAGAATTGACACAGCAGGCAGAGTGTCCTTTATAAAATATAAATCAGATCTCTTTTCACTTATTTAATTAAAATCCTGTAATAATAAAACCCAGATTCCTCTCCATGACATCTAAGGCATTAGCTGCCTTCTATTTCTCCAGCCTCACTACATGAATCACCGTTTTTCTCCAGCTCGGTGCTCTGCCACACTAGCCTTCTCTTGGTTTCTCAAGGACTCTCAACATCCTCTGATCTCAAGGACCCAGACACATCCCATCTGCCCAAAACATTCTCCTCCCAGATAGGACTTTTCTAGTGACTGAGGTCTCAGCATAAATGTCAACTCCTTAGGGAGGATTTTTCTAACCAGCCAAACCCAAGTACTAAAGTTGTCTCTCAGTTATGGTCTTATCACATGGCACTCTGTTATTTTCATTATACTCCTCACTATCTGAAATTGACTATAGATTTGCATACTTGTTTGTTTACTTGGCTCTTTTCCCCTGCACTGGAATGCAGGCTCCTCAAGATAAGGAACTATGGCAGCCTTGTTGATCCAGTGTGTATTATGGGGCTGGTGATTTATAGAGATTCAACAACTGTTTCCTGAATTAAGAAGAGGATCTTCTTTCTCTTGCTCTTCTCAGTCTTCATTTGCTCATTTTGTGTGTGTGTAATTCTATTTCATATCACATTCACAGTAGAAAGTTTCCTAGAACATACAGGTGCTTACAGCATTCCCTTTTATTTATGGACCACCTTCAAGCAACCTCCAAAGTTGAACAGAAAAACAAAGTTAATAAATAATGGAAGAATCTTTGGCATATGGTTAAAATGGTAAAAACTCAGTATCATTTTGACCTACCATTCATCTCTCTAAGTGACTCAGTAGTTGTTCTTTTACCTGTTCATTATTTCTAAGCACCTGTTCTTGGAAATACCAGCCCCCAGCATCTTAGGTTTTGTTCATTATCCACACTTCTTGCTTCAAGAAGTTTGTTTGCATTTTATACTTTTCAATGAACAGCTAAATCTGAGTGGAAGTATGGTATTGTAATCTACAGTGTAGATTTATATTTGACTTCCGTTGATTGCCGACTATATGATGAAAATCTCAAAGGCACAGTTTTCGCTAAAACAGCGATTTGTTGCATAAACCCAGCAACCAAGGCAGTGCCTTATCATCTTTCCACGACCAGCCACAGTTCACTTGAAGGGACTAAACGAAAATGGCCTCTTAATGCTGAACTCGTACCTCAGATGTCAATTAGAGCAGCAAATTGTGCCACTGGAGCAGGTGAGACTGTGGGGTGAGGGAGCACTTCCCCGGGGGTTTAGTGTGAGGGACCCACGGCTCCTCAGACTTCCAGTGCAGACTTTTATTCCCGTCCTGCTTTGATTCCTGATGATTTGTCAGCGTTTACATTTTCCAAAGAAAAGCAGGCCTCTCTGGGCTTGCTTTCAGAAAGTGCTTTCCCAAATGGTTTGCTTTTCAGGGGGAAAGTTGTTACCAGATCGATGTGCTTAAGCAAATGAAAAGCCCTTGATGAGCAGCCAAGAAGCTTCCTAATGAAACGGCATTTCCCTCCAGGGATTTCAAGGGCGGACTAGAATCTAGTGCTCTCTGTGCAGGGTGCTTATGTTTGCNGGTACACTTCATAAACATGGATACAAACATAAAGCTGGCCCTCCAAGCGCGTGAATGTGCTTGTCTGCATTAAGTGTTGAAGCCGAAGCTTTATCCGCGTGGCACACCTGGCTTGCTTAGCTGAAGGAAGATTACGATATGCACATTCCTGAATGAACCCGTACTTGCTCGTCTGACAACAGCGTTATCTCCTAAAATCCTGGAGAGAATGTAGGACTTTCTTGTGAGGAAAAACGCAGTGGTTAATTCTTGGTGAAACGGATAATCTCTGATGATTTTTGCAGAGGTGACAAACTGTTCGACTATGGTCTTTATTATGTCAGCATTTCAATGTGTATTATAAAGATATAAAGAGATTATAGTCTTTATGGTGTCTTCATAAAAATGTGTGCGCAGAAAAGACTTTAATTTTAAGTATGAGAAATCCACTAGTACCACAGAGTTTGAAACTAGTAGGAAACATTTTAACTTTATGGGAGAGTTTCATGGCCCCAAGGGCAAGTGTGCATTTGGAATCAGAGAACTAGCAATTTCTCTCTCTTATTTGTGCTTCTCTCTTTCTCTCCGAGTGGTTTCTTCATTCCTTTTTCTGAGTGTGTGGGATTTCTTTAGCCACCATAAGAATTTCTAGTTGTACATCTCTCTCATCAAGAGAATCTGTTTGGGAATAGAATCTTTGAGCTCCAAATTTAGACTCATAATAGACACACTTTATTTTACTAAAACACAGTGATATGTTCCACAAACAGCAGTGTCTTGTCTCATCTCTTAACAATCGACCATAGTTCACCTCAAGTGATGAGAAAAAATAAAGTGTCTTAATGCCAGATTAGTATCCCAGATGTAAATGACAAAAGCAAGGCCTAGCTTGGGACAGCTGCCATTTCCTAGAACAGCAGGCTGTAGGCAAGGGCTCAGGCTCACAGTGGTATGAGCTGCTTTGCCATTATAACGATATTCTGGGGTGGGGGCACGGACACCACCCCACCCAAAAAAGATGAGGCAAAGAAAAGTCAATATGTCTATCTCAGTGACTTTACAGAATTAAAGAGATTTCACATTAAAATGGAACCATTGCATTTTACCTTCAAAACAAAAAAATATTGCCATTAATGTTTTTTCATATTCCCTATAAATTTGTCTCTACCTAGAATGTCCTCCATGCACCCAACACCCTGGCTGACCAACCAGTGTTCACCTCCAAAACTCAGCTCAGGTTTCTACTCTCTGTGGGAGGCTTTCCTTATCTCTTCCCCTCTGAACTTCCTGACATCTAATTGTTCATATTTGAAAAAAGCACTTGTCACACTCTTTAGTATAATTACCTGTTTAAAGATTGTGATGGATATTTAGTATCTTATTTCAGACACTATTTTCTTAAACTCTTATGTAAAAATGGGCATCAGTAATACAGATGGTTGACTCCTATAAAAACCTAAGAATAATGTCTCAATAATACATCTCTATTTCTTTTTTTCACCAATTTGTGCTTACTGAAAGGCTTACCAAAAGTCCTAGACACATGTCAATTATACATCAATTAATAAAAAAGTCAATGAGAGCATGAAAAAAAAAAATCCTAGACACAAACCAGACTCCATAGTCTTGCCTTCAAACCTTAGAAAAGACAAAAATGATCTTCCTTCTATTTCCTTCTTAGACCTTGTTCAGGGTTCCTAGGTGTCAGCCCCAGCAAAAAGAAATTTTCTGGTACACCCTCCAGTTCCTACTCCTTGTCTGATGGCATGATAATACTATACACATATAGATAAAAGAGTGAGAACTTTTACAAATATAATATAGAGAAAGAAATTCTGACACTAGTTTTATATCTCACGTAAGAAAATTAAGTTTGCATATTTCTCCCCCAAAGTGGACAGGAGATAGATCTCATTAACGTACCCCTCTTATCCTTTTCCTTTTCCAACCATAAGAAAGATCATGCAGCTGTCTTAGTGTGTCACCAGCTCGCCCATGCACCCCAGCGTGAACTAAAAGAAGCCAAGGCCATGCCTCAAAGAATACCAAGGTAACAGTTTCTGGCCCTACATTCTATATTTGGATAGGATATGTACTTCATCTTTTAAGACTTTGGAAAAGTGATTTTATTTCTTCTAGCTTCAATTTCTTCCTCCATAAAATTAGTCTTATAGGGGCACCTGGGTGGCTCAGCCAGTGAAGCACTGGAGTCTTGATTTCAGCTCTGGTCATGATTTCAGGCTGGCGAGATCAAGGCCCAAGTCGGGCTCCGCAGTGAGTGTGGAGTCTGTTTAAGATTCTCTCTCTCTCCCGCTCCCTCTGCTGCCCCTCCCCCGACCCGCACTCGCATCTCTCTTTCTCTTAAAAAAAAAAAAAAAAAAAAAAGCCTTCTAACACCAGCCTCCCTGGATGGTTGTGATGGCTGATATTATTTATCTAAAACTCCAAGCATCTATGAAGCATCACTTCCTCCCTGTGCTCCTCAAGTTCAGGTTGATACACAGGTGGGAAACGAGGCCCAGGGTCACCATATGTACACTTACAAGAAGCAGCTACAGCTTATGTATGCACACCGCTCATTCAGTGCATATTTGGCGGTTCGTTTCCACCAACCTACTCCCATCACTTATCTTTAGAGTATGGTGACCTTCATGATCCTGAAGGACCCGGTGCAGGGATAAGGAGTAGGGAGCATCTACAGAACAAAGAGGTCATACAGATCCCAGCTTCCTGGAGTGGTGATTTGCTTGGTGGTAAATAATTTTAAGTATTGTTTTTTATATTAATGCAAATAAAAAAGGAAAACCACCAGGACATTATGTGCTAGTGGGAGACAGCTTCCAACTGTTCCCAGACACGCAGGATTTCAGTCCACTTGTCTCTGCATTTAGGGTTTTGGATGGATTTGAGAAGCAGTCAGAATGGAATACCCAAAAAAGCTGTGAGCAGAGTAATGTACCACAGAGGTTAGACTCTGATAGCCTACAAACTCAATCTGAAATGCACCTCAGATGTGGAAACCCATTTCTCTTTTCAAGACTCTTCCTGACCTTCAAGGAAATCTCTTGAAACTTACAGAAATATCAAAACCAGGGAACATCCTACAAAAACAACCAGCTGACCTGAACTTTCTAGAGTAGACCCAAATTAAAATGTTTGCACCTATTGTCCACAAATATCGTTGTACTTGTTAGAGATATACTTCCATTTTTTGGCTGGGTTTGAATTTGGCAACTTTGGTCACTTTATATCTATAAAAGATGGCTACAATCCTCAGTTAATACAGAATAGTGCACCCAGCTCTGCAACCATCAGTTTTGAACGAAAAGGTGATAATGAGGTCTACGGACATACGGCAATAAGCCTAAAGCACTAGTTCTTAACCCATTTTTTGTTCCAACCTGCCTGAGTGATAGGATGTAGTGAATGGCAACTTAGAAACCAAGCCTTTATAAGAGGGCATATCAGAAAGTAAGGAACGGGAGCAGAATTTGTAGTTCCAAAAAGTGTGCAGAGGATGTTTATGGGGGTCTGTTTCCTGTAGCAACACTGAGTATATGGGTTTTGCCACCATAGTAAATTGACCAAAAGCTTTGAATTGCAGTACACTTAAAGGGTTTATTCACTCTGCAAACAATTTTTTTCCTGATATGAGCAGGCTGTACGTTATGTGAGGGTCTCTGTTACACACTCAAAGTTTTTCTCTACATTCTTCCATGGGATGTCATTTTAAAAGACAAAATGAGAGTGAACATGGATCATGAAGATCCCATAAGGACAACTTGTAAGTTATTATATATTTATATTCCTTACTTATTTCTCACGGGAATGATGAGGACTGCTCAGAAAAAAATCACAACTAATTAATCTACCTTTCCTTTGTGATCATATTAATAAGTGTCCTGAAAGGAATGTGAGAACATTTTTTTTAAAAAAGTCAATTTGTAAAAAAAAGAAATTATAAATACCAAATCATGGTCTTTGTGGTAGTTTAAGGTATATCTCTTCATTTCTGGGAATATACAGGCTTTCTGAGTTTAACAATAGCCACGTTAGGGGCAAAATTTGGAAGAAAAGCTGCACATCTTTTCAGTTCTGAACAGTTTTTGAGAAATGCTCTAAGTATATCCCAAACCCACCCAATAAAACTGGTATCTTGCAAAATGTATGATATACAGAGATCAATGGTTTTAGCACAGGTGGATGGCCAGGGCAACTACTATTTCTTGGATGGGTGGGGGGTTAATCACCCATAAACCAAAGGCATGAAGTCCTTTTTCTGATGTACAAGAACAGAGCTATCATTTGGAGAAAATGTTTCCTAAGCCCACGAGGCCGGGGTATCGAAGAGCTGCATGCTGTCATTTGCATGAGTTTTTCTGACAACCATGAAGAAACTGTCCTCTTTCCCTCTAGCAACTTTTTTTTCATAAAGATGTTAGACGCAACATATGGGATAAGCCAATGGAGCAGAATGTTACACTTCCTGTAATATCTCGGCATCTCTCAGGATTGCTGTGAGAACCCATGACATGTGGATGGGTAGGGAGTGGTGTGGTTTTCCCAGCTCAGTCATTACCAAGTGTACAACCCACATGAAAGCCACATTTAGTACTTCTCCATATTTTAGGAGGAAATGGTGACTCATGCCTGAGAGGCAGGCTGAAGAGAAAGGTCTCATAGGCATCTCTAATCATATTCTTTTCTGCTCTGCACTTACACTGTGAAAAGTTTCATTTTGTAACAAACCAGAAACCAAGTCTAAATTAGTATGGACACCATCCTGAAGATCTGAAGGCTTATACAGTTGCAGTAGTTGCCATGTGGTTGTGGATTAAAAAACAATGTAGAAACCTCATGCTACTGAAAGCAGATTGTCTTCTCTTCTCCAGTTGTTCGCGTAATTTTAACAACCATATGCTTGTTTTCTGTTTTCTGGCAATCTAGATCTGCTCTTTACTTCTTTTTCAGTGTCAATAGAAATTAAGTGGTTTTGGCCATCAACATTCCTGCCTGTCTTCTTTCAGTCTCCTGTGAAGAGGACCAGATGGAATAAGGCTTTTTATCGTTCTGACACATTCATTGGATTGAAATAATAGGCTGCAAATTTCCCATCTTTATAGGCAAAGACCCAGGCCTGCCCCATGGGAACATGGCATGCTGGGCTTCTGTCTTACTCTCCAATGAGGGGTGAAGCATCAAAGATTGAATCTAACAGAATAATTGCAGAGACAGGAGAACGTTAGTTAGGAGAAGGATTTCAGAGTGTATGAATGAAGATTTATCCTTGCATTGGAGTTGACTTGTTTTTCATCGGAATGCTACCAGAATCTTTAAAAAAAAAAAAGGCGAGGGGAGGGAGAGTGGTAAATGACAATTCAACACAACCTGTCTGAGCAGTCAATTCAGAATGTCACTTTGAATTCATGAATTCTTTACTTGTCCACTGAACAGAAATAATGAAGAAAGGCTTTTCCATCAAGGAATATGCTACTTCAAAAGACACTGGGTTGTCTTGCGTAATTTCAAGCCAGAATTCACAGTGGCCTTGGTGAAACTCCAGTGGCCCCTCATAGAGTGCCTGCTGTCTAGTATGGCAACCAAAATCAACAAGTGCGTGCCAAGATGCAAGGACCTTATCAAAGCCCTCATGGGAAAAAGCTGCTCTATCAATCCGACAGATAGAACAGTGGTCATTTTACTAAGGAGATAGTTCAGATAGCACTGTCATGATTAAAGGGAATTATCCAGAAGAATAAAAATGAAACTTTTCCAGACCAATCAGTAGTAAAGTCACTACGACACAAGTGTGTCATTATTATTTGCTTCTTTGATACAAATAAGCCACAGTGGTTTAAAAAAAAAAAAAGTGTCACAGCAGATACTCCACTCTGGTTCATCTGGGGGCATCCAATGATCTCAAGCAACTTGAAAATATTCAGGAAATGTTATCTGTAGGAAGGAAACATGTAACTGCCCAGTGGACTTAATACTGAGAGAAAAAAACTTAAAACACTTTGTCAGGAAATGTCCTTAAAACAGAATATACTTATATTTATATTTATAATGTCCTTAGGGTGTCTGGGTGGCTCACTCGGTTAAATGTCCGACTCTTGGTTTTGGCTCCGGTCATGATCTCATGGTTGGTGAGATCAAGCCCCTCAGGGGGGCTCCTGGCTCAGGGTGAGTCTGCTTGAAGGTTCTTTCCCTCTGCCTCTCCCCCCACTTGTGTGTGTGCATGCTCTCTCTCTCTCTCTAACATAAATAAACAAATCTTCAAAAATATGGTTATAATATCCTTATATAACGGACAACTAAAACTTTGGTTTGATTCTGAACTATGAGAATCTTCATTTTTATGATAATTTTCTTAATTTTTATAAAGTTTATTCATCATAAATTTGTATCTATTCAAAGTTCCCTTTACATTCAGATTTATTTCCTAATTTTGAAATCACAGAGTCACGAAGTTATTGACATGAAAAAAAGCTGCCAAAGCAAAAGTTAAGACAGTGTGTCACAGTGGGATTTCATAGGGTTAAAAAACATCCCGCCCCTACTATGAAATGACCTCCATTTCCTTTCTTATTCCATGATTTTAGGGGATCTGTGGTTAAAGGCAGGTTGACTGTCACCCATATGACAGACAGCTTCCTTAGAATGTTCCTGAAGACCTGAATCACCATAGGAACCATTAAATTTGATCTGAATCCTAGATCCTTTATGAAAAAAAATTGTCATAACTATATCCTTTCCTCTGTCTCCATTCCACTGTACCTATATAATTGGGGGGTATCTGAAGCCAGAGTTTAAAGCATAAGTCCCTATGGTCTCTACAGGTCATCAAATTCGCTGGACTGCCTTAAATTCAAGCCATGACTTGAGGACAAATTCGCATTCTTAAATTTCTGGATAGTTTAGATCCCAGAGTGGGGGCCAGGCCAGCCCTGCATCCCAGGATGAATGCAAGAAGCTTGTGGAATGCCAAGGTGCCAGCTAGCTCTAACATGAAAGAGTCAACTCTTCATTGATGAGACCAGCCATCAAAAATGGTTGTAGAAAAATCCTCTCCATTGTGCAAGAGACATCACTTATTCTAGACATTTTAGTCATTGTCTATTAAGCCAATTCCTGCCTGATGGACAAGTATCCTTAGATGTGAGCTCCCACAGTGTAGTCATCATTCCAGGGCCCTAGGGCAAACTTATGGCTCTGGAATAGCACGTTGCTAAGTAGTCTGTGGGGTTTAAGTTGTCACATTCCTTATGGAGTCCAGGTTACTATAATCGTCACTACAGCAGCTCTGGGAAGGGTAACAGGGTGGAGGGGAATTTGTACATGCCATGTGTCGCTTACTCATGCTGTGAATTCTGGCTTGGACTTGCTGCAGTTGGGAAGAGGGAGGAGATGTGCCTGGATGCTGTGCACGCGGGGACCCCAGATCCTGCGAGGATGGATTCTGAGCTATAACCACTCACCATGACTCACGTGGCCAGCTGGATTTTATAGCACCAGCATTTCGGCACTCAGCGGTCACCTCCACACTGGGCAGAGTGAGAATTTGGTGCATCAATCCAAAAGATAACTGAAAGTGTTTGCAAAGGGAAGCCAAATCAGATCGTTTCTTCCAACCCCCAAGAAAGGGACTTACCTCACTATTTACTAAGTAGGCAGAAACAAAATTAGATTTTTTTTTCTTATCTTAGAACAAATTGTTTCTGGTTAGTTAAGGCTCAAATACAAGGTGGTAAGAGAAATGAAAATAATATCAATACTGCATCTATTATTGAATACAAGATGAGTGTAAGTTTATGCGACATAATTTCTCTAACTGATTTAGCCTGCGTTCCCTTTTGTCATAAAATATCTCAGCTCCACCACCACTCCTGCTAACTGAAGACTCTCCCAGTGAGTCATTCTCTTCTTCTGGGGATCCTCATTAAACAAAAAGGTTTTGTCGAGCTTTCCTTTCCCTAGTTTTTACTTGACAAATAAGCTTCTTTCTCCAAATTAAATATCATAAATAAGATTTTTCAAAAGCAAATGTCCCTGGAGATGCTCAATCATTGCGCCCTCCTTCTGTCCCATCCTGCTGCACCCCCCCGCCCCGCCCCAAACTTCCCTGGTTTTGAATTACAAGCCTAGAGGAAAAGACACATGGCAGTTTAACTTGATTAATGTAGCACTCAGCTGAGGCCCACATCTCATTCTCTGCAGAACGCCTTGCTTTCTACCTCATTGAATAAATGTATGTCATTATCTCAATCTTGCTTCAGGCTTTACCAATGAAATTGCTCTCAATAGGACTGCCAATGCCCTTTCATTTGCTTTAAACAACTGGTGTTCTCCATCATTTTTTTAAAATCAGATTTATAAAAGTATAATTTATAATACAATAAAATTCACCCCTTTTAGGTGTATGATTATATGAATGTTGAAAAATGCATGCAATCACGTAACTCCCACCACAATCAAGATACAGGAAATTTCCATCCCTCCAGAAAGGTTCCCTGTGTCCCTTTATAATCATGTCCTCCCCTAACTCCAGCCCCTGGCAACCCTTGATTTGCTTTTGATCCCTATAGTTTTGCCTTTCCAGAATGTTCTATTAATGGAAACACACAATCTTCAGCCTTTTGTGTCTGCTTTCACTAGCAAAATCCATGTCATATTTGTCCTTGTTCTTGGATACATCGGTAATTTTTCCTTTTTATTGCTGAGTAGCATTCTAGTGTACGAATGTACCATCCTCCAGCTAATCACAGATATTTGTGGTATTTTCAGATTTTAGTGATTATGAAGAAAGTAACCATAAACATTTATGTACAGGTTTTTCTATGCACACATATTTTCATTTCTCTTGGATAAATACCAGGGAATGGGGTTATTGGGTCTCATGAAGTTTGTTTCACTATATCAGAAACTGCCAAACTGTCTTCCAAAGGGGCTGTGCTCTTTTGCTTTCCTACTAGAAATGAATGGAGTTACTGTTGCTCTATAGCCTTGTCAGCATTTGCTATTGTCAGTTTTTTCTATTTTAGCCATTTTAATATGTGTCATAGTATCTCATTGTGATTTTAGTTTGCATTTCCCTAATAACTAATAATATTAAACATTTTATAATGTTCTTATTGATCATCTGTATCTCTCTTCCTCGGTGAAATATCTGTCCAAAGATTTTGCCTATTTTTTTGAATGAGTTGTTTTATTATTGAGTTGTGAAAACTTTTTATATATTTTGGATATGGATCTATTATTGGCTATATATTTTGCAAATATTTTCTCCCAGTCTGTAGCTTCCTTTTCATTTTCATACAATGTGTGGCTTTTTGTGTTTTGCCTCATTCATTTAGCACTAGTTTTCAAGGTTCATTCATGTATCAGTAATTCATTCCCTTTTATGACTAATATTTTAATGTACAGATATATCATCTTTTGTTATCCATTCATTACTTGATGGATATTTGGCTTGTTTCCACCTTTGGCTACTGTAAATGATGCTGCTACGAGCATTTGTGTACAAGTTTTGTTTGAACACCTGTTTTCAGTTCTTTTGAGGATATACACAGAAGTGAAATTGCTGGGTCACATAGCAATACTACGTTTAATTTACTGAGGAATCATCAAACTGCTCTTTCATGGCTTCACCATTTTGTATCCCACCAGCAATGTATTTCAATTTCTCCACACCCTTGCCAACATTTATTTTTTATTTTTTTATTATAATAATTATCATCCTAATAGGTGTGAACTGTTATTTCATTGTGATTTTATTTTACATTTCCCTAATAACTAAAGATTTTGAGCATCTTGTCACATGCTTGTTGACCATTTGTATATCTTCATTAGAGAGATGTCTTTTCAAGTCTTTTGCCCATTTTTTAATTGGGTTCTTTGGGGTTTTTTTCTTTTTAGCTTTATAGTTTTAAGTTTTACATTTGGTTCTATGACCCATTTCAGGCTAATATGGTTCAAGATATTTGTCAAGGTTCATTTTTACACATTCAGTCCCAGGCCATTTGTTTAAAAGACTATCCTTTTTCCATTGAATTGCTTTGGTAGAATAGAATTGTTGGTGGCATAGGATATTTTTGGCCTTTAGTTTCTTCCACTGATCTGTGTGTCCTTCCTTTAGGAATATGTCATATACTCTTGGAGTATAGGAGCATTATAGCTTGGACAATATAGCTTCTTGAACACTACAGCTTCATGGTAAGTCTAGAAATCAGACAGTGTGACTCTTCCAACTTTGTTCTTCTTTTCCCAAATTGTGTAGGCTATTCTACTTACTTTGATTTTCCATATAAATTTAGAATAAGTTTATCAGTATCTAAAAATACCTTGTTGAGATAAGATTTTGATTGAAATGAAATTTGACTGCGTTTAATTACATTGAATCTAATGATCTATTTGGGGAAAACTGACAGCTTAATACAATTGAATTTTCTCATCCATGAAATAACATATGTCTCTATTCCTCTAGATCTTCTTTAGTTTCTTTCATTAATAATTTATAGTTACCAGCGTACAAATCTTACATGTAACTTCTTAGATTTATTCCTAAGTATTTTATGTTTTTGGTGCCATTGTGAATGTTATATTTATTAATTTTAGTTTCCAATTGTTTATTGTTAATATATAGAATTATGATTGGCTTTTGCATATTTACTTTATATCCTGCAGTCTTTACAAATTCATTTATTAGTTCTGGTAGCTTTCTTGAACATTCTTTGAGATTTTCCACAGAGCCAGTCTCATCTGTGTGAATAGAGACAGTTTTATCTTTTCTTCTCCTACCGGTATGACAGCAATTTCTTGCCTTACTTCTCTGGTTAGGATTGCCGGTACAATAATGAATAATAGTAGTGAGAGTGGACATCTTTTCCTTGTTCCCAATCTCAGTCTTGTTTTAACTGCCATTTTATTTTCCCTTACTGAAATTCTCTTGACTTCTATACTTCCACCCCTTCACATTCCCTTTGGCTCTTCCTCGTTTATTTCTTTTGTAGGGGTCTCTTCCTGTAGTTACCCTTATAGGTTTCACAGAGTCTGCCTTAACCAGATGCTCTGTGCTTTTCACACATACTCCCTGTGTTAGCTTACATACTCTTGGAGATTCCAGTGTTACCTATGCACAGATAATTCCTAATTCTATATTCAATACCAGACCTTTCCTAACAGACTTCCCATCCAGTTTTATGCCAGTTACATGTCCCAGAGACATGTTAGATTTAATATTTTTAATATTTATCCCATCATTCCTATCCTCTACATTTGCCTTAACAATTTAGTTGGTTTCTATAGTGATATTTTTAAAACACAAATCTGATTATGTTGTTTTTTTGCTTAAACTTTTCAATGTCTTATTCTGAACTCTTCATAATGGCTTATAAGTCCCTTATTATAATGGCTTATAAGTCCCTATATGATCTGAGTCCTAATAATTCTCAGGTTTCATTTCCTAATATTTCCCTTCTCGTCCACTCTGCTCTAGTCACACGGGCCTCCATTCTCCTCCTTGAGCCAATCAAGTTTGTTGTTACTTTATATAAGAAATAAATTTTTGCATGACTAGTGCTTTTTGGCCAGTTAGGTCACGCAAGCTCAAATGTGGCCTCCTTAGTAAAGTTCTCCTCTATTCAGTCTATGTTAGCCACTCCACCGCCTACACATTGTCTTTCATTTGGCCCTCTTTTACTTCTTCCTAACAGTTCCTGCCATCTGAAATCACATTGCTTAATTATTGGTTTCTCATACTCTTTTATTTCTCCCTGTAGAAATTAAGCTCCAGGAGGGCAGAAACAATGATCATTTTGATAGCAGTAACTGTATCTCTGGTACCTACACCAGTGCCTGGGTATATAGACGCTCAATAAATAATGAATGCTGAGTGAATGGATAAATTTTCTAATTCACCATCCACCTGATTACATAAGCCAGAAATCTGGGTATCATCTGATTTCACCAGTTTGTTCAGTAAAACATATTTTAAGCAGGAAAGGATTAATATAGAGAATTAGGAAATTCCAGAATCAGTTAGAAGCACTAAAGAAGCAAAGGTTGGAGAAGCTGCTGCTTGCCTTTGCGAAAGAAAATAGACATTTTGATGAACCTCCACCAAAAATCCCAGCAATCTACAGCACCAGAAGTGGTGATCCTCAAGAGATTACCTTGAAGCTACTAGCAAAACTACATTCTGCCACCTGTCAAAACCCATGCTCCTACTCACCATTGCTGGAATAATAATAGATTTTCCTTCTTTTCTGTTTTCTAAATCTTTCTTGAGTACCTGTTATAGGAGGAACCTAACATGAGAATGTGCTGGCCAGAGCGAGAGAAAAATGTAGGTCCCAGGGCTCTGACACCTTAATATGGTGGAAGAGTATAAAAGAAAAGAATGGCATTGAAACATGATCAACCATCCAGCCCATGAACTCACCCACCTTCAGTACATGAGCAAGTGCTCTAGATTTTACTGCTACATTTCCCTCAAATACCTCAAATATCTTGCCTCCACTAATCCCTCCTACCTTTGCCTCCATTTAGGCTCTTATTATCTTTTGCAACAACCTAGCTGGAGTCCTTTTCTTCTAAGACTTGTTTTCTTAAAATAATGTATCTAAAGTATAACTCTGACTATGTTATTCCTCATTCAGTTCCAGGGCCTTTAATGCTTTACATCACCTACAAGGTAAATGCCCATAACAGGGAAAGAAAGGCTCAGCCATTTGACATCCTGTATTCTTCCGTAACACTGTGCACACCACACATTTCCTCACTGCTCTGCCTTTCTTCATCTCGTCCATTTTGCTTGATATGCTTCCTACCCTCCTCCACCTAATGTCCACTTGTTCCCTAAGACATAGCTCAGGTGTCATCTGCTCCTCAAAGCCTTGTTTCACCTTCTCTGCCCTCCTTCTCCCTGGCCTCTCTACTAACACCCACACCCGATCTGAGTTAGGAGCATCTCCTTCGTGCTTCTATTCATATGGTAAGAGTTTATGGATCTGTCTCCCCAGCAAGAGAGTTATCAACCTCAGAAAACAGATTCTGCCACCTTGTCTTGGTATCAAGCGCCTGACAAGGCAGAGCACACAGCAAACTTTGATGAACGGTTGAATGAATAAATACCGGCACACATAAGTACTACATGTGTTTGATCCCTTTTTTATTTTTATTTATTTTTATTTTTTAAATAATTTATTTATTTGACAGAGATAGAGACAGCCAGCGAGAGAGGGAACACAAGCAGGGGGAGTGGGAGAGGAAGAAGCAGGCTCATAGCGGAGGAGCCTGATGTGGGGCTCGATCCCATAACGCCGGGATCACGCCCTGAGCCGAAGGCAGACGCTTAACCGCTGTGCCACCCAGGCGCCCGCCTTTTTTATTTTTAAAGACTGTGCATATGTAAAGTGAGAATTTCAGAGAAACAAAATGGAGGTGTACCTAAAATAGGGTCAGTACTTCATACTTCTCAGAGACCACTCTGATTTCTGTTCTAAGAGTAACACATTTTCTTTCCTCCTGCCTGGTTGAATTTGATGGAAAAAAAAAAGATTGGAATGGCATTAAAAGGGCTTTTGTACCACTCAGAGAGCTTACAGACATGCTTAGAGGAAATTAATAGCAGGGCCAGGGATCAGATGTGCCGATACTAGCGTTGTTACTCTTTGAATCAAGCAGTTGGCCACACAAAAGAGATGCTTGCAAAAGTAACACACCAAAATCCAGCCAGATTCAATCTAGCATGAATGAGAGATATTTTTGGTCTACAAATAAGTAGGTACTTAATACGTTGCCATTCTCTTTGACCCATTCATGTGAAGTTGCCTGCTATTCTCAGAGCATTTCTATACTGCAGGAAGATTTTACTTTTATCTGTTTACCTAAACAATATGCTTAAAATAAACAGGCCCTGTTTGTCCAGAAAACACCCTGACTCTACCAATAGGCTAAACAACACAGAACCTCCCTACTGATCTTCACAACTAGTGATCTACACCTGTGCTCCCAGGCTGCCTGCAGTTGTGTTCACACTTAGAGACAAGGGCTGGTGTGAAACCCTGCTTGGAGCTTTGCTGCTCCCAGCTGCTCTTCACCACCTTTTCCATTCCTTCCGTGGGAAATGACTCATGGTGAGTCCCAGTTTATCTCCTACCTCGTAAACACAGTTACATGATGCTTTCTTCCTCCACTCCACCCACTGATGCCCTCTTCATTCTCTTCTCATGCCAGTGCTCTCTGCCTTTATGACTCTGCACCTCTGAGGGCCCTTCTTTGGTCAAGACAAATATTTAATGCTGCTGGGTAGTAACATAAGATGTGAGGGGGTGCTAGTTACATCCAAGGTTTGTAAATTTTAAGTAACAATCCTTAGAAAAATGCCATCAACTGGAATTAGCATCAAATGGGAGACATTATAAAGGAAGTTATAGAATTTCAGTAAGGATAAATACAGACTCCTACACTTGGCTAAATGGAAGAGTTGTTAGAGACCATCTCCACACAACAACTCTTCAAATGGAAGAAGTTAGGTGACTTTCCCACACAGCACCACAAAAGAATCCAGAATCCTTCCTTTTCTCAAAGCAGTGTTTTTGTTTTTTAATTTATTAAAGAAGCTATGCCTTTTGGGGAAAGTCTGTATAGTTGTAATTTAGGTAATATTTGTCTTTAGATCCTTTTCATATCTACAATTTTATATTTTAATACTTTTATGATGATTAACTACACAGAGATTTATAGACTTTTCAAAAGAAATATCTGAACATGTCTCAAAGAGTTATTTGTAAAGACCGATCTGACTGCAGGAATGTTAACAATTATATTAGGGGTTATGGTCATAAGTCTAAAGAAGAATACCACCTCAATTTAATTAGAAGGAAAGCCATCTGAGCAAAGTAATGAGCATATATATTCTTTCAACCTACTTTCATTTGATTAAAGATTGTATGAAAACTTTTCCCATACTTGGCTTTTCTTCTGAGGTTTTGGAAATGCTTAAGGGAGGAAAAAGTATTTATTACAAGAGCTTTGAAACCAATAGCTTCCCTGTTTCTAAAATGTAGAGAATACTAGAGCCTAAAAGTCAACAATTTCAAAAACATTTTTCAGGTTGAGATTCCCTGGCTCACCTGCAATCCTCGGCCCAGAAGTAAATGGCATTTCAACCTCTAGGAAACACTCTGGCCTTCATCTGTGTTTAGACCTGCATTTCACTAGACACAAATAGTTGATGAACTCTGTTTTATGTAAAGTTCAAAAATCCATGTAAATTCAACAATTTCTGGATATCAAGATTACTTAGATTCACATTAATTTTGGTTTTTGTATATATACTAGTTCTAATACACCTATATTAGGTTCTAATATACCTGTATTAGTTTAAATATACTTAGATATCAGAAAAACGTTCAATATTGATTTCTACACTACCATGAAAAATGTGAGACCCTATGCATAGGTAAGAGATATGATATGAATAATGTAAGTTCTCTTTTTTAAAAAAAAACTTGTGGGTAAGATAGACTAGTGACTAAATATCTGATAGTAAAAGGCAGTAAATAGTTGTGATTCCAAGTGTGTGAACATAAGTACCATACAGTTTTAGAAGTAGAAAGAGCTTAGCCAGTTTTGTAAACTGAGTACATGGGAGTCAAGAGATCTTAAGTGGCTATCTTTAGATCACAGACCCAGTTTTAGCCAAAAATGCATCTTTTGAAAACCTAGTAACTCATATACTTTACTTAGCTCAGTCCTTTTAGATATTAAAATTCAATGTAAGATTTGTTCTGTGAGTAACTTGGAATAAAAGGAGCTTGATTCTTGGTACCAAAGGCATTATAGTGTCATATAGTGTCCTTATAGTGAATATTGCTTTGGAGCTCTATTCCTTGGGTTTGAATCAAGGCTACTCGTTGTGTGACTTTGGCAAGTTATGTAACTCTCTGAGGCTCAGGGACCTGGTCTGTAGACTGGGGATAAATTTTACACCCACCTCATAGGTCCATTGTAAAGATTACATGAGTGACTTCTATAAAGCACTTAGTGAAGGGCCCATAGTAAGCACTTAATAAATATTGTTTATTATTATAAACTTTGAATAAATTTATGAGACAATTTTGTAATATATTTATCTTCACAATCCCTATTTTTTTTTCTCTGTGTACCACCTGGCCTCTTCTGTAAGCTGCCTTTGATCTGCCCCAATCAGGACGCTGGCAGTGTAGCTGAGCTTCAAAGCAGAAAATAAAGCAGGTGTGGAAGGAGATGCCGAGAACTATAAAACGGGGAAATGTACCGGGCCTCATCTCTGGGTTAGTTTCATTGGACCACTATGGACTGTGACACATTAACTTCCCAACTACTTTAGTAAAATGCTCCATGATTATGCTCTTTAACAAACGAGACCAGTTCATGATCAGAGTTCCAGGTAGGTATTTGTAGCTCTTAGCCTCAAGCTTTGTATCAGTGACATGCTGGAGAACTAGCTATTATTTATTCTTGCCTAGAATCCCCAGAATTAAACTTTTTAAAAAAGCTTTTATTTTTTTATTTGCAAGAGAGAAAAAGAGCATGTGCGTACACAGGGGGTCGGGAGGAGAGGGAGACCCTGAGATCATGTCCTGAGCCAAAGGCATTTAACCAACTGAGCCACAGAGGCGTCCCCCCAGAATTAGACTTGACTGTCATGAGAGACCTCAGCTATGGATATGTCAAAAGGCCTCATATTTTCCTTTGCTTCTGTCATAGATGGTATATGGAAATTCTTCAAGGTTGAGTTGAATCTCTTCAGAAATTCCTCATCTTGTGAAACCAAGTCTCCCACCTTCAAAGGAAGTTTTCAAAAAATTGAAAGTTGACTCCCATGCCATTATGTAGGTTTCTGGGTAGAGGAGAATGGATAGAAGTGTTTTTCTATTACTTAATACCCATTAGCTGAATACTGCTGCTGCTATATAAAAACATAAAGTAAAAAAAAATATTTTCAAAACTGGCAAAAACACAGCACAGTTTAAATGCCCTTCATCCTCACTTTTTAAAAGCAATGTTCATATAAATTTTCATTTATGTAAGCATATTCTAACATTCTATTGATAAATTCTTTTTCCACTGTAGTCTAGATTCCTCAGGGGGAAATGGGAATTGTTCACTTGAATGTAAGATGATATGAATTCCTTCCTTTTTCTACTAAACAAGTCAATATAACATTGAACTACGTGGGAACTGCAATATTGTTTTATTTTCCTTAACCAAGCAACATTCTTTTATAGTCACCTACATGCTTTATTCCATCCCTCCTTTTTCCATAAAATTATTGAAAATTATTTTTAGAGATGCTTTTTGATATATTTTATAACTTTTAATGTTAGGTTACTTTATATCTTACAAACATCTCTACTTTGAGAATATGTTTTGAAAAACAATAGCATAGGTTCTAGCAAAAAATTATTATTTTCAGTGTGTGAAATCAAATCAAATATAGACTGATATTCCATAATATCCGTAATTAAGTCATTTTGGTGTTAAAATGTATAAGACCCACACTTAGAATTATTTGAGGTGGAAACATTTATCTTCACAATTTGGGGAAAATAAAGAGACGTTCCTAGTACCCTATGTCTGGTAGAGAAATATATACATTTAGCACTGAGCCCATTGTACCTGATTCAAGATTTATGTGTGTATAATTCTTCTCCACTTCATGAATCTAAACTTTTCAAGAGCAAGGAGGCATATTTTGTTCCTAAGTGCACAGTAGTAATGTACAGATGCTAAAAGTACATTGTAAAAGACATGTGTTTATCTATTTAGTGTCTCAGGTGTGTATTTATTTTATACATTGTGTTTATCTATGGAACACGTATTGTAAAAACACATCAGTGATTTCATTATCATCTGAGTATCTATGGATTGGCATATCCAATGTCTTAATTTATATTGATATTATCCCTTGATTAATTCTGGAACAATCTGTTGAGCATGTGTTATGATCCAGGAATTGTGCTACTCACTCCTGGAGCTTTCAGTCCAGTGGCGAAGTTAGATATTATTTATGTGATGCAAAAACATCAGGTGCCTTCTAAATCAAAATTTAAGAATAATTATTTCCGTCACAGTTATACTGTTGAATTTTGTTACATTTTAGCTTTTTATTAATTGCAATAAAGATTAGTTGGGAACTAGTATTAAATATTAATTGAAAATTATATACTAAAATTAAATATTAATTGAATTAAATGCCCTGTGTAGATCCTTACAAAAGCCTGTGAATTAGATGCTATAATTCCCATTTTACATATGGAAAAACATTAAGATGATATTCCATAGTCATACAGTTTTAAACATTGATAATCCTTTTGTATTTCATACGTAGTAGTCATCTATTACTCAAAAAAGTGTGTTTAAGGCATATATTAATTATACGGCTTAGTAATGCTAATTGCTTAACTTCTTACATTTGATAGAATTTAATTAGGCAAACTTAAAAGCACAGAAGCTACAGTATTACAAGATAATAATCCCAGGAGCCGTGTACATGATGTCATTTAATTAATTTGAATGGCCAGTTTCTGGCATGTTTAAGCTTTGTTGGACTTTCAGGAACAAAGGGGACAGTGACCTCCCCATGAAAAGAATGCTGTGGATAAGCCGATCAGTTACTTATCAGCTCTGCTATTGTAGCTGTGCCAACCAGACATGTTCGCATTACTTGGACATGAGGTGCAGTGGTAGTTCTACTCAGACGGGGGTGATAAAAATAAAATTATGACGTCATTTACCCTGGATAACTTATCCTTTGTTCTTTGGAACTCACCATGTTAAGACTGTAGATGAGAAAAGGTAATTCTGAAAAATGTTCCAGCTTGTACAGTAGTATCTTTAATACGGTATAACAGCTAGATGGGCAAGTTCTTATAAATATCAAACCTGATAAACTCTGCTATTACAAGAAGAAAAAAAAATTTCAAAAAACAAAAGACAAGTTTCAGAAAATATTAAACCTCAGCCTTACACTTGAATTCTGACTAGCAATTCATGATAAAGAGTTTCATTTTGTTCAGAAGTGATTTCCAGCTTAGATTTTGAAAATGAGTTACAGTGATCGCAAGCTTGACTATATTTATAACCAGACAACACCAATAATAGTGATAACAATATTTAACATTTATTGAGCAGTATGTGCCAGACATCGTGCTAAGTTGTTTGTAGGAACTTTTCACCTGATCTGTAGCTCTGTTAGATGCTATTATTAGTTCCAATTTAAAGATGTGGAAATTGAGGTCTTTCTAACTTCATAAGTTTTGCTTCTGGTCAGCCTTAAGTAGATAAACAGGGATTGCATTTATTTTTAAAGATTTATTTTATTTATTTGGCGGGGGAGGAGGAAGTTGTGGGGGGGGGAGAGTGTCAAGCAGACTCTGCACACTGAGCTCGATCCCATGACCCCGCTTAACTGACTGAGCCACTCAGGCACCCCAGGGATTGTGTTTTTTTTAAAACAACAATAACATGGCAAAGTGTAGTGGAAAAAGCAGAACTTTGGGAGTCAAGAGACCTACGTTCTAGTCTAGACTGTAAGCTAGCTGAGGGCTCTGTCTTGGTTACTATTCAATGACCAACACCTATCTTAATACTTGTGACATAATAAATATTTAGTAAGTCTTTATGGAATAACTGAATGAATGAATGGATGGATGGATGAATGAATGAATGAATAAATAAAAGGCAGCTAACTCAGTTTATGATCTTGACCTTTAGGCTCCACTCTTTTTTTATTCCTTTTTATTTCATATCTTCCTTGTTTCCAAAAATGATTTCAGGCATCATAATAAAAGATACAACTGCATAAGAGCTTTAAAGTAAAGATAAATGATCAAGAATGATATACTTTAACAAGGGAGAAAAATAGATCCAAAATGAAGGATAAGAATAGTGGTTTCACTTGAAATGAGATTTAGAGTGAAAGTTGCTGCAGAAACAGAGCATCTGCTTCCAACCACCCCACCTACCAGCTCTTCTTCTGCCACATTTGGCCAGAGCAATCTGCGCCTGGAAGGAGTCTTGGAGAAAAGAAGAAAAAAGCCCAAAATATCAGCTATGCTGTCTAATTATTTTTAATCATTAAATCATTCCAATTCTAGGTGCTCATGGTAGGTCCATTTTAGAATAATGATCTAAAATCCAAACAACAGAAAAACCTTGGGTAGAGACACAGGCTTCTTTCTTTAGTGAAATCTGAAATACCCTATTGACTGAAGGAATTAGGATAGATTAAAAAATAAGGAAGAGGTCTAAAGGGCAAATTTAAAAGATCAGAAAGAATCAAGCCACAGCAAACCATGAAGTTCTAACATAGCAGCCCAAGTTAGCCCTGACCCTCACTAGCGGAATGGTTACTGGAAACAAGAGAGACTGTAAGAGAAAGAACAGAAATATGTTCCTTCACCATCACACAAACCCAGCTTCACATAATCACTTACTGCTCTACGGAGGTTGTTTGTTTTGGGCTCAGACACAGCAGTTTGATAAGAAAAGAATCTGATCCAAATGGTGAGAAAGGTAAATAATTAACCATGCTACTTGGACAAACAGCAGCAATCTAAGATATCCAGGTTATGCCTCCAAAAAAAAAAAAAAAAAAAAAAAAAAAAGTGCATTAGTACCAGCAAGGCTCCATCCTGAGAAGTTTTTCTTTATCTTTTGGATGTCAGCTTCTTTGCTTTACTGGAGAAGCCACTCCCTTTCTTGAGTTGGCCCAGGTTGTACTTCAGAGATCAAAAGGCCTTTTCCAACACATTAAATACATGCTCCTATTTCTTCAGCGTTTATGATGATGTTTGCTCAGCTGCTCTCTCCCATAACTGTTTTCTGCTTCTGTTTGCAGAATTAAAATCAGATATTGGTTGATTCAAAGAGCATTTAAGAAATAAGAGCATTTAAAAAATGCTTTATCACCTTATAACCTCTCATAAGTGTTCTGGATGTCCTGCCTCTATATGGTTATCCTGCAAATTCATTAATTGGGAAATTTCTAATAGCTTAGTGGCTCATTCTCTAAACTATGGTCTGAAGGCATCTAAATGGCCAACCAGAATGTAAACTTTCTCACTATTGTTCTAAGCACCTTTCAATTTTCTACCTCTGGGTTAATAATAGCAACAAGGGAAACGGAAAAAAATGTGGAAAGAAGTAAAAAGAATATAACTCGATTTGAGAAACTGTCAGTCTAAATGTAGAATCAAATGCTATGCAGTTACCATTGTGCACCGTAGAGCTGTGTCGTACACGAGGATTAGAACCCTTGGGGAAATTATGCTGGAAATCATTGAACTAAAAGATATAGAATGCATTAGTTATACTTCCCCTCCTCTTCTCAGCCCAATTCGGTGTAGTCATTTCAACTGATGATTTAAATCTGAAAATCAAATTATTTATTTTGATCTACTTAGCAATACATCTTCGGTACCACTCAAGAAATGGGTGGAGAAATTGGGAAGTATGGATTGACTGTATAAAGCAGATGGATGGAATTAATAATTAATGAAAAAATATCTTAAGACTTTCTGTATGAAATGATTTTTTTCATGGATGTTTTATTCCAGTGCATAAGTACAGAGTAGGTGTTAACATTTTATAAATAATGACTGTGACAGAAATTGGGTGCAAAGCTCAAAGAAAACTTAGTCCTCTATCTTTTGGTAAGTAGGATGTTCGATCTGCTTCATCTAATCTTTCAAAGTCATCTTTTGGTTTGTGTGTCTATGTGTCTAGTGGGTAGAATGGGGATGGGATAGCAATTACCTTTTCTCTCATTTTTTCTCTCTTTCCCTAAATTTTCCATGTTATTCTGTCCAATATTTTTATTTATCTGTGTTTATGTATTTGTGCATGTGTATATAATTACCCTAATAAGACTGAAAAAAACAAACAACATCCAAACAAAATTAGAATCCACCAAGATCTCAATAGTTGGAATGAAAGACATAAAATTATCATATGGTTTCACTCTTTTATGGAACATAAGAAGTAGGAAAATCAGTAGGAGAAGAAAGGGAAGAAGAGGGGGTAAAAAGAAGGGGGAATGAACCATGAGAGACTATGGACTCTGGGAAACAAACTGAGGGCTTTAGAGGGAAGGGGGTTGGGGGATCGGGATAGGCTGGTGACGGGTATTAAGAAGGGCACGTGTTGCATGGTGCACTGGATGTTATACGCAAGTAATGAATTGTGGAACTTTACGTCAAAAACTTGGGATGTACTGTATGGTGACTAACATAACATAATAAAAAGTTTTTATTAAAAAAAATTCAGTTTTACTCAGATCTATGCAAAGTCCTACACTAGCATTCAATAAAGGCCAGCTGCATTAGGACAAGACTAAGAGACAAATGGCTTTAACACAGAGCTTTATTTAGCAACCAGATCACACTCTTCACACATATAGCTTAGCATCTAGTATTTTAATATTAGGCCACATGAATAGAGACCCAGTAGCAAGAGTGAAGATTGTCCTATCCTTCTTTGCATGAATTAGAGACAATTTGGAGCAATCTTCACAGTTTAAGAGGAAAAGAAGATATTCAAAGGATAGAGGCCAGGTATAAGCTTTTGAACTATTACAAATTAAGAACAAGTTTTGGGAATTAAGTACATCTGTTCAAGAAGAAAATGCATATGGCACATATGAAAAATAGAGTAAATCAATTCTGTTATCCCATCGCACAGACCAATGGAGATGGCAAATCCCACTCACACAAGGAGAAGTCCCTAAAACTGAACAGGCTGCTTGGGAATGTAGTGAGCCTTCATTGCTGGAGCTCAACTATCCAGTAAAGGCTGCATAGTGTTTGCCAGGGTCACTGAGGAGGACTCAGCCACAAGGCAGCACTTACATCAACTCACCTGCAAAGTCCTCTCCCATCTCACCCTGAGAATCTATCATTCAATGAAAGAAATGGAAACTGAAGAGTGATCAGTGTGGAGACAAGAGATATTTGATTTAGAATTGATGTACTATGCTATGTAGTCTGCCTCTTGGGCCATGTAGGATGTGATCTTGCCATGACTGTGGGTGGAGAAGAGTTCCTTGTCTTCCTAAGACGCTTCGAGGTTCAGCTATAATTTAATGCTACCTATCGGGGCAGCTCTATCTTCTCTTTCTTCGTTAGAGAAATGAAATGACTTAGAGAAATGAAAGAAATCACCAACTGTGATTGGTGATTAGAGAAGAGAAGAGAAATGAAATGATTGTGTCCTCAAGGACTTCTCGAAGGCCCTTTCAAGCCCTAGATGATGGTGGTGGTGGTGGCGATTTTAGTGAATGTTGCAATCCCTCATATCTTCTTTTGTTTAGAAGATATGATGACATACACAAATAATGTACAGGGCAAAGAAAAAGAAAATATTCCAAAGAAAACTCAAGAAAGATTTCCTTGACATACTGACACAGTGTACTGTGACCCTGAATTTATCATAAACCTGTGTAACTTGTATAACAGGGATTAATAGTTGATAAATGCACATACTGCAGCCCAGTGAGTATACATGATGGGCTAATCTGGAATAAAAAATATTGCCACCAAGTTGTAGATACAAAGAAAAACTTTAGAGAAAACCACTCGGTTCTGGAGAGCATGGGAGCTCTAAGAAATGTTTGTTATTATATAAATGCAGTGATGTGGCAATGAATTTAAAAGAATTTGAGTCCACATTTGATGGGGTGTCACTGGTTAAAATATTGCTGACTAAAATCCTGCTCCCCTACTTCGATTTTGCTTGAATAAAGTTCTTGTTAAGCCATGGACTTTAAACGCTTTCAGGCTAGCTTGCTTAATTAACTGCAGAAAGACTCCCTATGGTGACCTGGGCTATTTCACTTTATAGGAGTTTTAGGTGAAGATATTCTGTAGCACAGAGAGAAATCTTAAGTGAGCTAGGTCATCGCAACTGCCAGAAAATCAAAACCATTATTCTTCTTTCTTCACAGTGGACTTAGACCAGTGTAAAGAACAGCTGGAAACAGAAATGGTTTCATTCAGTTCAGGAGCAATTCTGTACTTTGATTCTTAAGTGATGACTGTTGCTAGCAAAATTACCTAGCATCTAAATTCTGATAATGCTTTCTCTCTTTCCACAGTCCTATGTGCAACACTTCAAAGCAATGGAAAATAGAATACCTTTATTCTAAGATGCAGGAACTATAATGAGAACGATCAAACTGATTTATCCAAGATAAATGGAAAAACATGTTGGGAATGTCACCATTGCTTTTTAAGTTGACTTTCAGTAATCTGATCCAAACAGAACTAACAGGAGTCTCGACATCTACAGGCAACTAATTAAAACTGTGCTTAAATAAGACACTTAGTATAGTAGAAAGATTATGTGATTCTCTGACCTTGAAAGTCATGATTTTTCAAAGTCTACTTTCTCATCTGTCAAATTTGGCAGGTCTACTTTGAGGAACAGATTTAATATTTATAAAACGTGTAGTATAGTGCCTGGCACATGGTAATCTGCTAAATAAATTACATTGACTATTATTGCACTGCGCTTTGAAATTAGAAACGATTTCCAATATGCTAAAAAAAAAAAAAACAGAAAATGAACAAATAAAAAATTGTTTCCCAAGTACCTAATAATTCTCTGCAATTTTAAGCTGCAATAACTCTTTTAGGTCACTGGTGGCCGGAAGCTACTAAAACCATTTGACCTAAAACCGGAGGACGGTGTACTATCTTTGAGAGTCTGAATTAAGAAGCTATGCCTGCATTTGGAGACACAATGAAATCATACGTGTTTCTTCTCAAAAATTGATGGCTAAAGAGAACTCAGAAGCCCACTAATCAATCTCAGATACCTGCCCCAGCATCAGACCACCTACTGCCCAGATAGGGGGGAGGATGAACTTTGAAGTGAAAGTACGTGTTTGGAGAAGGTTGCTTTGGATGGTTCTTCTGGAAAAAGCAATCAATCTGGAGAAAGATCTGATAGGATCTTTTCGACATAGCAGATATTTTCCTTTTTGTTATTGTTGCTTCAGTTTTACAATGGTAGAGTCACTTCAAATCCAATAGAGAAAATTTCTAGTCAATTCAGTAAAGACAAAAAGCATCCAAATAAACATTGTTTGTTTGATATTTTCCACCAATTATCCTGGGAATTCACCCATTTGTCAATTCTGTTCAGTAGAATTAGCCATACTTTAGTTCTTTGCAGACCTGACTTTGAATATAGACCGACAACTTTTTCCTCCAAAAAGAAAGACAACTATGCCATCATAATGGGTTGAATTGTGTCTCCAAAAAGATACATTGAGGTCCTAAGCCCCCAAACTTGAGAACGTGACCTTACTTAAAAATAGGGCCTTTGCAGATGTAACCGAGTTGAGGTCATAATGGATTAGGGTGGGCCCTGTTCCAAAGACTAGTGTCCTTCTAAGAAAGAGAAATTTGGACACAGGGACACAGAGGGAAGATGATTATGTGAAGATTGAAGCAGAGACTGGAATATATTACCACAAGCCAAGGGATACCAGGGGTTTCTGGCAACCACCGGAGGCTAGGTAGAGGAAGAAAGGATCTTTCTCTAGAACCTTCAGAAAGCATGGCTCTGCTAATCCTTGTTTTTGGACTTCTAGCCTCCACAACTCTGAGATGATAAACTCTGTTACATGAAGTCAACCAGTCTGTGGAAGTCTATTACAGCAGCCCTAGGAAACAAATACAATACCTGTAACCATTTTGATGTAAAAAATGAGGCTTGTGAAGTTAAAGCAATTGCCCAAGATCCCCTAAGTAGTAACAGGTACGCCTTACCTCATATATGATACAGGCTGTACATGGTTCATGTAAGGTTATTTCTCTTCAATAGCTGAGTAACTTTGGAGATACAGTTTACTGAATTCTCTACTTGGCCTTTATATCAAACCACAGACAAAACAGTCTGACTCATTTGTTTAAAAATCTCTATTCCAGGGGCGCCTGAGTGGCACAGCGGTTAAGCGTCTGCCTTCGGCTCAGGGCGTGATCCCGGCGTTCTGGGATCGAGCCCCACATCAGGCTCCTCTGCTATGAGCCTGCTTCTTCCTCTCCCACTCCCCCTGCTTGTGTTCCCTCTCTCGCTGGCTGTCTCTATCTCTGTCGAATAAATAAATAAAATCTTAAAAAAAAAATCTCTATTCCATAAATACATGACCTTGAAAACCATCAAAGAAAAATCATACATAATGCCTCTATTCATTTTGTTCTTCTTTCCTCTTACTGTAATTTATGACTAACACTTTTCTTCCAGTCTCATGTGAATTGAAAAAGTCTCATAAAATAGGCCCCCACTTTTTCATTGTTGTTGCTGTTTATTTAAATATAACGTGAGGGGTGCTTGGCTGGCCTAGTGAGAAGAGCAAGCAACTCTTGATCTCAGAGTTATGAGTTTGAGCCCCATGTTGGGTGTAGAGATTACTAAAATAAATAAATAGATATCTAGATAGATAAATAAATACGTAAAATATGAACATCTTTTGTGCCATAAATAGGAAAGTTCTAGGTTAAAAACTCCTTGCCTTCTCAGAGCTTTCAATGCTCAAATGTACTGTGCAACTCTAAGAAAGGTACATGGTTTGCAAGATTTCTCATTCTACTTTTTTTTTTTTTGCTTTTGGTCCCTTTTTGAATGGCCACTCATAGAACACACTTTTAAAAATATCATTCTACATAATTATTTTTAAACACAGAACATCTCCCACATGGAGTTACCATAATCTATCAGTTCCTTGTTATAGAAATCAAGTAATCATTATCTTTGATGTATTCCTTTCATGCTTTGTAAAACCCAGCCTTTCAAAAATAGCATAGTTCAAGGATTCTAAGATGCACAGTGTCTGCAATTTAACATTCCAGGAAACAATATATCTCTCAGCCAGGTAGCAGCTGTAACACCCTTGGCCTGTATTACATCGAAACTCACCAAATGCAAGAAAATGCTGAAAATGTAAGTGGTACACTCGCTTGAAGAAGTGCTCCTGAGAGTTAACTCTCCTGATGCCACAGAGCAGGCATCTTACACTTTGGTGGTGGTGGTGGGGGGGTCTGAGAATGTCTTGGAATACCAACCCAGAATATCAGAAGCCCAGGCTTGTTGAAATGGAACGTGGCCCGCGCCTCTATGTTCACCACCTTATTTATTTTTTTTAAAAAAGACTTTTTATTTATTTATATGACAGAGAGAGAGACAGCCAGCCAGAGAGGGAGCACCAGCAGGGGTAGTGGGAGAGGAAGAAGCAGGCTCCCAGCGGAGGAGCCTGATGCGGGGCTCAATCCCAGAACACCAGGATCACGCCCTGAGCCGAAGGCAGACGCTTAACCGCTGTGCCACCCAGGCGCCCCAATGTTCACCACTTTATTAACTGATTCTGATACATGCCAAACTTTGAAACTTTGAAAATTACCAGGTAGATGATGATGGTGTGTGTGTGTGTGTGTGTGTGTGTGTGTGTGTGTGTGTGTGTATGTCAGGGAAGGGGGGAACATGAATACAAATGACCCTGACCTAAATGCCATTCAGAAAAGTTGAACCCTGAATATGAAGAATTTTAGGGATATCTTAACTACTTTCATTTTTTTTTAATAATTTTTATTTTGTTATATTAGTCACCATGTAGTACATCCCCAGTCACTTTTTCTTTTTCTTTTTTCTTTTGTATGCACAGAGTGATAGATGGCAAAATTTAAATAATTACATTCAAAAGAGCTCTCTCAACAAATAACACAAAATTCTAACTTAGAACACTGTTACAATGTCATTGGCAAGTTTTTTCTTATTTTTAGTGCAACATAAATATTAGTATATCTTAGGATTTATGGGTCCTGCATTCTGCTGGTACTTCTTCTGGCACCTAATAGAATACCTTACAGAAAGAAGGTGCTCAATAAATGCCTAATAAAAAAGAGCAATAAAAGAAATCAAAACATAAAGCCCTATGAAAATATATTTCCATTAAAATATATTGCCTAGGTGAATGTGTTCCAAAGCTATCTTCCTAAAATACAAATATGATCACATCTTTGTTCTTTTTAACACCCTATGGTGGTTTCCCATTTCCTGAAAGATGAACTCCGAAGTCCTTAATGTGCATACGATAATTCACAAACTCACTCAAATACCTTTTCAATCTCCTCTCCTTGCTCAGCTGCCCCAACCTGCACTTCAGCTACATTCAAATCTCCTTGGTTTCCCCAAACTGCGAATTTGCTTTCCAGTCTCTGTGTTGCCCTGGAAATCCTGTCCCTGATTTCCCGGACTAGCAGGGCCCCCACTACCCTTTTGATCCAGCTTGGGTACAGCCCCTTCATGAAGCTCAGGGACTAGCCGTTTCTCTTCTCCCATGACTGCCTGGATATAATTGTACTGCAAAGCAAATCACATTGTAACATAACTGCTTATTCACTTGTATTTTCTCCCACCCAGAATGGGAGCTGTAATTTAGTAACCTAACACCGGATGAGGTTCGTGGCATGTAGTACAGGATAAAGGAATGCTTGTTGGATTGGATTGAGGGATGGCCTTGGAGGAAGATACAATTCACTGTGACTTCCCCAGCCTGCTCATTCATTCATCTGTTCATTCATCATATCTGTCCCTACGTGCCAGGTGCTGTGCTAAGCAATGGATATAGGGTGAAGACAAGACAAATGATCTCTGCTCTCCTGAAGTTTATAATCCCACAGGACAGAGTTTAAATATAGACGTGTACAAGGAAAACGTAATGCACAATGTGTATGGTCTATCCGTAACTGGGCTGCCCGAGAAAATTGTCTGAGTAGTGTCACTTTCAAAGTCCAGCTATAGGCTTGAAGAAAAAGGTGAATCTTGCCTAAAAGGGCCATTCTGACATGCATCATGACGGGTGACCCCTGGCTGCTATCTGGCAGAGGCTGCTTGCTGCCTACCCATGATTGTTCTCAATTTCTTCCTCAATAATAGAACACTGATTTATCTGGGGCCACAGTGTGCCCAGCTGAAAGATGGCATTTTTGAACCTCACTTGTAGCTAGGAGCAGGCAATGAGATGTCAGCAGAGATGCTGCAGTTATGGAAAAGTACTTTAAAAGAAGACAACTCATTATATGTCAATTATATCTTGATTTTTTAAAAAAGGAGGACAACTCAGGTAGAAAATGTGCCCCTTTGCCCTCCTTTCCTTTTTCTTGCCTGGAACATGGATGTGATGGCTGGAATACAAGTAGCCATTCTGGACCCTGAGGATGCCTTGAGGATAGAAGCCATTTTCAAAAGATGGCAGAACAGACAGAAGAAGCTGGCATCCTGATGACCATGGGGACAGTTTTCTACTAGTCCTGAACTCCTGTCTCTCACTTCTTAAGCACTGTAATTTGGGTTTATTGTATATGCAGTCAATCCTAATCCAATAGATACTGTGTTAAAACTATATCTCATGTTACCAAAGATTGAATAACTTACAAACAAACTTGAGTTTGTTTATAATCGCTGAGTTTAAATTCTTTTCATATGTTACCTTATTTGATCCACAAAAAAAGCCTGTTAGAAAATCTGGGGATACATTTATTTCACCCAATTTATGAAAGAAAATCTACCAAGCCCACTCATCTATCTTAGACTTGGTGTACAGACTTTGTCCTCCCTTCATTAAGTCCTCCTCCTTAGCCTTCAAGACATAGTTTAGGTACCAGCTCTTAGAAGAGATTGCTTTACCCACCCTCACGCCTGTAGTCAAGATACTTGTGACATGATTTTTGTGCTAACTTGAATCCACAAGGACTGTTTACAAAATTAATCTTCTTCCTTTGACGTAGAAAATGTCCAAAAGAATATTCTCCCTCGTTATCAGTTCAAGGTAACTAGTCAGCAATTAGGACCTGTGAGTCTTACTTTTGAAAACAAAGGAAATGAATTCTGATTTGGATAGACTTGATAAAATAATTACCATTTTTAATTATCATCCTAACGTGATAAAATGGAGACCCTGTCCAGTATTTCACAAGGTCACAGAGTTTATTTCTCCAAGTTGTACATGCTGTCACTGGTGGGCCTTTAACTGGGTATCTAGGACATCTGGTGCATTTTTGTTTAGGGGGGAGGGAGGTTTTCGACCATTTTTCTCATTTGGTATCAGACAACTGGATTCTCAAACAGATACCAAATTATCTACTACTCAGACCTCATGATATTATTTGTTCATTGCGATGAATAAATCTCCCTGAACAATTCTATCAGAAGTGCTTCTAAAAGGGGGTGACTCCTTGAATTTTCATTGTGCTGGGTTTGCGCATTTGGCAAATGAGGGCTTTGGTGTTTGCCACGTCATCGTTTACGGGAGCTGCCAAGTTTCACCTTGGGCCTCCTAGTTTGTTTCAGTGGCTCCGGTGAAACTAGCAGCATTTGTTTTAGGTTTTGTTTGCCAAAGCTGATGTGTTTCGTTACTGTTTCAATAAGGCGGTGACGGCAGAGCCCGGAGGTTCTGCGTTGTGGCCGGGCATCGTAGCTCTCAGCCTGGGGGGACCTGGGAGTCACTGTTTCCATAGGAACAATGGTAAGTGGAAAAGGTCACTAGATACACTCTGTTAATTTGGTCAGAGTGCCTCTTGGAGAACAAAGCATGGTCCCTCATAGCGGAGTGAAAGCAAGCAGCTTCCACTTTCCAGGTCACTTTGGAAGCTTATCATTATGAAGTATAAACAATCAAATTCCTTGGAAGCAAGTGCAGCCTTTTCAATATTGCTCACAGAATCTCTCACACTGTGGGCTTAATAAAAGCCAAGTATGCTTTTCTTTAGCAAAGGCAAGCAAGACATACGTGTGTTTGGGTTTACCAGGGCTAGGGGTGGGCTGCATGGGGCGTGGATGGTTCATTGTCAGCTAGGTTTTTCTCTTTTGTTATTGGTTAACACTACAATTTCTTCCCTGCCTGGTAGTGACACCTATTAATGCCCATTTCAAGATAAAGTTGTTCTTGTAAGCTACTGTGATGGGAGGCATTCACAAGCCCAGGGCTTGATAAACCTGAAATATTTACAATGTTGTTATTATAAGCCCGCCGAGACCAAGTTTTCTGGGGATAGGCCTGGCCAAATCTTCTTTCTGTACCTCCTGCTATGTTTCCCCTGTGCTTCTTCATCTAGGGGAGGATATAGAACTTTAAGTATATTCTGGTAACTGCTAATGAGCGTTTCTTCTGTGGTGCACACGTGTTAATTTTGTGTTCATAGATTTTACTTTATATTCAGAATTTTAAAAACAGTTTTATAGTGCCAAAATTTATATGTCTATCATTTGCCCTTTCGTAAGGTTTTGTTCTTCTGTAATCATTTTCTCTTTTTAAATTATTCAGTAAGTAAATTTCCATAAAGCCTTCCCTCTGCTGCGTTTGTTTTGGTTTCAGGTACCTCTGATTTATCAAGGTCATTCCGGATTCTTATCAAGGTCAGACTCTCTGAGAGGATATTAAGTCATCTGATTAATAGCCTGTGGGTCAGTCTGCTTCCCACCATACATTTCTTAGAGGATGGAATCTTAAAAGGAAATCCAATTTGCTTTGCTGAGATATTCCAGTCCTCTGTCTAATCCCATCCAAGGTGGTTGTCACCCTTCCCCTCTTGGTCCCATGTCACAGCACACTGTTCATTTCATTGCTAACATAACTAAATATGCAAGATTTAGGAACAACCTTTAGCATATTCTATCTTATTTGCTGCTAGAAGTTAGAAACTCAGTCTCAGCCTTGTAACAGTCTGTGCTGTCCTATTAAACAAACCATGCTCAAATTCTATTCCCTAAGTTGTACAAAGAGCTTCTTTGTTTTACCAGGGACCGGATCCCTTGGTAGACTGTCACCCAGCTGTGGAGGCTGCAGGGACAGGTGGGGCTGCAGGAGAACACGTTGCTTTGATCAACAATGATCTCTCCGAATTTTTACAGTGGTGAAGGAACCAGATTAAGACTGATTTCAACATGGAAACAAAGGGATAAGTAGCTTAATATTAGGATACAGGGAAACAGCAAATGCAGGGAAATAATAGACTTCTTTCAAGAAAATGAAAAATGTTTCTAATACTTTCTACCCAAATGGTCTCTCAGTAATGTTAATAATAGTAACAATAACAGGGGCGCCTGAGTGGCTCAGTGGGTTAAGCATCTAATGCTTGGTTTTGGCCCAGGTCATGATCTTGGGGTCATAAGATCAAGCCCCATGTCAGGCTCTGAGCTCAGCAGGGAGTCTGCTTAAGATTCTCCCCCCCCCACTTTCTCTCTGCCCCTCCACCTACTCTCTCACTCTCTCTCTCAAATAAATAAGTAAATCTTAAAAAAAAAATAGTAACAATAATAATCACCTTAATTCGCCCCTAACTTATCAACTTTAATTTTAATTCTGATACTTAGGCTCTTATCAAGTGATCTTACCTTAAATCTGTTTTTGTTCTGAACATTGTATTTTATTCTCGTTTTATTTCTTTTTTTAAAGCTTTTTGTCTTGACAACAAAAACTTTAAACTTGGAAAGAAAAGTGAAATAAACCGGAAAGACCCCTCACCCAAGATTCACCAGGTGTTGGTGTTTTGCCATATTTGTGCTAATCCTCAATAGACAGATCCATACCTACCCATCTATCGTTGCAAGAGCTGAATTATACCACGCACACACACTACCAATATGTGATCACACATTATTATTCTTTCTGAGCTATGTGACACTTCGTAATGTTACCTAAGAACTTTAACACCATAATACAATTATCACGTTATGAAAATCTCAAATGCAAGCACCACTATGACCTAACATACAGACCACATTCACATTCACCCGTGGTCTCAATGACGTATTTGATGGCACCTCCTCCTGGCCCAGCGCCTGGCCCACAGTCACACATTGCACTCTGCTCGTCTCCTTGCCCTCCTTCTGTCTGTACCAGCTCCTCAGCCTCCATTTTCATTCATGCTATTTGCTACTTTGAGCATGAGAGCAATATTAATTTTGCAAGACACTTCTTTTGCCAACATTTTCAGTGATGAGATTTGTAGGACCTTAAGTTTTATTTTAGAAAATCATTCTTTGGGGCGCCTGGGTGGCACAGCGGTTAAGCATCTGCCTTCGGCTCAGGGCGCGACCCCAACGTTATGGGATCGAGCCCCACATCGGGCTCTTCCTCTATGAGCCTGCTTCTTCCTCTCCCACTCCCCCTGCTTGTGTTCCCTCTCTCACTGGCTGTCTCTCTCTGTCAAATAAATAAATAAATAGATCTTTAAAAAAAAAAAAAAGAAAATCATTCTTCATATTATGGTAGTAGTAGTATTTTCATACTGAAAAAAAAAAAAAAAGAACATTCTGCATGGAGATTTTCACCCACTTCTGAAGAATAAAAACCAAAACAATTAGCCTTGTGAATTACTGGTTTCCCTTTACATGTCAATGGAGATCTTATTAAGTTCTAATTATGTACCAAATTTAATTGTAATGCTTAAATATATAAAAATTTTGAAAATGCTTTTAATGACCATTTTGTTAAAAATTCCACACTAAGACAACAACCTTAACAGAGAAAACAGGCTAAAAGCTATGATCAGGAAATGTACAGAGGAGATAACCCAAAAGACCATCAAACATGAAGAGATGTTAACTCTATCAGTAATCGGAGAAATGCAAATTAAGACAATGACAAGTATTACTTTGTACCTATTGCTTTGGCAAAAATTTGAAAACAATGTAATGCCAAGTGTCCCTACCATAGCTGACTGGACCAAAGATTAGCACCCGACATCGGGCATTCTAGGTAGGGGCTGCTGGCAATTTACGAGGGATCTCATTTGGCTCAGAAAGTGAAATGGAAAAAATCCTATTTGTTCCTTAAAAATCTGTATTTAGCAACTTTAAAAAAAAAAAATGAACAAGTTAGGAGGGACAATGGAAGTCAGAGACATGAGGTAGAGCAGAGCCAGAGGGTGACAGCAACACTGATGGGCCATGGTGGCCAGAGTTATGAGGGGTAGGGCTTGGGGTAGGTGACGGAGCTGAAGAGCACAGAAACAACAGAACCCCTGCGGAGAGTAACGCATAACAATTACCAGAGAGATGCTGTCAGGGACACCACAGAAGCAAAGAGATTAGCCTCAGTTTCTGCCAGCCTCTTACCCTGTGTAGCTTGGATATTTTCCAGTTCTCTTTGGGGGAAGTGACAGTTGGGGGCGTAGTGGGGCAAGAACATACATGATTTTTAAAAAGAAGGCCTTCAAAATCCCAAAGGAAAAATGACTAAAGAGATTCATATACCTAGCCAAATCCTCAACCAAGTATAAGGGTGAAATAAAGACATTTTCAGACAATGCAAAGAAAACCCATCCTAAAATACAAAACAAACTAAGATGTCTCTTGATAACTTTTTAAACAGGCCAACATTTAATCAAAATCAATTAAATTCTTCTGAAGTTATGTTGACAAATGTGTGATATTTAAAAGGTCTGAATTAAAATACAGACTTCACACCATGCCGTCATTCAGGACCTGTTCGGACAGTGCTTCAGGTCCTCCTTCAAAATGTTTTAAGATACTGAAACATCTTAAAATTAAGGGCGCCTGGGTGGCTCAGTCGGTTAAGTGTCTGCCTTCTGCTCAGGTCATGATCCCAGGGTCCCGGGATCAAGTCCCACGTGGGGCTCCTTGTTAAAAGGGGAGTCTGCTTCTCCTGCTGCCTCTGACTGCAGCTCCCCCTGCTTGTTCTCTCTCTCTCTCACTCTCTCTCTCTGTGTCAGATAAAGAAATAAAATCTCTTAAAAAATTTAAAATATAATATCTTAAAATTAAAATTAAAACATGGAAGACAAATAAGACATAGATGGACCGAGTTGGCTTCTGGGGATTTGATGGAGCAGTTTGGGAGTCAGACATGGAAGGAAATGGCTACTAAGTCAACAGGGTGTACCGAGTATGGTAATAGAGGCGGTAGATCCCAGGTACAGGGGAAGCACAGAGGAGGCCACTGCATCCCCTTCCCGGAAGGGTCATTGGTGAGGTGGTCTATTGGAGCAAAGCACTGCAAGATAAAGTAGAAGGCAGATTGGGATGGAGGTAAAAGATACTGGGAGGCTGAAGTCTGGCCGAGAAGCTTTTAGGTAGCAGGAATATCTGTTAGACAGGGAAGCAAGAAATAGGACTGCTGAAACTTGGGGAGTGAAGAACAGATTATGAGGCTGAAGTTGAAAGTAGGAGCAAATTTGCAAACTCAAAATAACTTAAGGGAAGGTAATTTAAATGAGAGTGGGCTTAAAACAATATGGAGTGGCAAGGACTGTAGCAGGCAGAAAGGCCCATCCACTTTACCTCAGTAGATACGCTAAACCCTGAGCTGGCTCAAACCGACCAAATGTGATGGTTGGAGAGGGAAGGGAGATGGGGTCACTGAATCTGTGCCCACAGGATTCCCAGCATACTAAAGTCGGCAAACTGCCACTGAAGGCAAGAGTGCTAACGTGGGTAAGGAAATGCAATCCTTACAAAATACTAAGTCAATGACTACTAGCAAATGAAGCATCTATGTTTACAAGTCCAAAGTGTTAACAGAGCTATTCAAACACGTTGTTAGAAACAAAAATGAATGGGATAGTGTCTCGGAAATATATCAAATAGACTATGACCGGTGACAGTATTAAAGAAAAGGATGGGCATTTTGCAGAAGGTATAAATGGTTACTGGCGTGAACCGTGGGAAATGCCCTAAGGCGGTAACATTTCAAGGAAGGGAAAGGTATAATCCATCTAACAGAGAAAGTAAAACTATTCCTGCTTTGGAGGTAATGTTTAAAGCAAAGGGTTTTTAATTTGGTTTGGATTTTTAAAGTATTTTTTATTTTTTTTAAAGATTATTTGTTTTAGAGAGAGAGCAGGAGGGAGAGGGGCTAGGAGAGAGGGAGAATCTCAAGCGGACTCCACACTGAGCGGGGAGCCCAACGCAGGGCTCGATTACAAGACACAAAAATCACTACCCGAGCCCAAACCAAGACTCTGACGCTGAAGTGACTGCAACACCCAGGCGCCCCTTAAAGTATTTTTAAATTACAAATAAACTAAATTAAGTTAATCATTTTCTGCAATAGGTAACAATCGGAATTTTTAAATGTCTATCTTAAGTTGTATAATGCATAAGAATACATTAAAGAAACCAAGGTACATGAAAGTCATAGGTTACATCTTACGAAATATCCTTATCTGACTTGGTTGTTATTTGGGCCATATGTCATGAGTGTTGGGCTTCGTTTCAGTTAAGTGGCTATAAGCTTATCATTTAAAAACACAAGGTATAGGGGCGCCTGGGTAGCACAGCGGTTGGGCGTCTGCCTTCGGCTCAGGGCGTGATCCCTGCGTTGCGGGATCGAGCCCCACATCAGGCTCCTCCGCTGGGAGCCTGCTTCTTCCTCTCCCACTCCTCTGCTGTGTTCCCTCTCTCGCTGGCTGTCTCTATCTCTGTCAAATAAATAAATAAAATCTTTAAAAAAAAAAAAAAAAAAACAAGGTATAACCGCCCACATCGGCCATTCTCCCTTACGCCCATTTGTGAAGGTAGGATCTGTTTTGACAGTGGTTCCAGTTAGTGTCTCTCTCGTGACTTGCATGTTATTAACCTGGATAGACCCGAATCCATCTACTTCCCTTTCTCAATTTCACATGTAGCACTGGCCCCTGTAAAACAGTTCCTGCTGAAAGTTGAAAACTCAGAGCACCTGTGCTATTGGTGAAATATTCAGGAATATTCAGGAAGCTAACAGAAGCTACCCTCCTCAAAAAATGATGAGTCTGATGAAAAGAAATTAACAAGCTGTGTCGTGAGCCGCACATGGTCAGCCATGCTTGCGGTCTAAGTCTGTCTGTTGGCTGTTGCCATGACGACGAAAAGCCAGTGGAACCCAATGAGCTGTGTGCAGCACTGCTGAGAGGACCAGCCATTTTACTTATGGAAAACAGTGTGGCATACTCTGCTGGGCTTCACCCTGCAAGAAGCATTTATTTAAAAATCCGTTCAGGGAAGAGAGAAGCAAGGGGCACGTTAGCATGCTGTTCTCAGCGCCACGCACGCCTGCGAGCTGCTGTTTGGACGAGCTGTTGACGGCTGCTCTGATTAGCTGATTTGGGAAAGTGGAATGCAGAGTGACAATGCTGCATATCTGCTATCAGACAGCAGAAAAGGGTTTTGTCTTGGGAAGGCAAGCCTTCCCTGTAGCATTATCGCGGCAGCTCTCTAGCTGCTCACCCTGAAAGCGAGTGACCCAAAAGGAGCCCCCTCCTGTGCCTGGCCGCGGCAGGTGAGCGGCGGGTCTGAAGAAGCAGGTGCGCGCTCACACGGGCGCCGGACTGGAACGCAGGCGGACGCTCTCGGCTGTACCTGCTTCCTGTGAACAGACTGTTGGCTCAGACAGCATCTGCCTACACGCTGAGGCCGAGGCTGAGAAGCAGGTCCCTGTGCAACACTCGCCTGACAGAGGTAAGCTTCTTCGCCCTTTTTTGAAGCACGGCATAACAATAATTTGGAGCAAAGCTTAACCTGAAAGATTTATATTCATTGTGTTATCTGGATTTACCAAAGAAGCATGCACACACACACACACACACACACACACATGCATACATTTCCACAAAAGAGTGTCAGAAACATAGACTTGTTTCAGTGATGTCTGTCCTAGAAATTGTGTGACAAAACAACATTACTAATATGCCTTGGAGTTTAAGATATTTAGTGTTTTAACAAACCATGACATCTTGACGATCTGGACAGTCTTCATAACCAACAATCTTTCTCCCTTATAAACAATGGGTCCTTTTATTACCTGTACTTTGACATATATTAAGAGAATTACATGGAAATCAGTGGCTTGAAAACTGTGGAGCATTTTCGAAGCCTCATCAATGATTTATTTAACTCTTAACACACCGATGTGTACATTTAAATTCAGGAGTTCTGTAGGTCATAATAGCCAGTGGGTTTTGCACTTACTTATTCCAAACTCAGAGTCTTGGTGTGCCCTTTGATTTAGTTCAGGGTAGTTGTAAAGCAAACGGTGTAGATACTGGAAGCTGCTTACATGTCCTTTCCTAGTATCATGCATGCCACGCCAGCCCAGAGCACAACATCCCCATTGTGCTCCCCCGGCTCGGAATCCACGGAAAGAAAGGAAGTGAAATCTCTGCATTGAGTTCAAGCCCAGCTATAGTGTATGCCGGTAAAACTTCTTTTATTGCCCGGTTTTTCTCACAAGCAGATAGGTTTCGGAGATAGAGTGAAACCAGAAACACCACACACCTCCTACAAATGTACACTAACATTCACGGCAGATGTTTGCTGTCACCTGCTACAAGATAATCGCACAGACTTTGGATTGCAGTAGGAACTGCCCCTTAGTGAGTATTTCTTTGATTTAGTCTCTTAGGAACAAAGCTATTACTGTGATTTGAAATTGGTCAGTCAAATTGAAATCCTTGATAAGGAAAGGACCAAATGATGATTAAATTTGGTTTTAGCAACATTGCAGCTTTACCTAAGGCAATTCTGTTTTGGTCTCCCAACACATCAGATCATTTACAGTGCTAATGAAAATATTTAATGAAAAGCATTTTGTTGAAAACTTTGAATGAAAACCTCGACTGAGGTTTGAATTTACCATGAAATGTAAAATAGTGTCTGAGATCTACTTCTAAGAAATATATTTTTATTTGCTACCTTTTCCCCCAAAATATGGATGACATGGGAATCACCTTTTAATTAAGTATAAGAATATAATTTTTATTGCTACATATGAGCATACATCAGCTATTTCACAGATATAGCAATGTCAACAGCCCTCGGATAAGACAATTATCAAGTATAGGGATAATATTTTTCAAAACTTATGTTCTAAATGTCACCAGTACTCAAGATACAAAGAAACAGACTGTGGAAACTTAATCTAAGGGGATTCATGTCCAAACGTTTAATGATTAGAACAAACAGGAATAATGTCTATTTGTGCATGTGAGACTTGTATGGGGTAAAAAGGTAAAGTGATAGCATTGCACTTATGCTTAACTTTCAAAGGAAAGCTAAATGAACAGACTTAGTTTTGAGTTAAATTCTATAAATAAAAATATCAGCCAAGGAAGTGATTCTGTTAAAACAGAATATAAGGTGGAGAGAGTCTCTCTCCAATTTAATTCCCTTCAGAGCTTTGTACTGGAAAAAAAAAAAAAAAAAAAAAAAAAAAAAAAAAAAACTTAGCACAGTGAAAAGACCTGCAGCAAGAAAACAATTCCGTTTTAGTTTCTCTTAGGGCAGCTTGTAGGACAAGAACAAGGTGCAGGATACCTCAGGCGCACCTGCCTGCCATGCCCTGCAGCCTTCATAGCAGCGTCGTGTGTGACGGGAGCCTTGGCCTGTCGCATCACACAAACTTTATACCTGTGTTCTTTTTTCCTACATTAATAACCTTTTAAAGGTGATATGCTGTGAAAGATTAGCATTCGAAGTCCACTGATGCACAGCACATCTACAGTTATGAATTCAACACCTTTGAGAACAGAACTACAGAGAGATAATTCCTATCTTTCAAGATTGCCCCTTACCTTTTGTCTATTTACATATCCTTATTTTCTGCTGC
>NW_024425341.1:35865739-35975073 GCF_017311325.1 Ursus maritimus | reverse complement strand
TCCCACCTCACTTGCTAGCAATATCAAATACTTTGTAATTCCCCAAATGCACTATACCAAAGTTTTGCAAAGCCTCTGCACAGACTTTTTCTTTAAATCTCCCCGAGGTGGCAGCCACCTGTCATGCACCTTTCAGAATGCTGCTAGGATGTCTCCTCAGACACTTCCTTACTTTCTCTTTCGGCTACATATGAATCTCACATCTATGTTCTGTCCACTGCACCATATTGCATTTGTCTCTGCTCACGGGCTCCCAGAGGTTACTGACCCCTGATTATACTTTGTCCAGTGTCTAGGACTTGGCATTCAGTCATTATCCTGGTAACCTCAAACCGCACTATTTTCTTATTAGTTACTGTAAATACAGACTTGATCTTGAAACAGAAATCCTATTATATATTATACTACCTTTTATCAGAGAAACTCAAGATATTTAAAAACAGCAATGAGGCTCTAATTTCCCTGATACTGAAAATATGGCTTCAGAATCACAATTTGAAAAGAGCTATAAATGTCCTATATCGGAATCTTTTGAGGAAAAATTTTACAACATGTAAATTTTGAACAAGAAAGGGGCTTCAAAACTCTAGTAGGTATTTATGGAATTCTTTTTCATACTGAAACTAGAAGAAAATAGAGCTCATGAACTGGAAAGAGATCAAATAATTGACATAAAATCTATGATCGCAGAATTTCTTTTAATTTCCCTTAAATAAGCCTAAAAGGTACTGGTAATCACTAGTTACATTACGCTTCCCTAGAAT
Source organism: Ursus maritimus (assembly GCF_017311325.1). NCBI lineage: Eukaryota > Metazoa > Chordata > Mammalia > Carnivora > Ursidae > Ursus > Ursus maritimus. The sequence goes on along the minus strand of NW_024425341.1, from coordinate 35,974,309 downwards.
GTGGATTCCTGGTTGAGGGAGAGAATTTTCTGTTAGTGTTTCTCTTGATATAGACACACTTTTGGTTATAGAGACTTCCCACACTTTTTCTATACTAGATAGCATGGTAATTATTTTTTTAATTGGGCCTAAATGTTTATAGGCTTTTTATGGAAAAGTTGCCACAATGCTGCAATCAAAAATAAGAATGGATTAGGAATTTTACTAAGAAGAAGTAATATAAAATCCTCTGTCTCCAAAACAACCCTGTTGACAGCAAAAGTTGTAATTGATATTATATGAATTTTTGTACATAAATTAACAAAGATGAGGAAGTTTAAAATATCCAGATGTTTGGAATTAGAAATCAAAATATTTAGGAAATCACTTACATTCGGGTTTCTAGACTTTTTCACATAATATTCCAGCACTGAATTTTATAATAAAAATAAGATAAACGGCAACTCTTAATTATCATGCTGTCCTTTTAAGGCTTACTTTGGCTGTCTTCCAGCTGATTTTAATGTATGGCATGCTAATTAAATAATAGCATAAGATGACATTGGTTCTATTTATCTTAAAGACCAATCATGTTTAATCAGTTCTTTTAAATTGTATATAACAATTAGATTTGTGGAAACACAATTCCATAGTAGTTTTGCATCGTTTTTAGTATTTTATATTTTAAGTAAGTTATATATTGAAGGCCTAAATTATTTATAACTATATTTGATATTCAAACAAAATGAGTGTGTGCTTTTTGCATTTTATAATAAAGTATTATAATATTTGATGATATTAAATACTTTTTAAAATGTTCCTCAAATTCATGATTTAATTACTGGTATGTCTATTAAATTCTAAACTACCACTGCAAAAAATAATATGGTGATTTTCAAAATCTCTTTACATCATTTCTGAAAAAGTTGAGACATAAACCTTTAGCCATAAGGAAACACCTCTGTAACTATTAAGTTCTAAATGCTGACAATTACGAATTCTTATTCCAGCTTAAGGGCAACTAAGATCATCTTATTTGAATAAGTGACAGAGAACCATCAAAAATAGGTTTCTTTGTTTGTTTGTTGTTTAAGTTTTAGCAACATAACATAGCCATATAGAACTACACTATACTTTATACTATGTATATGTATATATATACATATACTATACTTTACTGTCCCCTTGTCTTCAAAACAGAAATGTCTATCTTACCAACTAGGAATTTAAGCCAAAAGACAGTGGTTTCCTCTTCCCCATACAGGTCAGGTATGCATAAATCCAGCATTGATTCTACACCTTTAAAAAGCATTATTTGAAGAAAAAAAAATTCACATTTCCTAAATCTAGCCAAAGATCTCAAAGAAAATTTTCCTACCTTAAAAAAAAAAATCTAGTAATAGTCTCATTATATTTACTAATTTATTTTTATATCCATGTTATACTTTAAGGGAAATTTATTTTTAATGAAGTACATTATTTGATAATTTCAGTGATTTTTAAGATTTGTACTGTTGCCTATTATTAAATTTTTTACTTTTTATTTAACCTAGACATTCAGTCTTCTAGCTTTCTTTGAGATGTTTTCTCAGTAGTCAGTATAAGCTGCACATCAAAAATACTTTCTTATAATTAATCAGATCCTCTGCTTTAAATAGGAGAGTTGGTCCAATCAATGTAGCTATAATTCTTCTTTTTAGATTCTTTTTCCTAAAAAAATTTTTTTTCAGGAATAGCTGAATGTGAGGAGCGGCATTAAACTTAGAGGCCCTAAACCTCATGATGTTCTATCCAGAACAGCATCCTTTAGAGACTAATGTGGTTCTAAGGATCAGCCATAAGGAACCCAAAAAACCACAGCAAAAATAAGCTTATAACCAAGCTCTGCAGCACTTGTAAAAATTCTCTAAGAATACAAGTAGGGAATGGCATGAAGAATGGCGTTTTTTAAATGCACAGAAAAACCATATGCAAGTGAGACATTCCAAGGAATTATTATCGGCCATGTTGTAGAAAATGTTTTGGTATAAATGTTCCTTCTGTCCTCCTCTAAAAAGCTGAAGTTCCTGTACCTTCTTCTAAGTAGGGGTAGTTAGCTTCTTCAGAGACATTTGATCCTCTATGAAGGTGACCATGTGTAGAGACAGTAGCCCGTTGTTAAACAAACAAACAAACAAACAAACAAACAAACAAAAACGAGTCATCCTGGTGACAAGTCAGCTACTTCTGCCTCTTTGGACTGGATTAGTATTAGACTGTGATGCTTTATAAGGTCTTCCTACACTTAACATTACTAACCAGAAAAGCTTAGGAAAGCAACGCTTGGTTGCTTAAACGTAAGCTATTTGTAGATTATCAAGATGCCTTCACATCTAATTATTTCATAATTCTCTGTGCCAAAGTTAACAAAGGAAAAAAAGATTCGATCACAATTTCATCTGTCCTGTTCTAGTTGTGTCATCTGGTGGACAGTTTGAGCCCTCTCTGAAATGAATATACTTACTCTGTCAGATACATAATTGCAGTAAATATTTTGTACTATATCCTGTGGGGATAAATAATTTCTAAAAGAATTTGCCTCTTAATATCTAGATTTGGAAATGTATACAGCATAGCATTATTAGTAGTGACGAGAAAAAAATTTATAGCCACTTAGTTGTTCTGGAACAGTGTAAATAAAAAAGTGCTGTTTGATGTACCTGGAGCACTGGTTTGAACCAGTTTAGGTAATGGACATCCACGAGGGTGGGGAGTGGCAAGAACTGGCAAGAGGAAAAGGAAGAGGTTGGTTGGACAGAGTGACAGCTACAGGGAAAACTCAGCTTGCTTTAGAATAGCAGCTGGAACGTTGCAGGCAGGCAGCAAACAGGTCAATATATTAAATCTGCAATCAGTATTGGTTGAATGATAAATGACTCCTCGTGACCAGTTCTTCCCCCTGTGTTGTACTAATGCTAACAAACTGATTAGAAAATACTGCTTGAATTTAGAGATAAAATAATAATTTACAATAACCATGATTTTTTTGCAATCATAAAACAAAGGAGAAAAAACATAAAAATTTTTAGAAAATACTATTATTTTAAAAGTTAAAATATAGTCTTCCTGGTAAAGGAGGTCTATTTAATAATTAATATAAAACAAGTCAGTGCTGATTTGTAATCAGCTTTCAGACCACATAGCATATAAAAAGTCATGTTTCTAAATAAACTCAGTTTCAAAGAATTCAGGATATATTACCAGTCATCTGAATTACTGACCTTAAAAGGCCCTTTACTTAATAATTATATAAAACAAGAGTGGAACTGGAAGACTAGATAAAGCTCATTTAGTGAATAATTCAGACCAAGGAAAATTGATTTCTACTCTTAACTTTCCTAAAGCCTCTGGTTATAGTCATATTCATCAAGCAATATGCTCAACTAGACAGTTAAACTTTTCCTTCTTAAATAAGCCTAAGAGAGAAAAGTTCAAACCTATAGTTACAAAATTTAAGATCTTCATTTTAAGGCTTTAAAATATAGTTAAACAGAGAATTCAGAATAGAAAAAGGTATCAGTCTGGGAGATATTTTCAAGTTAAAAACCATAAGAACTGGAAGACTTTACAAGGTCAATCAAAATATCTGCTTCTGATTAAACCTAAGATCACAATAAAAACCTGAATAACTAGATTTCAATAAACTACAGGAAAAAATTATTCAATTTCTTCAATCCAAAAGATGTTGATAACAAAGATTATATAGAGTTTAGTCTATGCTAGCTACTATCCCAAGAGCTTTATAACATGTTAACTTATGATGAAGGATCTGGGAAATCACAAAACTTTTAAGGTCATTTGAATTGGAATTTTCTAGAAGTATTCAAATGATCTTAAATTATTTCCCAAAGAGAGATTTCATCAACAACACACTTAGTTGCTCCTCCCTAGACATTGTCATCCCAGTTTGTACATTGTATTTTTTTTATCTCATTTTAATGAAGCTTTTGTATGTGTCTAATATTTCCATACAGAAGTGAACTCCATGAGAGAGCAATAGAGTTTTATTTCTGTTTTTACCACCATCATCTTGTCACATGTATGACTGGGAGTAAGGGAGTAATGGCTGATTAGCCCAAGTAGGTGGTTGTATCAAATGTCAACAAATAACATTTACACCAAAGAAAAGAGATGAACGCAAAGAATTACATACTGTATGTGATTCCGTGTAACCTTCATCATGAGAAAATTAGTTCAGTCCACACATCCTCAGTGTTTGTTTGCTTGTTTGTTTTGTTTCTTTATAGTTTGGTTGGTTGGTGGTTTTGGATAGAATGTTTTTCATGTAAAACACTAAAGTAAATGTCAGAGCAATCCTTCTTAAGTCATCGGACTCCTCAACAGAGGAAACACAATCTAAAATGGCCTGGCTCGTTTCAACCACTATAGACTTCTTTCCTGATTTAACCCCCTGAACAACTTAACTATATGTTTGTTATTTCTGACAATCAGGGAAAGGATAAAAATGTGGGAAAGCATAGATACCTCCTTTACCAGAAAAACTATTATTCTTTTTTTTTAAATATATCTGTTTTGGGAAAAAGGCTTCTTTAGGTCAATAATTCAGATGAATGGTAATATACCCTGAATTCTTTGAAACTGAGTTTATTTAGAAACATGACTTTTTATATGCTATGTGGTCTGAAAGCTGATTATATCACTGACTTCCTTCCTACCAGAGATTTAATTTTGTAAGACTAACATGACTGATTGATTTATATAATAATGGCTTTTTTCCTTGAATTAAAAAAAAACTTCCTCCTGAAGTGCACAAAGTGTTTTTAATATATTTTACATTAATTTCTAGATTTATTGGCAGCAGAGAGGAGTTCCATCACCCTCATTATATAAATAAAAGCAAATGACAATCAAAGCCCTAAATAATCTACTTTGGTTTGAAAAGCACCTTCCTTTGACACAAAGTCCCAAGTGTCCCTACAGTGGGACATGTGCCTCATATCGGCAGTTCTCTGGTAAAATAATTTAACTTGATCTATGTATTATTACATGGTGCATGAATGCACCATAATCATTTTGAAGCCTATACTTTTGCTTCCTTTGAAATGAACTGGGAAAACATGCCCTCGAAACTCTGGTTCACTCTTCTTGGCCCTGATATTTAACTATGCAACTGTCAAGAACTAAAAGATTAGGATCATAAAATCAAGTTTCCTTGGGAGTGTTCCATTCATGAACTGCCGCATTCCCCAGACTCCTCAATCATTTTGTTGCATTTTACTTCTAACCTAGCCTGTGAGAAGAGATGTGAGGTTTCCACGGTCCAGATTAAAACCTGAAAAGAGGAGAGAACAAGAGCTCATGAACTAGGACCTAAAAAGACCCTTTTAGTTGGTCTTCCAACTAAAGCTACTTTTATACAATGAATATGGAGAAACTCTGTCTCAAAAGATGAAGTTCTAGAAGATGGTAATAACTAGCTTGGGGAAGGAAGGTTTCTTAGAGAATCAGGGAAGATGCTTTAGAGAAAATGATATTTGAATTAGGACTTGAATGAGGTGGAATTTCAGCAGTAACTTAGAAAAACAAACTGTAGGCATCAAGAATTGTTTCACTCAATAACACTGAGCACCCTCTCACTGCTTTCCCATAGTTGTGTAGTCTGCACAATCACCTTCTGAGGTAGGGGATCGTCACCATTTTACATAAGAAAAGAAGAAACTGAGGCTCAGTAAAAGGCCCACTGGATTTCATTTTTTATGTCAGATACTGACTTTAAGTTTTTAGAGTGTTGCAGGGATAAAGGCCTATCAAAAGATTAAGAAGTATTTGTAGGGATGTGGAAGCAACTGATACAACTAGGAAACAGATGAAGAAGATTCCAGCTGATAGGGTAGAAAGAAAAGAGGAGGAAGGATGAGAAGTGAGGAAATTTGTTTGTGTCGGTAAAAGAGCCAAGCCTGTCATAGCTATCGGGAAAGCTCCAGCAGGACAGGGAGAAGATACAAGAGGAAGTATCTACTTCAGGAGCAAGACCCCAGGGGAGTTAGTTAGCAAAGAGAGCTAAGACTCAAGGACAGGGACAGGCCAGCCTCAGAGGGCGTGGGGGAGACTGAGACCTCTGAAACAGTAGAAGGAAATGAGTACATGGGGCCACTCCCTGAGAGCTAGAGGAAGGTGAGGAAGTTCCCCATGGGAGACCTTATCACCTGAGGTATGGGTAAGGGTCCGGTGATGGAAGTGAGATGGAGTAGGAACCTGGTCCCATCCACAGTGCAGAATCAACAAAGAGGCACAAAAGATGGAGTAAAAGCCAAAGGACCAGAGTCAGAGTGAGGACATATCATGCAGAGCACTGTCTCACATGCTGTCCTCCTTTATACCCCAGCACTAAACGTCCAAAGACACATTTTAAAAAATCATTAATATAAATTACTATGACTTTGAATGTCTGATGTAAGTGAGATTTTTCTGATCCAGTCTTTTTAATAGGAAGTAGTATGTCACAGGCTGGGGCTGGTGTTTCCAAGCATGGATTTCAGACTCATACATTGCTCGGTGGGATGCCTGGTTCTGCAATCTGCTTACAGTGAAGTAGACCAAGGTATAAATCCTCCCTGCGACATGGTTTCCTCATCTACAGTGAGCATAAGCATAGTACCAAGCATTACAGATACCTATATTATAGATAGCATAGCATCTAATGTAGAGACGGGTCATCAACCACTACCCTTGGTTTTATTTGTTCATGGATTAGAAATATATAGTGTGATTCCCCTAATTCCTGTGGTCCAGCTACCACCTCTGAGTCCTCTCAAGTCTTCAGAAGCCATGCATACATGTGTTTTGAAGGGACATGACCACAGCTACTCTTCAGGGAGATCCTAGTTGCCTCCACGAGGTGTGAAGTCTCAGCCTCCTGGGTCTCAGACCCTCTCAGCAACGTGCACCCGTCAGTTGATCAATTTAGGGTAGGAAGAGATGTGGAACTCAAGGGGGCTCACATAACTGGGTAGATGATGAGGCCGTTAACCAAAATGGGAATGGAAAAGAGCTTTTTTGCTTTGTTTTTTATATGGGGGAGACGATACTCGCACATGTAGTGTTGGACGTATTTGTTGCCAACATCTAGATGAAGGTGCCTTATGCGGGCAGCTGGGAAGACCTTTCTAGCTTTCAGGAAGAAGTGAGGCAAATCTGGAACAAACTGGGACCTCAGATGTAGCCTAATTCAAAACAGGAATGGACAGATGACTGTACATAGCTTGAGAATATATTACCTCTATCAATAGTATAGTATTACCTCCATTAATATTATGTATTACCTCTATTAAAGCTGCTTTCTGATCATAACATTTTTAATTAATAAAAGATTATAATGATGTCTTTTTAGCCACTTTGTAGAAAAAGATACATATTACAAAAAGTAGGTTTTGTTTTCATGTTTTTTAAGCTGTTGAACATGGTCGCTTAGTATACTTTGATCAAAATATTTAAACTGCCTCCACCAGTTTTTTTTTTTTCCATTTATCTTCACACATGAATTTTAAAAGCAAGTAGTATTTTTTTTATTCCTTTGTCTTAAAAAAGGCATGAAATCTTACTGGTCTAATGCAGTTGTTGGGAAGAAATAATGCAAATTAACAAGCACCAGCGAATTAGGCAAACTTCAGTTATTTTATGGAGCCTGGTATTGAGCGAAAGTTATTTTTTTTCTATTAAAGTTACAAATACTACCAATTAAACTTTCCTGGGAAATATAAATAAGAATTAGAAAGAAATGATCTCAGAAAGTTTTGTGTGGGTTAAGTGGACTGTGCATGCATATTGAACAGGGCCTGGCACGCAGGAAGTGCTTGAGGAGTGTCTGCAAGCGTTATTATCATTCTTCTAGAAATGAGCTAAATAGAAAGGCCAGTACTTTCTCCCAGTTCACTGCTGACTAGTCGGAGTCACGGCTCCTGAGGATGATTCACTCTTCAAGGATAAGGGATGGGAAGCTAATAGTCATACAGCATCACAAGCACCGAGAGGGGAGCGAACACTCATAACAGGTGTGAATGATCCGCCCAGATGATTTCAGAAGTGTGCAAGGCTAACAGGGAGTTTGTGGATCAAGAGGACACCATGTACAAATGAACGAGACATGAAAGAACATTGCAGGTGGTTTGATGGATCTGGGATGTGGGAACAAGAGGGAGATCAGGGTCTGGTGTGGGGTGGGGTGAGCAGAAGGCCTGGCAGTCACCTGCCTTGGATTTCATGTCCAGCTCTGTGATTGCTAATTGGGTACGTGGGAGCAAGTCCCTCCATTTGTAGACCTCTATCTTGCCACCCACAGAGTGGAGGTAATAGCACTCACCTCTGAGGGTGATCATCATACAATAATGAGATTATTGTAAAGGGTCGGCATAGCACCTGACACAGAAGGAAAGGTATTTTTATCACCAGTATCAGGATCAGCCTCATGCTAAGTAGTTTGGATTAATCCTCGGGGAAAAATAGAACCACCATTGGAGCTTCTTTAAGTGGGGAAAATTAATGCTCATGTTTGTGTGTAAAAAAGATGTAATTGTTAACAGTATATCAAATTAAATAAAAAGAGTGAGAAATGGTTATAGAGAGACAGTGACAATACTTCAGGCAAGAGAAAAACCAGCATGAACTAAAGTGGTGGGTCAGGGAGAAAAAAAGTGAGGGATTTATTCAGCCAAGATTCCTATGTATCAGTCACTCTTCTAAGTGTCTGGAATGCATTTCAAACAGTGACTGCTAAACAGTCTTAAAAATAGGCAATCTTAATTCAGTGTGGTATTGCATTAATAGAGATGTCTGGCACGCCCAGGATCTACTCTGTCTGTGGAGAAGCTTCTGGGGCATCACTGAGGAAATGTTTAGGGTCTAAAGAACATGTGCATATTGGCCTGGGAATGTGCTGAGCCCACCATGAAGAAGGAACAGTATGTGCTAAAGCACAGAGGCAAGAAGGATGTGCTCCGAGGACCAATAGCCCTTGGTGTGATTGGAATGCAGTGCGCCTGATATGGAGAGACGGAAAGTAAAACCGGACAAGCAGACCCGAGCCAGATCTCAACGTAAATGTGTCACACTGAGTTAGATAAGAAGGCACTGACTGAGTTCAAGCAAGAAAGTGAATTAGGAAGATTTCCGTTATAAAACATCCAGCACTATAAAAGTAGGAGAGTGAGAAAGGGGGACGCAGGGATGTCAGATAGACGGACAGTGCAAATTACAGGAAGAAATGCTGAAAACCTCAGCTAGGACAGGACAATGGGTCTGGAGAGAAAGTGCTGGAATCAAGAGAAATGGAGAAAGAATTTGGGGGTGAGGGCAGAGGTATAGTTTGATTAACAGTTTACTGGCTTGGGAAAGTCAGATGGAAAAAGAATATTTAGGGGAGAAGATGGTGACACTGGTTTGAGGCTTTTTGAGATGGAGATGGAAGTGGAACATCAAGGTAGAATAGTTCAAAACATGTTTTTTTTTTTTTTAAAAAAGGAGATTTAGACCAATAGAAATACATTTTAAGCTGCAAACTGAAGCCACATATAAATTTAAATTTTCTAATAGCCATATTAAAAAAGGATAAAAAGAAACAGATGACATCAATTTTATAATATATTCTATGTAACCCAATATATCGAAAAGATTTGAATAAGTAGTCAATATTAAGAAAAAGCAATGATATTTTACAACTGCATGTGTGTGTGTGTTTAAAGTGTGTATTTTACCCTTCACGACACGTCAATTTGAACTAGCCACATTTCAAGAGCTCAGTAGCCACCCGTGGCTAGTCACTGCTGTATTAGACAGCACAGCTCTTGACCTTCAGAGCCCATGCAAAAGATGTCTATTTGAGAGCGACCAGAATAAAAACCTTTCCTGAAGTTGTAAATCCAAGAAAGCTTATTGGGGGGGGGGCAAGGGAGGAGTAAGGAGAGCTTTTACAGAGGGGAAGAGGAGAGGGAGGAATTGCCACAACTGCCTCAGAGCTTGATCTTCTCTCTTTTAAGGATGTCAGATATAAGATTAGAGTCTCAGAAATTTGGAGAGACTTTGATTATTCCTGTTGAACTTTTACACAACCAGAAACTGCCACATAATATGCAGAGCCTAGTGCAAGATTAAAATGTGATGTCTCTTATTCAAAAATTGTTAATAATTTCAAGATGATGACCACAGAGTATTAGACCCAACACCTGGCCCTTCTAAGTGCAGGGTCAGGGGCCAAGGCTCAGGTAACAGGCCTGTGCAGCCAACGTTGCACACAACTTGCATTTTTATGCATCATACATGAACGCTCTTGCCTTTTGTGAATCAAATGCAATATATTTAATAAGATGATTAATGAGATAATAATATGGGGTATCACTCCTGGAAGCCAGTCCTTCTGGCTTGAGGAAAAGCAACTTCTTCCCAGGCTGGGGTGCTTGAGATACACGAGTCCTGCCATACGCTCCCCACATACCCCTACGCAGATGGGACCTCAATCATGCCAGAACATCATCACCCCAATTCTTGCCTCATGTTAGGGGGCCCACCGAGCCCCCAACCAAGTAGATATCCAGCAGCTCCTCAACATCATTCTGCCTTCTAGAAAACCATTTTTCCCTACCCCTTCCCATGATAGGAGAGCATCTGACATGGAAGTCTAAAGATGGAGCGTCCTCCTCAGAGAATGGGAGGGGCTTTGGACCAGGGGAACATAACCTGGAATTCCCTCAGACAAGCAGAATACCGAGAGTTTGGGGTGGGTTGTACGTCTGCAGCTCTAGTTCCAGCCCAGTGCTCGGAGATGTATTATTCGAATTTTTTGTTGGTAGCTTTCTGTGAATGGAACTCCATCTATCTTTAAATGCCAACCTAATGACAAATTTCAGAGTCCCTGCAGCACGTTATCTATGAAAGTAGTGGTCCGCTACGTTGAACAGCACCAAGCACCAAACTGGTGCTAGAAACACGAATATCAGTGCGCCTCCCTGCTCTCCTTGCTCCGGTCTCGTTTCCTCCTTCCTCCTCCCCCATCTGACTCCCCATGTCCTTTCTCTGCCCTATCTCTGCAGCCTGTCATTGCTTTATGGGATTATCATAAAAATTCAAATTACAATTTGCCATTTATTATATTTAGTAAACAATTTGATGTTATTTACTCTTGGTTGCTTAGTTTTAACAGTCAGTAAATGATAGTCCTTTTTTCTTTTGATAAAGAAAGTGTGAAAGAAAGACTTGTTCCTATTTGATATCCCATAATTGATTCTCCCTGTGTATGTGCCTTATCAAAGACAAGGTTCCTCTGATCCTGCATGAAAGGCCCCCTGATTTTGCAGGAGAGAAGGGAGCAGCCAGGGCAGGAGCCTGTGGAGAACTGTAGAGGAGAAGGTCCAGGTGTGGACCTGACCATCATGGAGTGTGACCCCTGGCGTGTGACTTAACACCCTTTGGCCACAGGTTTGGTACCTGAGAAATGAGGATGTTATGCCTAGATCGCAGGACCACTCGTTCTGTCATATGAAATAATTTATGCGAAGTACTTATGGCAGTTCTGAGCTCATAGCAGGCTCTCAATAAATAATTATGCTATTACTAAAAACATTTCCTGGCATGAAAGAGAAACGGAGATCTTCCAGAGGTTTTGACATAATAGAACTTGACAGGGCCCAGAGCAAAGCAAGCAAACAAACAGCAACAAACTACACAGAATATATAAAAATAAATTTCCACAATAATTAAATTTACAACTCCTTAATATAAAACCCACCAGACTTCCAATGATCAGTATAGCTCTTAAACTTGAAGTTAACCTTAAAACTCAAAGGAACTTCTAAGAGAATAACGACACACTTACATGTCTTCTGGTCTTGACTGTGTTGTATCACACCAGGGCAAACTAACCTTTTGGTCACAAATTATGCAAAGTAGTAACTGCAAATATGATGTTAGGATAGAATGAGGGAGATCACTATTTTTAAACATCTTAATTTCAAAGAATAACCATCCTGCTTATTAACTATGCTAACAGAGAAGAATCTTAATTAATCCTATAATTCAAAGTACTTGCTTGAGAATGCGTTACATGGTCTTTTTCCAATAGATTTACCTGCTTAATTATGTTTTTCTTGGACTGATCTAAAATTAATCTTCATGTCACATGGTGTTGAGCTTTCTGATCTGCAAGGTCAGTCAGGAATGTAAAATAACAGTAAGTATTCTTACAAATAATAATAATAGCTAGCATTCACTGAATGCATACTGTGTCAGGCAGCTTGCCAAATTCTTTAAATACCTCTCATTGACTATTCACAGAAGCATTCTGATGAGGAATTATTCTCATTTTACGGAAGAGGAAACAGGCTCTAAGAAGCTAAACAAGTTGCACAGGGTCACATATGAGGTAGGATTCAAACTTGGGTCGGCCAGATTCCAAACCCTGTACTCTATTTTTCTAGACTGCCTATTTGTGGGAAGTACAGATCAGCCAAAAGAAAATGCTATAACTTCCATTTTATCGTCCTCTTCATGTTTTTGTTTTGGGCTTTATGAAAACATTCATTTACAAGAATGCACCAAGTTTCTTTATTCAGAAAGACCAGAAATAGCGCAACAATAAAAAGGCAGAGAGAGAGAGAGAGAAAAAAAAAAAATCTAGAAGATCGATAATGATTATTTCTTTGTGCTAAGGTTGTAGATGGTTTTTCCTTCCTTCTTTTTGACTGTCCATATTTTCTAAATCTACTTAACATTATGAAACTTCGAAATAAGGGGGCACAGATAGATGAGGAACAAAGGAAGTCTACGTGGCCCCAATCATGCTTAGACATTTAATGATGATGTTATGATGCTAGGCTACAGAAATTAAAAAGAAAACAAACTGACATACAAAAATCTCCTGAAACAAATATTTTTATCAATTCCCTTTCACTGTTGTAATTGCCTCCACTCTAACTGAGGAGGTGACTTGGAAGATGCACCGCTAGGAAACTGATGGCGGCCATGCTGGTTTTCTGTGCTCAAGGTCACTGGGCCTGTTTACTGGCAGCCATGGTTTTACCTCCGGATTAAGAATGATTAGTTCTACTTTGGAACCAAATACAGTTCAGTTGGAGTTAGGGGAGAATTAAGAGTCCTGTGGCTAAGTACACATTGAACAATTTCCTTTTGTTAAGAGCACTCTGATCTAAAGAAGAAAAGTGGCCACTCTGAGAGTCTGTACTTTTTGGGAAAAACAATCTTTTTTTTTTTTTTTTTTTTTTTGCATTTTTAAGAGATTACCTGGAATGAGAGATAGGAAGTGTGAGCAATAACTTTTTTGATAAATTCCATTTCACAGTAGGTTCAACACACTAGCTGAAAGAGATTACTCATTTAAAATAAGAAAAAAAAGAGGAAAAAAAGAACAATTCGAAAGATCAACTTCAAAGCAGTCACAGTTCAATATCCACTTCCTGACTTGCGTTGCCTAACTTTGTTTGTCCATCATTCCATCATTTATTTTCATCAGCATGAGGTAAGGCTTCCATATGAGTTAGGCACTATACTCTAAGAATGAGACAGAGCTCTTGCCCTCATGAAGCTTATTCTCTTAAGGTCTGTTTATACTTTGCATAGGAGGAATTGCCCAATTCATGAATATATGAGCCTGTATAAACAAAACATATAATCATATGTAATGTGAAAATTTTTTTATTAAACATTTACAATATTCATAAGTGTATTTCCCATATTTTTATTCTTATGTAGGTGGTAAATTTATGCACACCACTGATAATAAAGTATACTTATTCTAATTTAAACAGGTGTAGTTTTTAAGTTGTATTGAAAATTAGCATACATTTCAGAATTAGTACTCAGAAAAACCTTCAAAGTTGCTTATGAAAAATGCCATTTAATCAGCATCATTACAAGCAGCATATTGCGGCATACCTTAAAATCACATTGATATTTTTAATTACTCTTCCCCCATACTCATGGTTTTTAAGTCAATGTTCAAATTTTTCAGAGAATAGACATTAGGGAATATTTATAACCAAGTACCCAAATCAGCTTCTTTCCATTTATGTGATGTGGAAGAGGACAATTTCAGTGATCTGAGTCAATGCTGAGTCACTAAAGTGGCTCATCTCAGAAAAATATGAACAGGGAATCTTGAGTTGTGCCCTTAACTAATAAAGTCAATAGGTGATAAATACATTTTAGTGTATTTATCTGTGAAATGAGAGAGACTTTCTACCAGCCCATGGGACTATTGTAAGAAGGAGGAAGTTAACATTCTTGATATTAAAATCATTACAGTTTCTTTTATTTGAACTGACCATCGAAGAGTGTGAGTGGGTGTGCAAATAAATGGCGTAGAATATGAGTCCATACATTTCTAGGGTCTTTTGAGATGGAAACAATTCCAATTTTAGAATCCCTCAGCTACTCAGGTATCTTCTAATAATTCCTGAAGTTAATAGTCCTTATCCTTTTGGGAAAGCTATTAGTGCATTCTCAACAGATGGAATGACAAAGATACAATGATTTCAGTTGTAGAGCCACAGTGATTATCATGTCAGTGAGAATCTGGAATGTCTTGGTTTAAATGTGGCATTGTGTGTGTGAGTGTGGACACTAATCAGTATGTGCTAAGAGACTGACTGACTTACTTCATTGTTTCTGTGTTTTACATCTTACCCCAATGCCAGTTCCTCTCAGAACAGAGTTAACATAACCACTGATGCAGGGAATGGAGATAAGTCGTGAGAAATAAGACCCTAACGCTCCTACCTCCCTGGAGTCCGTGAAATTAGAGCCATGTTTCATCAGCTTAGACATTAGCAAGGACTGCTCACAAGACTTTTTAGTCATAGTAGATAAATTGTTTCTTGTTGCAATGGAAATGGCGAACACAGCCCATAAGGAACTGCTCACTTTGATTTGGAAACAGCACGAGTTTATATGTATTTCTATGTGTATGAAGAAACTTCAAATTCAAAACTATTGAATTTCCAAATAAAAACTTTGGAACTTCCAAATGCCCTAAGACAGTGAGAAGATGGTTGAGAAGCAAGAACACCAGCAAAATTACATACCCGTTCCTCACTATGTACATTTTCAAGAATTCTTTAATACTTAAAAAGAGTTTAGTGAAATAGTGCATTAAAAATAAAGGTGATGTAAATATTATATGTCTCTTGAATGATTCCATTTTAAGAAACTAATGCATTCTGAAGTTACCATGCAAATTCATCCTTTTAAAAACAAAAATAAAGATGAATTTGTAGAATAAAATTATGTCTTTATTTGATAAATTATATCTAATGTATTATATAAGTTCATTTATATTTCTAACTTATATAATATATAGTTAATATAATTATAATATGTAAATTATAATTATAAATGTAACATAACTGATTTGATAAATTATATCTTGACAAATAAAATTATTTTGACTTTATTTTGAATAATTTCTGCATGAAACATGAAAGCTCTAAATATCTTTGTATTTAATTCAAATCCAGATCAGTTGAGCTAGAGTAAGTAAAATTGAGTTCTCGATGGAGATGGTCAGGAATGGAAGGGAGGCAATACCATTTCCCATGAACAGTGAGTCCGTTTCAAAGCAGCACAAAAGTAAGCTTTAAAAATGGACTTTACCCTGATTTTTGAGGGTTCAAGGGACAGGGGGAACAGAACAACATTCTGTTAACTGGAAGAAGAACAAAGACGACCTAACCTGGTCTAGATTGACTCCTCAGGGAATAACTGGAGCCCGCAGCCTGGAGGTGCTCTGAAACCACGGAATCGTGTATTTAGCAGCTCAGGTTCTTTAGTTTACAGGTTGTGGTGTTTGTTACTACCTGAAATTCCAGCACCTTTGTGGTCACCCAAAATAGAATGTGGTGCAGGAGTCCAGGTTGGAGTCTCAAAGCGGTGTTCAAATTGTGCGCCAAGTCTTTTAAAAAGAGGCCAGGGGGATAGATCTTAATCAGCAACATGACAAACAGAGTTCAGGTTACCGAATGGTAGAGCCGAGGCAATTTATAGCTCAGGTTTGGCCGCCAGCGACAGGCATCATTTGCTAAGACCTTTCCAATTCCTTCTTCCCTTACCCCCTATTATATATGTGAATTTAAGGACGACCTGAATCTAGTCCTCTTTGTCTTTTTTTTTTTTTTTTTGTAGGTAGGATTCATTACAGGGTGTAATTGTAAAATTTGCCCAATAAGCTCATTCTAACATAACGCTACAAAATCAGCTCCCCTGTGGGTTTCTACTTTTTAGGAGAGTTTTACGAAGTGAGCCCTGCATTAATAAAAATAATTTCTCACAAAATTATCTCATCTTAAGCCATTTTTCTACTTATCATAAACAGTGCCATTCTCCTCTGATCATTGACTGATCCTAGGATCACTTTATCCTACTCCACAGTCTGGTCAATGCCGCAATTAAAATTTAATATTAAGCTTCGGAGCTCCAAATTTTACTTTTCTCTGTAAGGTATAGTCTGTTTATTTCTTTCCCCCACTGAATACCTTCTCACTAAAATTATTGGGAGTTTCTACTCTTCCTGTCTATTTTCTTATCTCTTTGAAAACCTCTTTTTGTTGCCTTTGACATTATCCCCTGATACTTAAATGAGTCTACTATTGTAGGTAGCATTACCCTCCAACTTAGTTCACCAGGGCGTGTGAAGGGCATGAAGGGCATATCTCTACCAAAGCTACTTGCACAGGCAAAAGGAAGTAGCAGTTGGTGCTGGAGTAGACTTGGTGCCCAAGATACAGACCGACAGGACTGGGAATTCTCTCCCACCTCAGATCTAGAATACACTGTCAATGCCCTTTCACCCCCACCGCAACAATGCCTCTCAGACCCTGGTCCTAGTAATGGCTTTCCCACAAAGTGATCCTGTGCACCCCAAAAGTCAAACTGTAAAGGGGACAATTAGGTAGGTTGTGTCATGTTTCTTCTAGCTATGATTTAAGGTTAAATGAAAGGTAAGAAATATGGGATTCCAAAATTGGTGCTGAAAATCTCCAAACTGTGCCATATCTGAGAAATACTGTAGGCCAAGATCTAGGGTAGGACCGCTACGTAAAGCCTGCCAACCTAGGATACGTCACCTATGAGTCCCGAAGGTGCAGACACCTGGTTTGGGGAAGAGAGAATGTGGGAGGGGGCAGGAGGGGTTCAGAGAGAAATTAGAAGATTTGAGTTTTATATAAAAACTCCTGTGAATTAAAGAAGAAATCAGACAAAGTTAGCAAAAATCATGGATCTATAAAGTCATTACCATCTTTCTACAATGAAAGAAAATACAGGTAACATATAGAAATAGCCCCATTTAAAGACGCTATTTATCATCCCTTCAGGTACCATAAGGATCACCATGGAGAACCCTTCTCTCTCCCTGCTAAATATGTTGTGTGAAGAAAATGTTGTCCTTTACTCACTCTACTTAAATCTGTTCCCCAGAACATCGGTTCCGTTTGCCAATGCCTGTCTCCCTCAGCTATTTTCACTTAAACAAATGAGGCCTTCTGTGCATGTCTGTGGTTGTTTTAGTTTTCCATTCAGGGTATCCCTGTCTTGGTTCATCTGACACACACACACACACACACACACACACACAGTACATTCTAACGACCAGACACTGTTCTAGCAACTGGCTGTGCTTATGTTTTTAGAGGGAGTCTTGTCCTTACGCAGTCTACAGTTCAGTAAGAAAAAGATCCATAAACAGAAACAACAATGTATTAAATCTATATTAAATATATTAAACCCTATTCTGCAACAGGCTCTTAATTAACTGATTTCCACACAGAGTCTCATTCCATCCTCTCAAAACCCTCCCAAACAGGTAGTTGGTATTGTCTGCATTTTATAGACAAGAAAATCAAGGTTCAGACAGATTAATTTGCCCAAAGTGACAGTCCTTGCCACTCAGGAAACTAAGCCTTGAGGTCCGCTCTGTGTGATTCCAAAGCCTTGATTTTTTTTTTTACAATGTAATAATTGCTAAAGTAGAGGGATACTTATATTTCAATTGTCATTCATTATCATTTTAGAAGGAGGATATGTTTGTTTGTAACAAAGATGAATAAGACTATAATTCTGCCTCTCCCATCTGCTAAGCGTATGATAGACTCTTATGAGGGCCTTACAAAGTCAATCTTCTGCTTCTTCCAAGTTATTTCTTTTAATGCCAGTATCTTTCCTCTTCAACCTTCTTCTACTCACCAAATAAGATGATAATGTTGTTGCTTTAAAGAGGCTAAAGCCATAGATAAAGTTAGCAGAGATGAGAACTTTCTTAATCCAGTTGCTTGACAATTCCATGAATTCTTATTTAAAATTAAAATTGAGGGGAAAATACCCATAAGAGTCTGAATATGAGCTATCTGAAATGTTATAAGGAAATTAAATTCAGTATCTAGGTGTGTCTGATCTGTTTCATTTTCCCCATGAACAAAGTAAAAGTACATGTATTTGTGAAGATTAATGAATATATTTGCCAAGATCTTTTTCTGATGTTTAAAAGTTACTAATGATTGCTGTGTGCTGGTTGTGGTTTCCACTCCTCTTAATAATGCTCAAGGGTAATTAATGATATCCCCACTTTTCAAATGAGGGAACTGAGACTCAGAGATCATGCCCAAATCAAAGAGCTGATAAGGGGCAGAACGAGAAAACTAACTGATGACTATTTATCCTCAAAGCCCATGATTTAACTTTATGTTGTGTATCACTGAGACAATGATGATAACAGCAAAACCAACACTTATGAGTACTTATTGTCTATCAGGCATTGTTTTAAAGTTTTGGTTGTTTTTTTTGTTTTGTTTTGGTTTTTTTAGTAATCTCCACACCCAGCATGGGGCTCATCTCATGACCCCAAGATCAAGGGTCTCATACTCTACAGACTGAGCCAGTCAGGCACCCCATATTAGGCATTGTTTTAAAAGCTTTGCATATTTTAACTCATTCTTCCTCATAACAATCATCTGAGTCAAATACTGCTGTAATTCTTATTTCATTAATAAGAGGACTGAGCATGAGGAAATTCAAGGAGCCACGCTGTTGGAAGCAGTACAGTCAGATTTGATCGTTGGCAGACAGCCTCCAGAACCTTGTTGTCAATTATTATGCTCTTGGCAAATATTGATAGAAAGGCAAAATATTTATACATGACTGCCTGTTATAAAATGGAATGTATTATGATTTATAGTCATTTCTTCAATTTATGGTATTTAATCAGAAGTCATGAGACAAGAATGCTTAAAATAATTTCCACATTGTATGTGTTTCTTTAGCTTTATTTAAAACTGGAAAATTTTTGGTTTCCTCATCCAACATACCTTCCCCTCAACTATGACTGTTAGCATTCACCATCTTTAAAAAAAAGTATAAGTAGAAATTTTAAAGGATATTTTAATATTCAAACTCAATATTACCAGCCTTGAATATCTTTTCAAAATTACTTTTTTCTGTAACAAGGACAAATTCTATCATTCAATTTAGATTTTAATGGCTGGGTCAACTACATAGAAGTTCAAAGTTTTCTGAACAATGCTGTGGCCATGGACACTAAGAACAGGATAAACAACGGGTTCCTGTTTTGTATTTCCTGTAGATTATTACTATGTTCTCATTTCTCTTGATTTCACTGATCATTCAATGTTAGTTTGAGGGGAAAAAAAAGGGTCAACTATGTTACCACTATATTTAGAACCAAAAATATTCAAATGATGCAGCTCTTAGGGCTTTAAACACATAGGCTCTGTCATGGCATTTTTCACTCCATTTGGAAGTGATAACAGGCTTGGAAACGGAATACCACCCTGTTGTAAAGACTTATTGTTGATGCCAGAAGTTCTTTCAAAACTTCTGAAACTATAGAGTCTATATATATTTATATAGTCTATTACTATCTTTCCGCCTGCCTAATATCATAAAGTAGTTCTTAGATGATTGTGTCAGGTATGTTTCCAGCTTCAAGTGAGAGATCATCTCAAGTGAGAGGTTGGTTTAGCGCAGACAAGAAGGAGCCCACGGTGGGTTCAACTCCGTCACCCCACCCTGAGCATGCGCCTCCCAGGATGGAATCGGCATTTCTGTTAGCTAAGAGGAGCAGTGCCTGGTTAAGAGGCAAAGGGCAAAGAAGCCTTCCTCCCTGGAGACGCCCTGCTCTTACCGTGTACATGAAGTGTCTTACCTTTAGCTTATTGGCCAGAACTGACTGCAAGAAAATCTGGGAAACTAAGTTTTGAAATAGGCATATTATCAGGATTCTGTAGCAAAGATGAAAGCAAACATAGATTCTCAGTAAGTAGGAAGCAGTGTCTGCCACAGCTGTGTTATGGAATTTATTTTAAAGAGTAATAAGTATGGAAATACAGACTTGATTGTAAAACAAAATGTATCAGAGAGAAACTTCAATGGAAAATGACCCTTAAAGAAATACTTGCTGTAAAAAGAAGGGCACTTGCTAGAAGGCAAAAGGTGAGTATTTGCTCCCCACCCCTCTGCCTGCACACAAAAGACCCACTGCTACAGGCAGCCAGGCTCCCTTGCACCTTCCACTGGAGACCAGTCCAGCTCCAGCTCAGTCCTGAGAGTCTAGATGGATTCCCACAGCCTCCCCATCTTTTTCTGTAAAATTGAGATATCATTACTCATTTCTTGACGTTTCTAACCTACCCCTCCCATAGCATCTAATTTCTTGTGTTTCCTTTTGTGAATAAGACTATTGTTGCTGTTTTTGGTAGGTTGACCTTGCTTGTTAGAGCATTCCCCCCCACCCCAAACCTCTCTATCTGGCATACATAAAGGTAAGAATATTTGTAGGCACACTGAGGGAAACAAGTGAGGTTGCTAACAGCCAGAGGTGACTGGTCCAGGAGCTCCAGCAGCCCCGGGCTTCACATGACAACTAGAGGGATCATTACTGTACCAACATCTGTAAGCCACACAGAACACACAAAGAGGTCGCACAAAGAGGCAGGAAGGTCTGGCTCTGAGGATGGACAACATGAAAGAATTATTAACATGTCCAATCTCTGAAGTTTCCCATTTTCAACTTGCATTCATTTTGGAAGAAGTTTCTCTTAGGCACTTGATATAATTAATCTACAGTTCCTTCTAACCTTTGAATGATGGTCAACTGTTCCTTATTGTTCTTTGCTTATCCATCATCTCTGAGTTTTAAGGACACTTTTCTAACATTCTGTGTATTAT
The DNA here is from genome assembly GCF_017311325.1 of Ursus maritimus. Lineage (NCBI taxonomy): Eukaryota > Metazoa > Chordata > Mammalia > Carnivora > Ursidae > Ursus > Ursus maritimus. Next base: position 35,953,093 of record NW_024425341.1, on the reverse strand, counting down.
TTATGTGTGTGACTATCCTTAAAATTAACTTCTATGGTCATAGTAATGATGAAAATGTGCCATGGATTATTGGGTTAATTCATTTTTCGAATGCCTCAGAAAAGATATTTTTCATACTGTGCCTTGATTTCAAAGTGTTTTACAAATTTGTAAAGAATATGCACAGAAGTACGTCTTCAAACGTTCTTATCTATAACTAGCATCCTTCTGCCCATGGTAGAAGAGAGGATCCCACAGCTTCTAAATAAGGAACAAAGATGTCATCATGTATTGCCTAATGCCTTCTGCAGAACCTACTAGATCATTTATTCAACAAGTATACATTAAGCACTTACTTTGTGCCAGGCACAAATACAATATATGTGCGGGAAATACAATGTGGTGGGAAATACAATGTGAAGGGATAACAGGCGCTTACAGGATAATGGAGGAGAAATACATTGATTGATCACAGAAATAAATGCAACCAAGTTTGACACTCAAGGAAATGCAGAATATGATTGTTCAAGAGTTAAAAACACATGACCTTGGGTGAGTCAGGGAAGCCTTCCTTAGGAAGGGGCACTTTAGCCAAAGGGTGCACAGCATTAACTGCTGAGCAGGGAAGGTGTTCCAGAAAGACAGAACGGTGCACGCAAAAGCCTAAATGTGGCCCATCCTAGGAACTGAAAGACCAGAGAAACTAGAAGAAAGGAGCTAGAAGGTAGGTAGAGAGATGTGGGTGGAGATGTAAGAAGATCGTGCAGAGCTTTAAATAGGCCACTTCGAGAAGGCTTATCTTAAAGATTTTTATACCATAATTAGCAACTGTTGCATATGCCTCAATTTCAATAGAATATAAATATCAAGAAAAGCTAAGTCACGGTTATATAAACAGCAGAGGTACTTTTTAAATATATGTGGGATTCAGACAGCACATATAACACCAATAAAGTTTTAACCAGAAAACTGAGTTTTAACAGGTTTTCAGAAGTTAGTTCTATATAATCTCTTGCATTTGATAATAGTTCTTTAGCCATTCCTTAAGAGTTTCACCTTATTTGGTGAAGTCCAGCCCCAGACTGCATAATGGCACACATGATGGCAAACTGTCTCCTAAAAAACATTCACTTCACTTCAGTAACCAGGCAGTAGAAATAATTGGACTTGACAACGCTCAAACAATTACACCTGCAGATGTAGGTGATGATGGGGATTGCCAAATGTAATCTATATAAACCCAAGCAAAACATAGATGTTAGAGTTAAGAAGGGGTTTATAGCCCGGTCCCTCTGCCTGTGTTTCAGAGCACAAGCGTAGGGGGTTTGCATGCCTGGTCTGAAATCACTCAAGCTCCTGGGCTTGAGATCCCCGCTCTGGGCTTTATTCCTTGTTCAGCTTTCAACATATGGAGGCTCCTGTAGATGGCCTGGCTGATACTAAGTGCATGATGCTGCCAAGAATCATTTTTATCGCTTGTGCTTCACTTTGTTTCGTGTTTGAAGCAGACAAGCATCAGAGATGTTATTACACTTAATCTAGCCCTCCTTTTGCATCCAACACGCCTGACGTGGGGGTCCACTCCTTCCTTTCATCAGCATTATCTGATTTCTACAGTCTCTGTAGCACGAGACTCTGACTGCCTTTTCAATACATCTTTGAAACTCATGCCAGTGTTTCAGGCAGCCTTGCTGCCTCTCCCTAAGCACTAAAATATTTGACTAAGAGAATGATACATTGTTCTCCTGGAATATTAGACAATGCTACTCAGCTGACATGGGCCACGGAAGCCTTCGAACATTTATAGTGCAACTTACTTTTCAAAGGACTTCAGGGGGGAAAAATGTAACCTAGAAAACAATATTCATGGGAAAACTACATTCACTTCCTTCCTCCTGAGATCCTTGCAAATAATAGGAAGTGACGAGGAACCAATTGAGAATTCTGAGTTCTCTCCGGAAAAAAAATTTTTAAACAACTCTCAAACAAGCCTTCAAAATACATGTATTCAAGAAATCACTCACATAAAAGTCCCTGGAAATCACTGTGGTGTCAAAAAAATTACTAAACTTGACCATATTTGGAAACCTGCAGTCATTTTACCATATTTGAGTTGTTAAACCAATAATAGCATTCACAATGTGCCAGAATTTTCTACAGTCTTTTTGGACAACTCTTTTTTAATCCTCACAACAACCAAGTGAGGTCCTCTGACAGAGAAGGAAACTGAGGCACAGGGAGGGGAAGTAACAGGCGCACGGTCACTGAAAAGTGGCAGGACCAAGATTCAAACCCAGACACGCTGGCCCCAGACTGTCTGTTCTTAAGCACTGTTACACATCTTTAAGGTCTTCTGAAACAACCAAATAATAAAGTGAGAAGGGAAGCTACAGAAGGGCTCTGCATGCAGAACTAGGAGTTTTAACTATTACCAGTGTGGGCCACAGTCTCCCTGACAGTGAGGGTTTTAGTTTTCTGAAGGCTTCTGGAGCACATAATGCTCCAGTACCACCTGAAAAAGTGAGCAGTGGTTTGGCAAACTGGGGAGATCATTCCAAATATGGTGCTCACTTCTTTAAAGGTGGGACGGAGGTGTGCTGGAGAATAACAGGTCTCTCTGCTCCTGAACACCAATCTGCCTCATAGGTCTAGCAATGGAGAGTTCCATGACTTACCAAGATCCTCTCTGGAGATATAGATATCCTCTAGGACAGTTGGGTCTGTGTCAACTATGTCTTAGCATAGATTGTTCTTAATTTGACCACCACTTAGCTGAGAGCAGTCTCAACTTGTATTGCACACATGGGAGGAAAGAAAGAATTGTACAATTAACTGACTTTCAACACTTCTGTCCTTTTTTCCCCCCTCCTCTCTCTGAAAGATGATTCCAGATCAAGCCTCTGAAAACAATCCTGTCCTTATGGAGAGTTTAAGAAATTCTGTGGGCTGCTGGTCCCACTATTGACCATGTTCTTTTTCTAAGTAGGTCCTCATCTTATTTTTTGAGCCTGCATCTCTGCTCACTGAATGCTTGCCCTAGTGTTCTAGTTCCTCAGAGACCGAGGCTATGCTCTGCTTTATCCAGTCTTCCCTGCAACACCAAATCTGGGGCAGCTGGGTACTGGGCTCAGACTTGCAGAAGCCAAGGACGCTTCCTGCCAGTCTCCCCCTGCTGGCTGCAACACTCACCCACTCCGCCCTTGGGTGGTTTCCACCAGCTCCAGTCTGTTCAAGTGTTTTTCTCCTAGCACCTGACAGTCCCCAAACATCTGCCCCTCACCGCCCCTCCAGAACCTGTCTGGTTTCTGGATCCTGGCAATTCTGCATCTGGTCTGAGGGCCCCACTGCCCACCAAACTCTCAGTGTTTGCTTTTACATTAGAATCACCTTGGGGCCGGGGTGCTTTTTAGATACATTAGATTTCAACCAGATTAGTTAAAGCAAACTCTCTAGAGGTGGGTCCACTGTACTGGTATTTTTTTAAATTTTCCAGATAAGCCTCATATGTACCCAGGAATGAGAGTCACCACTCTACATTAGTTTCTCTCAGATTTCAACATGCAACACATATAACCTGGGGATGTTGTTAAAATGTACTTGCCCGTTCAGTAGGTATGGGTGAGGCCTAAGATTTCACATTTCCTACAAGATCCCGAGTGATAACTCTGACGTTGGTCAGTGGACCAGTCTTTAAGTAGCAAGGCTCAAGACCAGTGGTTCTCAAAGTGTGGTTAAGAATCACTTGGGGACTTGTTAGAAATGCAAAATTTCAGGCCTCTCCCCAAACCTACTAAAACAGAAACTGGGGGTGGGATCCAGCAGTCTTCGTTTTGACAAGCCTTCCAGGTAACTCTGATGTTCGCTACAGTTTGAGAAACACTGGCCAAGATGGCAGTGCACAACAGAAATATAATGCAAGCTGCATATTTAATTTAAAAATTTCTAGTTGTCACGTTTTAAAAAATAAAATTAAATAGGTAAAATTAATTTTAACCAAAGAGCTTATTTAACCTAGTATGTCTGAAATATTATCATTTCGATATATAATCAATATGAAAATTAATATGATAGTTTCCATTCTTTTTTCTCATACTATGTTCAAAATCCAGTGTGCATTTTACAATTATACGGACATCCCAGTTTTGACTAGCCACATGTTAAGTGTTCAACAGCCCTGTATCCACCATATTGGACAGCCAAGTAGACTTACAACAGAAACAGCATTAATTTTTACTGGGTACTTGCTATGCATCAGGCATTACTCAGTAAGCATTTTATGTGCATTACTATATAAGCTCTCCCACAAGCCTGTGGATTGGTACTGCTTTATCCCTTCCTTCTACAGGGAAGGGCTTATGCCAAAGTCCTATTTGGTGTTCCACCAATATAGCAAGCCCACTCCAATATAAGCGATTATTTTAAAGCATTTTATTTGTAAAAACAAAAATGAAAGAGAGAAAAAAATATAAATAAAATCATTAACATTAGTACTATTAGTACAGTTGCTTAGACACCAGTCGCTTATAAAAGTCATGGTAGTTCGGTGAGTAGAAAAGTCCAAATATGCTATCTTCTCATTTTTAAAAATATGCCTGAAGTCCAACTTGCACTCTTCTGTGACTCCAATCTGTCGAAAGGTGCTAACTGGGAGCTGTTTGGACAGTTGGGATCACTGGGGAATGACTGATGAGTCATGTGGCAAGACAGGGCTTGCCCTGAATGGAAGCCACTAGCAGGGTCAGACCTGCCCGTTCAAGCGCAGACCATGACATAAAATGACTGTAATGATAGTTAAACGTGAGGCAACGGGCTTCTCTTAGTGTTGGTGTGGAAAGCAGGCAGTCTGGAATTTAAAGATAATGGGTGACTTAAGTAGTCTTCGTTTTATTAACTTCGATAGTTTGAGGAGGGCCAATTTTTACATGTATTTTTCTTTTCATTATAAACTACTATGAGAAAAAAGTAAAAACTGTTAAAAAGAATTTCTAACTGAGGCTAGAATTTGCCAGATTTACCGTCTATCATTTTGACCAAGTAAAGTAAGTATCCTCTTTTTAAACGGACAGGCATTTAAGACATAGTAAAATGTGACCATTTAAAATAAATGAACAGAAAATTCCACAATTCTATAGAGATCTTTTAAAATTCTACTATCCATTTTTAAAATAAAGTTAATCTTATTTTAAAATTTTGATTAGATATTTCAAACTTATTATAGTTCTTTTTTTTAATTTAAATTTAAAATTTAAATAAATTTTAATTTAGTTTTAATCTAAGTGTAGGCTAGCTGAAGGATTTCACTATTTTATCACACTTGAAATAGCAGTCATGTAGCCATTTTTCTTTACAGATCATACATAATCCTCAGTATTTTCTATGATCAGTTCCAGTGTCTTTCTTTCATTGCAAAGAAACAATTGGATCTGATCTGAGCCTTTAGCAACCAACCTTCATAACATTCATTATAAAATGAATCCAGGTGGTTTTCACCCTGGACTAAAGAAGGATCAGAGAATCTTCTTCCACCTTCTTTTAGCTCTCAGCAGTACCTTCTCACCCCTAAGCATTCTCTCTGTTACAGGAGTAGGGAGATGAAGAGTTCAGAGATTTCATCTACATGGTTTAGAGGCTTTTAGTACTTATATGTTTCCTCGGGTAGGAAGTAACAAATTTCCTTCTAAGGGGTATTGTAAAAGGCAGAGTAAAGCCACAGAAGCCAGAAGTTGGTCTGATGACCACCCATAGTATAGTGTCTTCCTTCAGTCATAGTAGAAAGATAACCCGATCTCCAGTTGCTGTGATCTGAAGTCTCCTCATGTGAAAAAGAGGCTATCAAAGATTATAACAAATTCTCTTTATTCTTCATTCTTGCTGCCTCCCTGTGCTATAAACCTTCTGAGGCAAGGACACTGTTTATTTTGCCCACTATTGTATTCTCAGAATGTGTGGCATAGAGGAGGCTCAGATGTACTTGCCACATAAATTGCTGAATGAATGAATAAATGAATGAATGCATAGAATGTCCAGATCTTGATTTATAATTCTAGAAACAAAGCGAAAGCTCAAAGTGTGCTGGTCATTGCTGGTGACCCAATCTGAATTACTTCTTTGGAGGCAGAAGCAGGGGATCTCTGTCTGTCTGCATCATGTCACTGAATGGTCCCCAGTCTCTGCCAACAGATAAGAAATGTCAACAGCTTAACCCAGTAGCTTTCAAAAATAGCATAGTTGATGAAACTGGAAATTTAGGTGCGTGCTAGAAATAAACCATTTGTCTTCAGTCTTAAGAAGGAGAGGGTGAGAACAGATATTCCTCAGAGAGATCTAAAATATTTTTTAAGACCCATCTAAGCGAGTAAATATCAGAAGAAACATCTTCCCTCTCAGTAAGGCACACATAGGACATCTTATTTTCAACAAATCAGGTAAGTCATTCTGAAAACTTGAGGATTATGGCAAGGCACTGTGTTTCTTTAAGATTTCAGTCAAGATTTTTTGTTGTCGTTTTCAATAGCGCTGGCAGTTTTCCCCAAAATTTAAATGAGTAGTTGTACAGTGAACCAAGTTGTGGGTTTCCTGGTGCGTGCTCCCTCCCCACCACCACGTGGGGCAAGGGGGAGGGAGCTGGCGACCCAGGCTTGGCTTTTTCATCCCTTTGCAGACAACTCCGGCTGCTGTGAATGCTGAAAATAGCTCAAATGCTCTCAGAACAGTAGCACCACCCAGCAGCTGGGATTCTTTCCCTCTCTTATTTGCCTTCTCTCTTGCCTTTTTTTTTTCCCTTCAGACACTTGGATTGGACTTAATCTTAAACCTCTGGAGTTCAAGACCTTTTAAAAAGGGCTAAATAAACAATCTCTACATGTAAAAGGCCACTGACTCCTACTTCCTCTGTTTAGAGCAACCGTTGAACCCCAGCTGCCTGTAGGTAAGATTTTTATTCTGGAATTATTTAATTGGTTTATGATATGTTTATGACTGATGTCTTTTAAAGAACTCATTTATGGTGAAAATAAGCGGGGGCTGCAAACGGTTTCCAGGTGAATATGGTGTTCCCGAAGACAGCAGTGGCATCTGTCCTTTTTTGTGGCTGTACTTTTAAACTTTGCTCCAAGCTCTCTGTCATGTTGACCCACAATACACACTCGTCTATGACTGAGCCTCATCAGAACTCTAATTAACGTGAGTGCCAGCAGCGAGGGGGGCTTCCAGACATCGTCATTTTGTTGTTTAGACTGTTTTACTTATTTTTAACTTTCTCAGGGCACCAAAAGAAAGAAGAAAAAAAAAGGAAAAAGTTACAACCACCTGAGCAAAGAAAATGTTAGTAATTGGTCTTTAAGGACAATGAGACAGCTCTGTTTTATTTTGTTCCTTCGTCCCGGTTTGTTAATTGCTAGTGTGGAATTCGAACAGTTTCTTTGTTTGTTTCATTTTTTGTATGCTCCTAGCACAATTCAGGTGACTCAGTTTTGAAAATGCCTTACCTAGCCGACGGTCTTTTGCTAGCAGGTTTCTATAATGTGACAGTACAATATTTTGGTGCATTTTCTGGGCCTCTCCTCTCCCCCTCCTTATGCTCACACTTGACATTTTGCAAAGTATTTTGATCTGTGGACTTTAACTTCAAACACAGCATTTACTTTGATTGTGGGTATTCAGTATGTTCAGTAAAGTCTTTTTTGTTGTTGTTGTTTGTTTAATGCTTTTATGCCATTTCCTTTAAATAATCTAATGGGCTTTGGTTTTCCTTGCTGATGATGTCTTAGGTTAACCCCCAGCTCAGAGAAAAGGACTTTTTTAGGCAGGGTCTCTCACCATACAGACTGCATGACAACTCTCTGCTGCAGATCAGTGAGGGCAGCAAAGGCCGGTGCACAGAACCGGATTCTATCAACCTCTCCCTTGCGTGCCCTCTGGCCTCAGAATACAGGGTGCCTTGGGGCCTAATGGTGCTTTTTTCACATGGACACTGAAATCCTTGGAATTTAAAGATTCTTGTCTCCAAAGAAGTTTATTGGTATCTCAGACCACATGTCAAAAGAAAACATGCATTTTAAACACACTGTGATCTTCTGGATAACTTTAAAAATATATAAAAAGAACAAAAATTAAAAGGAAAGAAAATTTTTAAAAAGGAAAACTGGGTGTGGGGGGGGAGACAAAGAAAAACCCTTTGTAGCCAAAAGTCTGTTATGCTGGTGAAACTTCGGCTGAATGAGGGATAAGAAATTTTTTTAAAAAAGTGTGTTTCCTAAAATAGGCAAAGGGGAGCCCTTTCTTCCCATTCAATCGGCTTTTAAATGTTCCCTTTACTTTAAAGAAAATTCATGTGCTGATCACATTGGTTTGTTATTTTCCGAGTCCTCTGCTAGAGACGGAGGTTGGCGTCCCCTGGCACACCGCCCCCTGCTAGCTGTGTTGCAGGTTAGGAGTAGAAGGAGCCGAATCCTGTCAGGAGACTGTTTGAGTCCCGGCCAAGCACTGTGGCTCCTTACAGCCGGCCCAGTCTGCTCTCTGCACCCTGCACCTGGCTAAGAAGGAAGGAAGCAAGTGGCCCAGGACGAGTTTCCAGAGGGGTGGAGCTCTGAAGAATGCTGTGGGAGAGGTCTCTTCAGAGGAGGCAGAAATGCAACATAATCCCTAGAATTTGAATGTAGTAGGAGCACCTAGAGATGATCAGCCAGCCTCTCCTTTTTTTTAATTTCCAAAAGTTGGACACTTAATTGCTACCTCTTCCCTCTCAAATCTGCATTCTAAGGCGTATGTTAATAATCACATTTCTGCATACAGTCAACATTTTAAATCTTCCAGTTATTTTGAGCAGGTGCTTCACAGCTTCCTGGGACCTTTGGGGGTCTAGAACTTTCTTCCCCTTAGAAGTAGGAAGCCTTGATTTGGCATAGCTGAGTGCAATTGTATTGCTGAAGGCAATACAAGGTATTTGGGGAATCCAGGGGCACCAAGATGAAATGGTTTGGAAGATGATAGCCGTTACATTCTCCAGCAAGTCTTCTTTTTCTGCTTTGTCATTGTTGTGTGGTTTGCTTGTTTCCCTTCACCCCTTAATTTTACTCTGAAACTTTGGATTGTTTGAATGCGAAGCTCAAGGTGAGACCCAGCCAAAGCCACTGAGTTTCACACAGGTTCCACATGAAAGAAGTATTCTCCTCAGCCTCGCTCGAAACTTGGCCCACGTTTTACCAGAAGTTTCATGAATGTCAGTGAGCCTGGATTTGAAACATAATCCAAAACCTGATGACTTCTGGTGACTTTGAGGCTTTATTGTATAAGTAGAGAATCTGTCAAACAAGGACATCCCTTATTTTCATATCTTCTACTGTAATTTCATGTGTACACACATTTTTTTCCCAATACACTCTCATTTGTTCTATGATATTTTAAGGCCAGGTTCAATCCTAATATGAATTTTTATAGCTGTGGTATTTAAACATTGGCAAATAGAAGTCTGTATTTTAAATTCCAACACAGTCTGAACCACAGTGGTGTGAACATGTTGGTATAATTCAGCTGAAGGAAGGAAGTCCCAGGAGAGTCATGGAATGTCTTTCTTTGCTTAAATATACCTCTGTGCTCGTGAGGAACAAACAGTAACATTTTGTCCAGGTCTATCCGTTTGACAGTATGCCTTTTGTTCCCCCTCCAACGGTGGTGTCAAATATATTGGTGGAAAAATAATAAACTTCCAGATATTTTTTTCCCCCTGCTCAACTGATACACTCCTAGGGAACATTGTAAGCATTGAAAAGTTCAGTACTATTACTTGTAATGTAACGTATACTGAGAATAAAGGAGTACTCAGCAGAGTCAATTTCCTTCAGAAAAGCTGGGTGACCTAGAGCTGATGTGTGTATTAACAGTCATATGGTGCAGGGTTGTGAAGGGCTGTGTGTGTGTGTGTGAGCACGCGCACGCTGGGTGGGGGAAATAGAGAGGAAGAGGGGATTTGTGAGCTTTGTTCAGCAAATCTATCACATCTAAAACAAAAAATAATCAAGCCCAGGTTCTGAAAACATTATCTTCTATTGTTAATCATATAAATACATATTGTCTGAACACTGGATTTGGGAGAGGGGGGCATATTATTTTTCTCATTAAAGATACCGAGGATTACATTCTTTTCTTTAGGATTCCAGAAATGGTAAATAATGCCTAATAAAAATATGACCAATTAGGAGACCTACATAGTTGTAGATGAACTTGCATGAGCCAGTTTCAGAAAGATCTTCATGCTACTATGACCATTACAGAGGCTAAGCCACCCAGAGAACTAAGATTTGATGTCTTTTTATTAGCTGGAGTATTTCTGAACTCATTTAAGGGATTTTCATAAAAACAAATTTGTGATCTCACTAAAGATTTAGTTTGACTAAATTTAGCGAGGTTTACAGTTATTCATTATAAAATTAAATTGCCATCAAATTTCATTTTGAAAATTTCATAATCTTATTCTTAATACAAAAGAACATCTTATTAAAGATAGTTTGCATATTTTTAGCAGGTGATGTATGAAATGTCTGTAATTGATCCCATACTGAATAAGGCATTTGAAAAGCTGACAATAACAAAACTTGGGGATCTTGTATGTAGGAGCTGCATTTTAACGCTGACTTCACTATTCATAATGTACCATAGCTGATTTTGTTATCCCAAAACTAATACAATAGAGCAGAGGAGAGAAAAATGCACAAATGGAGGTGTTGAGGAAATGAGAGAAAATAATTCAGGACCATCCAACCGGGGGGGGTGGGGGGTTCTCCCTAAACACATCATGGTACAAAGAGTTTGATATTTTGAAAACTATCATCCATAATAAAATAGAAAAAGGGAAAAGATAAAAATACCAGGCTGAAAATAAACTTCAAATTTGTGCATATGCAAATGTTTCTTTAAATCATGAAAAGACCTTCTTTCAAGAGTGAGCTCTCTAGGGGCGCCTGGGTGGCTCAATAGGTTAAGCATCTGCCTTTGGCTCAGGTCATGATTCCAGGGTCCTGGGGTCAGGCTCCCTGCTCAGCAGGGAGTCTACTTCTGCCTCTCTCTCTGTCCCTACCCGTGCCCCCCTCCACCTCTTGTGATCTCTCTCTCAAACAAAATCTTTAAAAAAACCCAAAACAATGACTTCACTAGTTATTTAAAAACACAAAAATCAGTCGCTTAAAAATCCTCTCTTGTGCTTACTTTATTGTCAGAAAAATGGAGTCCATGTAGCACCTACCTATTCTTTAAGAATATATTATTACAGCCCATATTTATAGTATTACATTAGTTTTCTTAAAAAAAAAAAAAAAAACTAGTGTCAGTGATAGATGATGACACAATAGGGTGCCCACCCAGACAGGCTGAAGAGGGTTATTGACCTGAAGCAGATAAAACAATCATTTCCAGGAAGGTCATCATTCTCCAACTAAATTTTTATTTTTTATCTGGACATTATAATTTTCTGTGAAATAAGAAGTAGTACTTTAAATAATGCTTTACTAATTATAATACCCAAACACCACAATGATCTTAAGACCTTCTCTTACTTATCCAAGATGGACTGTCAAAAAGATGGGGGCATTTCTTGTAGGTTTAAATGCAGAGACTGCTGTCAGGGGATAGTCAGGTCTCCTTAATACCACTCTCATCCTGGGCTTCATCCTGGAGAATCATGGAGTAGGAGACCCCAGGGACCTTCTAAATCACTCCTGTACGCATTAGGAAGTACAGCGCATTTGGGCCACTGGCTAGCGTCAGGATGGAGATGGGAGGAAGACACTCCCCTTTCCTCTGTCCTTGGGCAGAAGGCCTTTCTGAGTCTCTTGGTTCAACTAGTTTTTTTTTTCTTTTTTCATGGTTCTTCTCTATTATTTCCCCTTCTCTTTTTCCAAGAGAAACAAAGGTCTTCCCTGCAAATTTTGCCATTCTTGAGTTGTTGGAGAAGGAAAAAGTCCAAGGAAGTTAGCTCTGGGGACTATGAGATTCATACCCATTACAAGGCTAGCCCACAGCCCCCTGAGTTAGAAGAGCATTTGCAAGGGTGCCCCAGGTAGAGCTGTGTTTAGTAACTGTTGAATAATTCATACTAGGATAAAAATAAAGTAGATATGAGGGAGGCCTTCAGGCCAAAACAAAATATCCACTTTTTTAACTAAACTTTTTATTTTACAACAATTTTAAATTTACAGAAAAATCGTGAAGATGGGACCAGAGTTCCCATAAACCCCACACCAAGTTTCTCCTATTATTAACATCTGACAATATGGTAACTTTGTTACAATTAGTGGACAATATTGATACATTGTTAACTAAAGTCCATCCTTCATTCTTATTTTCTTAGTTTATACCTCCTTCTTCTTTTGTCCTTTTCTGTCCCAGGACCCTATCCAGAATACTATATTACATTTAGTCATCATGTTTCCTTAGATTCCTTTTGGCGGTGTTAGTTTATTACCCTTCCCTTGTTTTCGATGACCTTGATAGTTTTCAGGAGTACTGGTCAGGCATATTGTAGAATATCTTTCTACTGGAATGTGTCCAATGTTTTTCTCATGATTAGACTTGGGTTACGGGTTTTGGGGAGAAAGACCACAAAGGTAAGGTGCCATTCTCATCACGTCATATCAAGGGCACATACTATCAACATGAGGTATCACTGTTGATGTTGACCTTGATCACCTGGTTGAGGGAGTGTCTGTCAGGTTTCTCCACCGTACCGTTACTCTTTCTCCTCCTTTCCTTACTGTACTCTCCCAGAGGCAGTAACTTTGCACAGCTCACACTTAACGAGTAGGGAGTTATACTCCTCTTCCTGATGGAGTATCTACATAAATTATTTGGAATTCTGCATGGGAGATTGTCTATTCTGCCCAGCATATTTAAATTCAATCATTTGTATCAATGTGAACACATGGATATGTATTTTATACTTTGCATTATAATCCGATACTACTTAAGGAAAGTGGCTGCCCAAACTCTTCTTCAAATGGCTCCAGATGAAGCCATGGGTAGCTCTTTCACAAGGCTGCCATGGCCTCTGACATAATCTCACCATTGTGAGGATTTTTTCCCTGGTACTACAAGATGCTTCAGGCTCATTGTATATATTTCCTGCCTCAGTCATAAAATCAGCCATTTCTTCAAGGAGCCCTAGTTCCTTTTATTAAAGGAACTATTAGAAACCAAGGCCAGAGCATCTAGTTTAACTTTTCAAAGCCACTTGCTTTTTCACTTGAAGAAAATTTTCTTTTTGCTTATGGATTTTCAGTCTGTAGCTGGTAATAACTTGATATGTATGTAAGGATAGCCCTTCTTGATTTTTCAGGCTAACAGGACACATGCTGCCCTTGCATACTTACCTTTCTGTGATTCTGAAACAAATTTAATCCAATATGATCAAATTGTTCCTTATTGTCAGTTTTGGTGGGAGATTGAAAGTCTTAGATGTGATCTTCAAGTCTAAATGCAACATTTAAAGGTAGAAATTGGATGTTTCTTCCTTAAATAGATGTAAGAACATCTTACATTATTTAAAATATGATCAATCAAGATTATAAAATGAATATGGAACTCTGTTCACAAGCCTTGCCATTAACCATGTTCAAAGAATCATGCCACGTGCACCTAAACAGTCTCATAGAAGACTCAGACAACACAGCCAGCCAACATGCATCAAAAGATGGGCAGTGCTAGGGGCGCCTGGGTGGCACAGTGGTTAAGTGCCTGCCTTCGGCTCAGGGCGTGATCCCAGCGTTATGGGATCGAGCCCCACATCTGGCTCCTCTGCTATGAGCCTGCTTCTTCCTCTCCCACTCCCCCTGCTTGTGTTCCCTCTCTCGCTGGCTGTCTCTATCTCTGTCAAATAAATAAATAAAATCTTAAAAAAAAAAAAAAAGAAAAAAAAGATGGGCAGTGCTGACATCCTCAGTGCCATGGGAGCACAGAGTTAGGACTGAATCAGGCTTCGATAGTACCAGAAGATCAGAGGTTCTCACAGAGGGAAGAGCTATATTTGAATCAAGTCTTTGGCTCAGGTAGGAGGGCATTCAGATGGAGGAAGGTGATGGAAATAAAGACTCAGAGGAGAGAAAACTCAGTAGACAGAGAATATCCAGAAAATTGGTATCGCAAAAACTTAGGTCTGACAGGAGACCCCTGGAAATGTATATTGGGCTGGTGTTCATTTTTTGAGAAGGAAATTTTCACAGTTAGGTGCACATATTAGTACAACTGCTGTCCAGGATTCAAGATGATTAGGGAGATGAAGCACAGGACAGACCCTATTAAGCAGATATAACTGAGAAGGGTGAAAAGTAGAAATAAGAAAAGGAGATGAGCTGCTATAGAGCATGAGCCATCAGGACTGTTCCATACTTTGCCCTAGAAACTGAAAGTCTACCTGCAAAATGACTGCACCTGTAATTTTATTTAATATTCAGTATTATCAGAGATAATAGTTGTATGTTTATTGTTTCACCAAATGCATAGCCATTTCATATTCAATAATTACTTTGATCTCCTTGATTGTCTGTTTTAATCTAGGGTGGTATTACTATTAATATGGGTTTGGTCATGCAGGCATTATGTTCCCCAATGTACACATGAGGACACTGACGCCCAGATAAATTGCTGTATCATCCATTTTATGTCTCTAGTAAATAGCAAATGGTAGACTAGCTTTCATGTCAAGATTTTTCAAAGTGTGCCATTCTACCAGTTATAAAACACAAAGGTATAAAATAGATTAGATTTAATAGCCAAAGAATAAAAAGAAAATGATTAGTCCATGGGGTGCCTGGGTGGCCCAGTCAGTTAAGCATCCAGCTGTTGATTTCAGTTCAGGTCATTATCTAATGGTCATGATATCAAGCCCTGCATCAGGCTCTGCCCTGGTCGTGGAACCCACTTGAGATTCTCTATCTTTCCCTCCCATTCTGTCCCTCCCCCCCACCCCCCCACCCCCGCTCATGTGCTCTCTCTCTCTCAAAAAAAAGAAAGAGAAAAAGAAAAAGAAAAAAAAAGAAAAAGATTTATACAAGCACTGAAGGAGATATTTCTGAATTCTAACAAGTTTTGACATTCTTCACTGAGAAAAAAAATAAGCAAATAAGGATGAAGATTACAGAGAAAGACATGAGTGTGCCAATGGTATAATGAACCATGGGTTATGAGTAGGCTGATAGAAACAAGATACAGCTAGCAAAAAAAATAAATAAGGTTTAGAAACTTGACATCGTTTGAGAAAAATAATGTACTCTCTTATAAAAGGTCGATTCAGTATTAGAAAGGATAGAACAGAATCATTAGTCTCTTGTTCTAAATCTAACTTGGGCCTGAAAGGAGAAACTGAATTTAGTTTAATGGAAAAACACATGTACAGCATGTGTTTTTAAAGTACTGTATTTTGGTGACTTTGACTTGTTGCATATCCTGGTCCAAGTACAACTTTGAATTGGTTCAATTCTAGTGGAGCCATTGTTGTTGACATGCATTCAACGCAGTGGAATTTCTCTTGTTCAGTTTTGCAAACCTAAGAAATTTGGTTGGTTTCGAATTTAACTCCAAATAGTATTCAGAGGTTTTGTGTTTGTTTGAACTGACCATTTAAATATTTTATAACTATGCAGCATTCAACTTTTAGAGCAAATTCTTACTATTAAAAACAACCCAAGCGGGGCGCCTGGGTGGCACAGCGGTTAAGCGTCTGCCTTCGGCTCAGGGCGTGATCCCGGCATTGTGGGATCGAGCCCCACATCAGGCTCCTCCGCTATGAGCCTGCTTCTTCCTCTCCCACTCCCCCTGCTTGTGTTCCCTCTCTCACTGGCTGTCTCTATCTCTGTCGAATAAATAAATAAAATCTTAAAAAAAAAAAAAACAACAACCCAAGAATGTTGAAAAGTTACATATGGGTACATTTTAAGTGAATGTAATAACATACAACCAAATACAGTTAAGAAATGTACTTTTGAGGGGCACCTGGGTGGCCCAGTCGATTAAGCATCTGCCTCTGGCTCAGGTCATGATTCCGGGGTCCTGCGAGAAAGTCCCGCATCAGGCTCCCTGATCACGGAGAGTCTGCTTCTCCCTCTCCCTCTGCCTCTCCCCCCAACTTGTGATCTCTTTCTCTCCCAAATAAACAAATAAATAAATATCTTTAAAAAATGTACTTTTGATCTAAGTTCAAAAATATTTTCTATTCTACATTTATCTTTTTTACTATGAAAGTATTCACTCTTTAAAAAAAATATATTATACTGAGACTAAAGACCATGGTTAAGAACAGAAAATTACCCAAAACTAAGTAGGTCTATCTAAATTTGCAGTTAGATTAGAAACCCCATGCTGTGGTACCAGCAGAGCCACGTGTTAGAGGGTATGGCCTGGCCTCTGACTGACCTTTATGTGCAATCTGTGAATAGACCGGAACACTGCGCCTATACTGAAAGATTCAGCAAGGGAGTGTTGGAGATAAAAAAGTTCTGTGCTAATTCAAGAAGGGTGTTAAATGTCAAACTAAGAGACCCAGGCCTCATTCTCAAGCAAGAAGTGGTCATTGTCCTTGACTATACAGGACAACAAAATGCTAACTTTTGGGAGAAGTAAATAGCTTCCAGAGTATCACCTCTTAGTGATGATTTTAAATAAGAAATCAAATTGTTTGCTATAAAACTCGTTTTATAATTTGAGTATAAATTGTTTTATCGTTCTATTTATTTAACTAATACAAAATTTTATTTTATTTTATCTTTTTTAAGATTTTATTTATTTGACAGAGAGAGAGAGGGAGCACAAGCAGAGGGAGTGACAGAGGGAGAAGCAGGCTCCCTCCTGAGTGGAAAGCCCCATACAGAACTCCATCCCAGGACCCTGGGATCATGACCTGAGCCAAAGGCAGACACTTAACTGACTGAGCCACCCAGGCACCCCTTAACTAATATAAAATTTTAAATAACCTATGAATTGTGTTATAATTTGAAATATAAATTATTTACACTTAACATGTAAATTTTAGCATGTTAGGTTTTTATAACAATGTAGACAATTGTTTATAAATTGTTTACTATAAAAATCAATAGTTTACTATTACTAATATGAAGTTAAATCATTGAAATTTTCTTTTTGTATCAAATATAATTATTTTCATTCAAGGCAGAATAAAACCAAAGCTAGATGTAAATAAGTTCCTAAACTTTATATTGATTACACAGGAGACTGTAGCTTATGATAAACTTTTCAAAAGTAAGTAGAAAAATAGAAAACTGAGTGAAAAAGTAAATTCAGTAGGAATTAGATGATTTTTTATGAAAAGAATAATGAAAACTGTCTTTTATTAAAAAAATTTTTAAGATGACTACTGATCTTCAATACAAAATACAGTTTATTTTAGCTGTGTTTGAGCAACTATACTTTAAAAATTAATGAACGTATTTCATGTTCCAAAATTAACTTAGAGTTGGCACTCAGGCTTTGTCTCACATGGGGAGATCCATCACTTACTAACCACAGCTTGGTAAAAACTTGTAAAAACTTGTCTAGGAACAAAGTGATAATTTTGACACTAAGGTGAGAAAACATGATTGCAGTGAGATTTTTATCTTCCCTACAACCCTTTATTTTAGATAATGAAATTAAACAAAAAGCACTGAGAGTTGAAAGTCATTTGTGTTCACATCAGAATTTTCTATATTCACACATATCATTTTTCTAATTAATATTCTGAATGACTAAATAAGAGCATATCTGTAAAAACACTTGGCAGAAGACCATTTTTTATTTTTCAGTGAACATCATAGCTTAGTAAATTTAACACTTGACTGTGCTTATTAATTTAAGAAGAATGGTATACATATAAATCAGAAAGGAAGAAAATTGGGAGTTTACTAGTAAAACCAAATACTATTTTCAGTGACCACAGGTAACTACCTCTTTTCATATCCATTGAATGAGATATTGTCATAAAGATCTTTTTATAGTGTCTCAGTGACTTATTTCTGAGAGACACCTTTTCCCAGCATATGTGAATCCTATGGGGCTCGAGGGTGAAAACCTTACACTCTGACTATGGACCAACCTCAATGCAGGAAAAATTGATAGCACCTTTCAAGATAAAAATTCACAACCATACATAGGGAGGAATCGCTTTAATCTTTTTTTTAAAAAAAAAAGCATCAGTCAAAAACCTGTATCATAAAAGTACACAGAAATATATGGACTGAAAAATGTGAAATTCAGACACCAGAGGCAGGGAGGATGTTTCAATCAGAGAGATGTACAACAGGCTTCATCTGAATTCAAATGCCTTCTATTTTAAGATGAATGGTGGGTACATGAATGTTTGTTATATTATTCCCCTTATCCTTTGCCTGAATAAAGACCTTCATCAAAAAGTCTTTTCCATCTATCTTGCATACCTTAAGATATATTCTATAAACAGAATAGATTTTTAAATATATTTCTCAGCTGCAAATATTGAGAGACAATATTAATTTTATACTTAAAACAGCCCAGATTTTCTGAAAATTTACAAAGGGAAAACAGTACAACAGATGGTATCATGTTTGGCCTATATTTCTACATTTTTGCCTAGAGCCCAAAACTTCTATCAATGGTGAATTAGAAAAGAAAATGAATTTAGTTCTTTAGCAGACAAGTATCTATTGTAAACCTACCTTCAAGATCATTTTTTATAGTGTGTCATGCCACAAGATCTTGTTATATACAACTCTTAGAGCCTTCTAAACATGATACTCTTTAAACTATTAAATAATTTGTCATTATGCTTTACGAGAATTTGTAATGGGATCTGGAGGTAGCAGTGAATAGGTATATTTTATCTTATCTTTTTAAAAAATTTTTTAAAAGATTTTACTTACTTATTTGAGAGATGAGCAAGCGAGAGAGAGCATGAGTGGGGGAGGAGCAGAGGGAGAGAGAGGGAGAAGCAGACTCCTCACTGAGCAGGGAGCCCGACTCTAGGACCCTGGGATCATGATCTGAGCTGAAGGCAGATGCTTAACCGACTGAGCTACCCGGGCACCCCTTATCTTACCTTTTTAACATTGGCTTTGGTATAATAGATTGAGAAGAAAGGATTACTGTTTTAAGATGCTCTATGGAATAAATGTATGAAAAGTGATTTTATAATATTTAGGTAATCCTCTCAGTTGCCAAGAACCAAAGATACAGTTTGATACATGAGTTCCCAGTTAACATAATCCTGTGCAAATCGAGTACTGCTTATATTTAATATAAAGATTTTACTCTGTAACTTAATAAATATATTTCTTAAAATTTAACTTATTTAAAAAATGTACATACATACAACTGTTCCTTAATTTTTATACTTAACATTTCTTGGACATCACAGGGGAATAAAAATTTAATGATTTTTCGTTACCATTTGGTAAGAATCAATATTTAATGTTGAGAATTCTTATCTGATTTTTTTCTATTTGTTTTATATAGAGAGTCATTCCAATATGCTAAAGTGGAAAAGCTGGCAGACATCACTATCTTCTTAAGAGTTTTGACAATTGACAGATAATACTGAATTTTTTCTGGATTTTTTTTTTTTTGGTTGTTACAAATAATTTTACATATAGTCTGAAAATTCAGTACAAGCCAAAGAAGTTCATTATTTTAAATCATAAAAATTCAAAGAAAAAGACATTTTGTTTCTAGGTAAATTCCATTAAAGTATATGATTAACAATGAACACATTGAGAAAAATAGTGAAATTTCTAATAACACAAAGAGTAACTTTGAATTTCCTCATGTCATTGTTACTAAGGCTAAGAAACCTATTATTACGTTACTAATACAGAGTAATATATGGAAACAAATATGAGAAAAGGACTTTCAGATCACTACCATCAGACAGTGCTGCTTCTCTGACCTTCATTAGAATCCCTTCTCCTCCATCTTCTGTGACACTGGAGTATTTTCCTTCAATCTCTCTGATTACTCCTCAATTCTGCTTACAGGTGCCTCTTTGCCTGACTTTAAAAATATACCCTTGGGTTCTCTCTCTTGTCCAATCTCCCCTGATTTCACCTGTTTTCTCCTTCATAATAATCCCCAAATCTATGCCTCTATCCCTGATCTTTCTCACGAGTTCCAGACTCACATTTCCAAGTAACTGGTAAACATCTCATAAGAACATCTGCAGAGCACCTCAAACTCAATACTTCTAAAACTCATCATCTTCCAGCCCCCGACTTACTCTTCTTCCCCAGGGCTGTATTTTAATAACTGTGTCACCCAGTTACTCAGGATTAGAATCTTAAACAACTATTCACATTTTTCTTCATACCACTTTAACTCACTATTCATTGATTCTACCTACACACACAGCTTCCTTGAAGCTAGAGTCATTTTACCAAATAAATAAACTTTTCTTTATTTATTTTACTAAATAAATAAACTTTTCATATGGATTTCCCATCTACCAAACTCCCCTATCACATAGTAAATACATTCCCTTTGCGTTCTCTTCCGGCTTTAAGCATCAGGAGCTATGGCCATGTCAGCCAATGGAAGTAAATTCTGTGCATGGTGTTTAAGCATCAATAGCCCTGTGTTTTCCCAGATAAAAGGCAAAGCTGGCAATTTTTCCAAACTCATTAGTAAGAAAAGGGCGTGGCTTACTGTGCCAGACATGGAACAGAGATCCAATGTCAGTCCTGTTACTTATCTCAAAAAGCCCTTGTCCTCAAGATTCTCCTTCCAACAGAATAATGACAATGTTCACAAATCACCAGTTTTGTTGTCACTTATTATGTACTGATGTGATGGTTGTAGGCAAATGCTAAATAATAAACGTTTTGTTAAAAAAAATTGGAATATAATCACAACACAAAGTTTTAAACCACAAACTCCATATGATTCATGTGGTAGTAGATGAAGTCTTTATGAAATGAATTATTTTAAACAGAGATTTAAGTCAAACAAAATGTACATATCTTCAAAACTAAATAGTAAAATAAATGACTGAAGCAGTATAAAAAGATGGTAAGAATATTTCATTCAATAAATATGAAATTGATTATGCATTAAAATTCATTATCTGTGGTCACTTAAGACACTATTTGGTTTTACTACTAAACTCCTAATTTCCTTCCTTTCTGATGTATATGTTAGATCATTCTGTTTAAATATAAGCACAGCCAAGTGTTAAATGTATGAAGCCATAATGTTCAGTAAAAATACAAAAACAAGAGATGGAATCATATGCAGGGAAAAGTCCTACTCATTGAATTATTATGATAATTAAATCATATATAATTTCATTTGAATAGCATGATATAAGGGATAAAATTTGAAATATCAATCTTCTGGATCATCTAAGACCTATGGCATCATTTGTCTTTACAGCATTTAATCAATAACCATTTGTTGAGAGTCTACTTGGTACTCTGTCCACAGCGCGGTGGGAGACAGTTGTCAGAAGGTAATTACCACAGCCACGTGATTGAAATTGTAAAGAGAACTATGAAAGAAAAATGCAGGAGGCTGAGGGCAGAGTCTGCAATTTTGAAAACCAAGAATCAGTGACAGAAAGACTTCTAGATTTGGAACTTAGTGAAATCATTGGGAAGATGAATTCCTTGGGGGAGGAATCAGAAGAGGTGTAGCATTACCCTTAGAACGAGAGATCCTTCTGTGAGCAGCTGAGAAGGAAGAATAAAGAGAATATGGGCATGATCCCTCTGAAAACAGATATATCAGCACCACCATGAACATCTACTCTCTAAATACAAGTCTATTTGTGTGATGGCCTTTGTCTTTTGGAGAAAACACCATGAGAATGATAGCTGCTGTGCTACTATATAGAAATTCTCCATGGATTATAGAGATAGTGTTGTGTTGGCTCCTATTTAAATATTGAAGGAATATAATTTCTTAAATGACCTATGAAAGATGAATGTGACTTTGGAGAAAAACTTATTTAAGCTTTGAGTAAGGAGTTTCCAGATAAACATCCAAGAAAAAGTCTAACAGAGGGATATTGAAACAAAATTTCTCAATGAATAAAGACCTTACTGATTGCAACTATGAATTTGAGTACTTTGACATGTGTTCAGGTGTTTGCTTTGAGACATATGAGTTAAAAGTGAAAGAAAATGTTTAAGGTTTTCTTTCTCACTTTTAACTACATTTCAAAGAAATATATAATTTCAACATAAAAGATATATTTCTCTCATAGACCAACACAAATGTGTGTGTGTGTGTGTTTGTGTGTGTGAATTAAATCTTGTGGTTGGGTTTATATCTGCTCATTTTTATTATGTTACTGAAATACCAGTCATTTAAAATAAAATATTTTCTGCTTTAATAGTATGGTAACAAATTATTCAGAATAGGATTGATAACAATTTTTTCTTCTGCTCCTTATACTTAATTATATTTTTGAAATAGGCAACAAACTATTTTAAGGATATCAGTGTTTTTGTAAACAAAAATATCTGCATGCAATGTGGGAAATGTGGCTTTTAGTGCATTACACATTTTAATTTTTCTGGATATGCTCATGAACTCATTTTTTTAAAAAGGCAGCTGAGCACTCTAATGGTATTTCTTTTCTGGGGATCAGTATTACTCTACAAAATGCTGTTGAAATGGCAAAGTCAATGTCTGTATAGATACTTTTTATTAATTTTTCAGATTATTCCTTCCTCATGTTTGGCTAAACTATGGACAGTAATAGAGTAAAAAAGAGTCATAAAAGACGAGTCGCCTTTAATTCAATAAATATTAAACAATAATTGAACAATTAAACCATTCTTCCTGATGTAAGAGTTGAACCTAAGATCTAGAAAATCTGGGCATGAATGGGGAATGGAAATATGTCAAGTAAAGTGGAATCAAAATAGCTGTTGGAGTCCTCTAAGCTGTGCTGTCCTTGAGTATATGCCGTTTCAAAGAGCCATCCTGCAGTGGAAAACAGAAATTTGCTACATAGGAATATCAAAGTGCTATGGCACAGCATATTTTATAGAAGCTGAGTATTTAACCTTAATTGATTGCTTAAGTTAACTTGGAATACTGATTACAAGTATAGGATTTTACAAAATGTGATCACCTTTGAAATAATAGTAACATAAGAGCATATAAGCAATTAATGGAATTGTAACTGTGGAATCTTACAGGTTTATTGTATTGATGTACTCTCTGAAGTGTCACCATCTATCTTTGGATATTTATCATTGGGGAGAACTCCTTACAGCATTCATCCAAAGTACAGCTAAATCTTATCAAATTATTCCACTTTCCATACTCCTTAACAATTCATCTGTTTCAGAAATTCCTTAGGTCTTCTCTACTCTAATCCTCCAGTAATGAGATTTTGTGAATTGTGGTAACTATGTTTTCTCTACTCACCATCATTAAAGATACCTTGTCATAGTCATGTGGCTCAACCCTTAGAAAAAGGTATCGCTCTTCCCATCCAACACACACACGCACACACACACACACACAAGTCTTCTGCTGCTTCTAGATCAGATGGAGTACCCTAGCCTCGTCTACGTAAAGAGTACAACAGAACCTAATAATGCGTGGTATGGTGATAATTAGTAAGAAAAAAAGCAATCAACTCTGAGGTGGTTAGTTGAAAGATGCCTTCCTTATATGGGGCAGAAATAGTTTTCACTCCTACTTCATATCTTTAAGCAAGAAACTTATCTTTTGCTCAGGCTTTTGGCATACCACAGGACACACTTCATTTCTAAACTTAGAACAACACTGACATCTCCATCCCTGTCAAGGGAGCACAGTCATTCACTCGGCCAGATAGAGTCTGAGCACCTGTAAGAGGAAAGCTCTGTTCTGAGTGGTTGGGACTTATCAGTGAACACTGACTGGTAAAACACCGGTAAAAATTCCTGCCCCCAAAGAGCTTACATTCCCTTGGGAAGAAACAAATAATAGCAGATAAAGAGAATAAGAAACTATATAGTAGGTGAGACAGTAAAAATGCTTTTAACATAGAGCAAAGTAAGGAGGATCTAGAGAATGTGCTGAGGACAGAGCAGGGCAGCCATATGCATATGGCTATCTGGGGGAGATGTGTTCTAGGCAGGAGGAACTGCCCCTGCAAATGCCTAAGGCAGCCTTGGCATCCTTGTTTGAGGTATAGCGAGGAAGCCAGCAGAGGAGGGGAGATTACTGGAGATGAGCTCAGAGAGGCACTTTATAAAAGGATCACTCACTGGCTGCTTGCAGTAGAGTGGTAGAATTCTGAAAGTCCGATGCATGAAAAACTGAAGGGTTTCTTTTTGTTGATGGTTGATTATTATTTTTGTTTATTATTATTTATATGCCATATACCCAGTGGTCATATATTCCAAAGCCACCGGACCACTTGAACCCATAAGCACTACTGTTTAATGAAATATTTATATTCAAGTCTGTAAACCTAACACTATGACTCTGAGTGCTTCCTGGAGATGATTCCAATTGCTGAATGTCTACACGGACCATGGCGATATTTAAAAAAAAAAAAAAAGCTTTTATATATATGGATTATTTCACTGAACCATATAAAATGGGTATTGATAAATGTATTTACTAAAAAAAAAAAACACCAAAGTGTAGCACAAGCAAAATTATTCTGATTTACTGGCAATTTGTGAATTATTGTTTAGGGCCTGGGAGTTTCTGCACCATTGTTCTTACTCATTGTGTGAACAGTTGCATGTTTTGATGTCAGCAACACTATGAACAATAGTCTCTACACAACCCAAGATACGTCAAATATAGAAGTCTTTATTCTGGTCACCAGCCTTTACGTTAATAGTCTATAGCAGTTTCCATTTATTACTTTCAGTCACATCAGTGGGCCAACCAATTTGTATAAGCAACTGCTTAAAGATAACTCCTATAATAAGAGTAAAATAAGAGAGCTACCATTTTGGCATCATTTTTAAACACCTAACCCTGATCTTTACCATCCAGTTGTATAGATCTAACTGGAGGGAAGGCAGATGTTTTAAGGACTTGAAATAGCTACACTAACTTGTCTCTGTGATATATTATACAATAGGGAGCAATTCTATACCAAATGGATTTCTCTCTACTAGACTGTTGTGCCTTTATGTCTTGATTATGGTACTTCGAAGGAGTTAATACACTGTTTCAAATTCCTAGGACTGAGAATAACTGTTAAAATAGAATTGTGGTGTTGGTACAAAGCAAGTGACATTAAAGACAAACGGTATTATCATACCTTGGGAATATTTTACAAAGGCATTAGTTTCTGAAGTCTCCTGAATATGAAGTTAATGAAGAAAAGAAACATTACCAAAAATCTCTAAATGTTATAATGTACAATTAAAAACCAAAATTTGATATGAGGTTTAGGTGTGTGTTTTCCTACCCAGAAATCAGAATTTGAAAGGCAATAAGCATATTTTGTCCTGTCCCGCCTTCATCACATACATGAATTTCCTGTCTCATTTCTGAAGCTAATCATGACATGACAACATAATCGGATGCTTCTTTTTATAAGTCATGTTTCCTGAAGGGGCTTAGCACACACTCAATATCTTATGTCATAAGAGAAGCCACTGAAGTCCAGAGAAGTGACCTAAACTTGACAATATCTTAAAGTTTTCTAGTGGAAAATCAGGCTCCCTAAACAATGAGCTTCTGGTTTTCCGTGTAGTTCAATGAGGAAACCCTCCCAAAAGTGGAGAAATGGAAACCCTCTTCAGGATCCAGCCCTGGGTGTTAACCTCTATTGCCTGTAAGTGCACGTAGCAGATAAATTTTTGTAGGCTGATCATGTAGAGTTAAAGCTTTGCAGAGTTCAGGTCATACTCAACAATGAGTAGACCTTGAGATTTGGATGCTTCAAATATATATATTTTTTTAATTTTGAGGACTGATTGATATTATTTCTTTTTGGAGAATAAGCTACCTGGAACCAGGATCCTAGAACAAAACAATAAACTTTGTGGAATAGTCTCTTTATCAGAAATCAACTGCCTAGGTTTTTGGAAAGCATGATTAAAAATCCATCTAAAGTAAACAGAAAAATTATACTATACTATATAATTACACTGTACTGAGGGGAAATTTTTAATTTGATTTACAGTAATCTTTAAATCTTACAGAGATAGATGTTAAAATGTGAGTCATGATTTTTGATAGCATAAAAAAATTAACAATCACGGGCTGGAAGGAGAAGAGCTTCTGTGGCATATCTTCTATTTGATATTCTCGGAACATCCTCTCTCCAAGAAACTGTAAGTGAGGAGTCCGGCTGATTTTACTCCTACCAACCACTGGTCTAAATCATATGCACACCATTAAAATTCCTGGATGTCTTCATTTGTTTTACAGCAAGCTGCCTTAATTTTATGGTTGCTTTAAAACATAACATTTTTAAAAATCTGGGACTTAAAAAATTTTTTTTGTTTTTTGCTTTACATTTAATCAGTGTATTATCAGATAATACATTGATATTTACTTTAGATCTGTTTTCTAACATTCAGAGTTAATTTTTTTCTTTTAATCAGCCTGACTGGGTAGGAGATCAGAATAAATGAGATGAACAAACAAAAGATTTTTGCTCCAAATGAGATATGAGAAATGAGAAGCCATTGCCTTCTTTATATATAATTAGAAGGAAAGGTCTTGAAAGAATGAATATGATTGTTCTTAGTCCCAAATGGTATTGATGGTGTGTTCTACAGTGATGTTTGTTGAATGGTAAGAAGGTCAAAATGAGACCTTTAGCTCTTGTGATCTGAGTTACTGGATGCTCTAGCCCCTGCTTGATAGTCAAATCTGGGTTTTTTTTAACTTGTTGCTACTTCCAAGCTCTATGACAGTTTTTGTTATCCTGTCTCTTTGCTAATTGTCTGCCACTAAAAATGTGGCTAGCATAATTCAGGATCTGATGTTTATACCAAATTTCAAGCTGTATATTTTATAACTAAGAAACTGTCTTACATGTCAGATTCCTCACATCTGTGATATTTCTGGTGCCTATTATTTTCTTGTGACTTTCCCTTTAAATACTTTAAGGGAGCATAATTCTGATATAGTCCAAGGATAGTGGAATCTACAGTCTCATTCCAGGTGGCAGTGACTTTTCCCCATGTTAAGACAAAGATACAGGTGATACTAATCAAATCTTTCCCACAAACTAGACATGAATGCTAAGACTGTCAATCACAAAGGGAAAGGAGCTTGATCACTTAGAAGACCAAGGAAGTGCTCTAGCCATGGCGACTGACTAGGTCTGTTTCCAAATTACTGCTTGGAACAGAAGCCTCCCCCCACCACCCCAATTCTCACCCCTACACCCCATTGACCTGCACTGGTATACAATTTCCTTGTATTGTGCCCACTAGAATTTAAGGGTTGTAGGTTGCAGACATTGGCCAACTTCACACAGCTGGTAAAACTACAAAGCTACATGACTCTAATGTGTAATATGTCAATGTATCTTAATAGATTGTGTAATTATATATGAAGATACATTTCTCAAGGGTAAGTTTTTTAAAAGATAGGTGAATAGTTTTAGGAAACTCAGATCCAATGGTGCTATGATTTTAAAACAATTGGAAATCATGATAGAATTCAACTTTCTTAAGTTACATATATGTCTTATGGACAATGCTGACTAAATATTTTTGCCTTCTAAGAGGATACAGGTTATACTGTTGAAAGTACAGAAGGGGCGCCTGGCTGGCTCAGTTGGTTAAGTGTGCAACTCTTGATTTTGGCTCAGGTCATGATCTTGGGGTTGTGAGATTGAGTCCCACATTAGGCTCTGCACTGGGTGTGGAGCCTGCTTAAGATTCTACCTTCCCTCCCCCCCACCCATGCTGTCTCTCTGTCTCTCTCTTTCTCTCTCTAAAGGAATAAAAGTGAAGAATGCACAAGACATTAATTTTTCTTAATTCTGCTAAATGAAATTGTTATTCTTTTTACCTTATCTGAGAAGAGCATTTTTATAAATAATCTTTAAAAACAGACTTGAGTCTGTCAAATTCCAAATCAGTACTCCAATTAAAATTTGTCAGATTAAATTTTTAGAAATCATATTTTACCTTGAACTCCTCGATGAATTAGAATAAATTAAACACAGGAAATTTAAGATTTTCTTACTACAGACTATATCCTGTTGAATCCTTATGTACTTTATAATTCTCTTGATAATTTGTGTGTGTTCATACCATAACCTATCTTTTAAAAGAGACTTCCAGACAATTCTCTATCATTATTAAATAACTTAGAGAAATGAAAAATATTAGCGGTGTTATAATGGCTTTAGTTCTGTATCCACACCCCCAAAACTTTTTTTTTTTTTTTTTAACTTATGGGTCAGTGTCCTACAAAAGCATAGTGGATACAGAATTAAGGTTCATTCATTAGGTCTAATTAGGATCAAATATTTATTATGCACCAGTAGCTGCACTAAGTGTACTTCCTAGGATGGAAATTGTTTGTGGCTAATGTGCTGTAGCAACCCATAAAATACTCATGGCTGTGTTAACTGGTTCTGAGATCAGAAGCCCCCTTGTGGAATGCCTTTCATCTCAGTAGCTGCTTTATATATGTGGCTGAGGTTTCTCCCGGTATTTTTAAATGTAGCATATTAATGCTAACTTAAAGATCAAATATTATGAGTAAGAGACATGCAATGTTTTCATGTCTGATAAATAGCCATTAATTACCTCAAAAGGGATACGGATTATTCAGAATATATATTTTGTCATGACTATATAAGTCAGAATTCATGCAGTTTGGAAAGACAAATATAAAATGGGACCAGTAGCTGGGTTTAATTAACTTGTCACTTCATTCAATCTTTTCTTTAAGGCAATTTTCCACTCATTATATCTGAATTCTTTCTGAAAACAAAGTGTGCTCAGCATATCATTGCCTTCTATTGGCATGATTTTGAGAGAAGTTATTTTCAGTTTATTAAAAAAGGGTGATGGAGCTGAACATAGTCTTTTAAAAGTCTTGCAGTAGATGGATATATTAAATTCTAACCATTATGATATTTGTTGCTTAAATTCATATTTAACAAATAGGTACTGACTCTAGAAAAAACCCTTCTCCGGAGTATCTTGGACTTGTTCCAATAGTTTCTGTGCCTAAGCTTCTCCTGGGGAATGTCAGGCATCTTTCCTTGGTTTCCTGTCTTTCTGTAGTCCCTCTGCTCTTAGACCTCCCATCTGCTTACATGCGTGCATACGTGCGGACACACATTCTCTGTTTCTGTTGTGGTCACTATGTTTCTACAGCATTCAGAACACCTCAGCTAACTTCTGAGGACAGCTGGGCAGCTGCCTCTCCTGCCCTTCACAGCCCTCCATCTATCTTCCTCAAGCTTGAGCAGAGATGGACTTTGCCTAAGAATGCCTATTTCTTGCTCCTTTGCCCCCCAGTTTAGCGGAATGTCAAAGATGATCACTGGGTTTCTGTTCATCTCACTTTTTCCCGGACTTGCCTCATTTCCGGTTGTCCTTGGTCTTCCCCATCCCTGAGTCTCAGTACAACTTCCGACATCCAGACTGACTGCGCCACCGACATTCTTTTCATAGAATTCATTTTACCCCTGACCTGTACCTCAATTTTAACTGAAAAGCTCATGGATTTCTCTTTTCCAAATGCATCTAGTACTTAGAGCTAATAGCATTCCTTAGTAATTAAGTGCCCATGTTATAGAACAATTCATTTGTGATTTGTTTGCATCCTTGTTTAAATCTTCTATCATGAACTTTCCATGGGGTATGTTTTATCTCCCCCAAACAAGGCTATAAACTTTTTGAGACAGAAACTGTGTTGTAAATTGTCTGCATCCCTTAAAATGCGATACGTATAATGGGAATTTGATTGCTATTTGTTCATACGATTTGAATTTCAACACCCACATAAGGTCAAGGAGAAGAGAAAGCAACTATATCAAAAGAAGAGAGGAAAGAACAAGTGCTCCTAAGGAGCTTATAGTTTGTCCCCAAGTTTCAAGAGCCAAAAAGCAAAGAGCCACATTTTCTCATTCCATTTCCCCATCACTCTCTAGCACTACTCACCGAGAGGAAGCACTTAATTCTCAAATGAGCAACACCGTAGGAAATGTAGCTGACAGTGGTGCTTGTTTGTTACTCCAAAATTAGTTCATTTATTTTTCCATATGCAAAGAGTGTGCCAAATTTATCAATGAACTTCAGTGAAAACCAAATCTGGGGACCCCACAGCAGCCACTGATCGACTCCTAGAGCTTTCCATTGTGCTGTATGACTAGAATAGAACATGCTGATTATCTTAACTATTATGACAGGTGATACAATGTTACTGAATTGTGAGATTCTTTTTAAATATGTGATTTGAGGGGTACAGATTCTGAATGCATGTGTGCTCTAAGTTCTTGGTATTTTCCAATGGGGAAGAGAAAGTATGGCTAGAGTTATGAGCAAATTTAAACTTTTTTTTTTTTTAAAGATTTTATTTATTTATTTGACAGAGATAGAGACAGCCAGCAAGAGAGGGAACACAAGCAGGGGGAGTGGGAGAGGAAGAAGCAGGCTCATAGCAGAGGAGCCTGATGTGGGGCTCGATCCCATAACGCTGGGATCATGCCCTGAGCCGAAGGCAGACGCTTAACCGCTGTGCCACCCAGGCGCCCCTAGAGTTATGAGCAAATTTAAACCCACAATTCAATGGTGACTAAATTAAGCAGAATTTTATATTTGATAATATAGTTGACACTTAAAATGATGCTTTATATCATCCTTTTCATTTACAATGGGAAAGAGCGTGCTCAGTCATATGTGAGTGGCAGAGCAGGGATTCTAACCTGAGTCCCTGTCACCCTCAGCATCCAGGATCAGTCCACTACAACATAGAGTCTTTCCACAATATGTTTGATGGATCAAAAGGAGGTATTCGCGTGTATCCATCTAAGTGGTCACATATAAACAGTTTACTGTTTCCCCAATGAATACACCTAGCAACCAGCCTAACCAGTGTTTATAGACGAAAAATGAAGCCATAGCACTCAGGTGGGGCAGCAGGTGAGCAACAATCTCCAAGGAATAACTTCCAATTTTCTGTGCATAAGGAGCTTAATGGGTATACACTTGGTAGGCGTGGTAGGCATGCACGTGGTGTTGTTGTTGTTGCTGTTTTGCATTAAAGGCTTTGGTCTCCATTTCTGTATTTGTTTTGTGTACTTGGGCAACTGAAAGTCTCCCATTAGATCCAGAAACTCTAAGCAAACTAGTCTAGTCTGGCCCATTCTGCTTTTGCCTCTGCCACAGCTCCAAAATTACTTCCTCATACATTACTGCATTCACGGGACTAATTTATCTTTAGGGTTTCCTCCCTTCATAAAATTCCACTGGCCCAAAATTCCATATACTCGAGGGTTATACAGGGTCTCTGTAATTTTGACCCAGAATGACCAGGAATCAGAGGTCCATGAGATTAAGTAATTGTATATAATTAGCTCTGATAGCCAATCTCCTCCAGTTTTCAGGAGAAAAGTGTCCTTTTTTCTTTCTTTCTTGTTGTTGTTCAATGTAACAGGAGGACTTTACATCCTTCTCCCTCAAGGCTGACTCTCAGTGGGAGATCAAGAAAGCAAGAAGCTCAAAGCAATTAAATCTTCTCTGACAGTGTCTACTGCTCCCAGAGGGAGCTCAGAGGGGGGCAATTCCTGGAAACTGTTTGCTCTTGGCAACATAAGACCTTCTTTGCCCCTGGCTGTGGCTCCCAGCAGTCCCAGAACTCAATGGCTTTTGCAGTAGCAACTGCCACTGACTGTCCCAGTGCTTCACTCCTCAGATGCCCGGGAGCCCCTTCTGTATCACAGGAAGGCTGGGCTGTTCGATGTCTTGCCGTGGCACCACATCCAGAGTTTGAGTAATGGCAGTGCAGTCACTGCTTCCTGCTGGTGGCTATGGAATTCTGTGGCTTTATCAAGAGTTTAAAAGAGTCTTGATCAGTGTTCCCTAAATGTACATTAAAACCAACCAAACAAACAAATGAACAAAAAAAAACCAAACCATAACTGCAGCAAGCAGAGTCGTATTTCTAAACACACTTTTGGCTACTGTCTGCCACCTTCTGACAAAAAGATCATCTTAGTTTGGGGTTCCCTCACATTTTTGCTCAGGCTCTCTTCCAAAAATAATGTAGATGGAACCCCTGATTTCTTTAGGTGGGAAGATGTTTCTTCTTGCGGTAGGGCACAGGAACTCATCGATAAATTAGGCTCCAGAAACAGCCCAGGGAAATCTTAGAGCTGCCAAAGGTAAAATGTAAACCAGCTCTAATAATAAGTCAGGTTTGGCCATTATTTTCCTGTACATTATTTGGATTTTTTTAAAAAAAACAAAAACAACAACAACAAAAACTAATGAATTAGCTAACAAAATCTAATTAGACTGGAAAATTACTTTGAAGTAGTTAAATCAATTCTATGACCAAATGTCACTAATGTCAAAACTACAGATACAAAATCCATAATAAATCTTCTCTCACCATAAATTCTTCCCTCCTGAAGCTCCCCCGAGAGCTGGGATTGGCTAGAGAGGGTGCTTTTGCTGCACTGTGCAGGGAGATCGTGCAATCCGTAAAGGCACTCTGGCCCACATCGCACCTCACTTCAAATCCCAGAAGCAGATATACATACGGAAGGGAAAGATGGATGGATGCTAAACTGAAAATATTTTCAAGAACAAACGGCATAAGTTAAAGCCAACACGATTAAAAAGAACTTCAGCCAAAAGACTACGCGTGCTCGGGTAGCATATGTGAATGCACGAGGCTCCTGAAAACAGAGCCAGTGACTCCTGTAACCCTGCTTCACACACACTGGGGCCCTGAGCCACAGTGTGCTTCATGAGAGCCAGGTCCTCGCTGATGAGGCCAAGGTCACAGGCCCGGGTGTTGTATGGTTAAATGCAAATTTCCTAGCTCCACAGTGTCACAGAGAACAGCCCTGTCTACCTCAGTGGAGTACCCCAAAACTCACAGTACGTGCCTCAGGTAAAAGCGAGCTTTGTTACCAGCTCTTACCACAGTTTAGACCAATCTGGGGAGAAGCGGAAGGACCTTGGTCCAGGAGGCAGCAAACGCCACGTCCTTCCCCCCTGCAGGCACAGAGCAGAGCATGCTGAGAGGTGGCAAGGAAAAGCCCGCTGCCTTGATCACCTGTGGGTCTGACACACCTGTCTGGAGCCACCGTGAGAACCAGGAAGGGACCAGCGAGGGCACAGTCCTGGAATTTGAACTTCCAGCTGTCCTTGAGAGAGGAGAGAGTGCTTTCTTTTCTGTGGGCCTCTGACCAAGAGAAGTCAGGCACCCCTGAACATATCCCATGAACTAGTACCCTCTAGTCCTTTCCAGTCAGATTACTGGAAGCTTGTTTGAGCTCACATTCAAACATTTGCAACTAAATTCAAATTTCTGCATCACAAAAAAGATGCTCTCTTGCTTACAGAGCATTTACAGGCTGCACTGGTTCAAAGGACAGTCTGGTTGGGGCAAGAAAGTCTCCTCACAAGGTGGTGCTTTCTTACAGGGCCTAACTCCACACAGGAATATTTTCCTGGGCCTTCCTAACCGTTCATCAACCCAGGATGAATTTAGCTTGTTGTAGCCTGTCCAGCCTATAGCCACAATCTGCATTCCCACCTAAGCAACTAATCAGATAAAAGAGACCCCACGGATCCCCAGAAATCCATCACGCTTCTGAAAAACAACCCTGAAGACATGCCTTGGGGTGACAGTAGTGGAGGACTTTTCAGGAACAACTAAATGGCTTTGAATTAGGTCACTAGGGAATCATCTTTCTATAACTTTTCAGGCCACTTAAGTGTAGAGAAAACATTCTCTTGTATAAATCTTACCTAAGGGCAACCCTGACGAAAAGCCTCTTGCTGTTTCTCCCCCTGTGTTTCTGTCATTTTGTTATTCCTTCTATGATTTCTGCCTTAGTTGTCTTTTCCATGGTTTATAATGTAGAAAGACATAGTTGAGGCTTTGCTGATAAGAGAAGAGAAAAAGGTATGACAAGGAAGACATATTTATGACAGCTGGGCCTGCCCCCACTTTTCAGGGAGAGCCAAAATGGCAGAGGGAGAGTCATGGCCAGGAGATAGTGACCATAGACAACAATGAAACAGGCTTTCATCATAGGAGCTCACCAGATAGCCCAAGTTCTGTGTTGGGGTTAGAATGGAGGGGTCGGGGGAGAGAGTATATGCTTAAAAATGAAACATACCAGCTAAAAGAGAACCAAAAAGAGAAATGCCAGTTTGCTATTTATCTGTTGCTACTTTGTTTTTTTACCCATGGAATTATTTAAATTTAAATTCTCCCAAGTATTAAGATAGCATTCTACTGGGGCATGTGGGTAGCTCAGTTGGTTTAGCGCCCAACTCTTGAATTTGGCTCAGGTCATGATCTCAGGGTCGTGAGATCGAGCCCCGTATCGGGCTCCATGCTCAGTGCAAAGCCTGCTGGAGATTCTCTCTCTCCCTCTTCTTCTGTCCCTCCCCCGGCTCATGCGTGCTCTCTCTCTCAAAATAAATAAAGAGTCTTTTTAAAAAGATAGTATTCTACTAAATATAATACAGTACACTAGAAATTAGAGTAACACACTAATTGAGTAATACAGAAAACCAGATCTAATACCCACCAGGTACTCTTGGGGACCCTGGAAAAGCTGCACGGAAGTAGTATGTTTCCAAATCATACAGGATTGCAATAATTTAGACAGTGGGGTATACTGTCCTGAAACCACCGGCACTCCCATAATCATAGTGGAGCTGTATCATTGTAATAGCATCCAGCCAGGTGAACTTTTAGGAAGCAAAAGTGGGAGACAGAATAATTTTTAAAAAATTTGGAAAAAGAAAAAGAAGGTAGAAAGGAGGAAGACAGAGAGAGGAAGAATTAGAAGGAGGAGGAGAAATACCAGGAATCTTAAGTTTGCCTTGTCCAACCATTCATCTAACATAGAGTTTGTGGGAGGAAGACAGGGGCTGCAAGAGTAGACTATGGAAGCAAGAAACAGTTCTAAACGCCTGGGTGTGTATACTGAAAGGAGGCAATAAATCATTGCACATTGCACTTTTTAGCTCTCTGTCTTCATCCTCAGGAGTAAAAGACAATGTGGAATAAAAAATTACAAGACTTATAGCCTGGTTTGACACTGCTTGGCTGAGGGATTATTGGTCCTATTCTCCACCATCCTATGGAGCACTCAGGGAGCAGGTTGGACAGCCTTTGTAAAATCAACAGCAATATCAGGGATTAGTGGGTATGCAAGAGACCGCGAGCTCAAAATACTTTGGGTTTTTGTGCTGTGCTGAAATTTAGTGAGGTCAAATAACTTATCAACTGTAAATCTCCTGTATAAGCAGCACCTTGTCAAACTAGCCTGCCTCACATTAGGATGCTACAAAAACGACATAATAAATGGAAATTATTGTAAAAATATGGTAACTTAAAAAAAAACGTGAATCTAATAAAGAGTAACAATGCAAAACCTCAATCTTACCCACCAATCTGATCTTGAGATCTATGGTTCAGATCTAGGGTGCTTTCAGAGATGGGTGTAAATGAGATCCCTCTTCAGGAAACTGGACCTGGGACTGCCCATGCCCAGAGGGCTCACAGCCACTGGTGGCCAGGCTCACTGCGCCTCCCGAGAGTTAAGGAGGATGCTGACATGTGCTGAGGGCTGTGAAGCTGTGGAGTGGTGTCGGGCAGTGCACATAAGTAGGTGCTTCATGTATACATGTTCTCAGTTTGTACCGCCACATCGAACAGGACAGGACAATGATTAGGACACACTGAGAATCTACTTGATATCAGATTAATGAATGATTTTAGCAAGTATTCCCCTTTCCTGACCTCCCTATATTTTCTTTCCTTTTTTACTGTAACAGATGTATCTTTATTTTTTTCAACTTTTAAACTGCTGCTTAAAGTTTACTGTTACCATAATAATGGCTAACAATTCTGGAGTATTTACGGTGTCAATGGCACTGTGGTGAACAGTTTAGGTGGATTATCTTATTCTGCCTCAAAGTAAACTGCTCTGGAACATAAACTCCATGAGGGCGTGGACTTTGTTCTGGACTCTTCTGGATTCCTGTTGTCTGGGAGGTAGGAGGTCCTCAATAAATATTTGCTGAAGGAATGAATAAACGGATGAGTGAGTGAAAGAGCAACCGATAAAATAGATACTCTTATTCCCCCTTCGCCGTATGCAAAGTTAAATGGCCAGTCAACGGTGCGAACAAGATGCAAAGCCGAGTAGAGTCTGTCCCCACAGACAGGGCTCCTGATGTGTACAGGTGCTGCCTTCACAAAGGTGAGTGGGTTTTGTTTTGTTTTGATTTGATTCACTACTTGCTTTAGGAACTGAACAACCCTAAAGTGCCAACTGACAAGTTTGAAAGATAAGATTCACAAGGGTTGTTTGAACTCCACACCCAAATTCTTGGAGCAAGGGCTGGCCCCTGACAACCAGAAATTATAATCACCAAGAATGAGAAGAGAAAAAGAAGCCAGTAGGGCAAAGTTAAATCAGAAATAATGCAAGAGAGTTGCGATACCAATTTCAGAGAAAGGCAAGTAGGGGAATGGGGAAGGGCCTCCAAGCTTGGAGAGATCAGAGGCTGCGTGGAACTCCTGAGGCATCGGAGATAAGACAAGCCAACAACAACCAGGATTGAGTGGAGGTCCAGGTATGGTGGGAGGTGATGCGCATCTTCATATAATCACCACTGAGACCAAGGATTCAAGGATGCTGGTCGAAGCTGGCTAGTGTATGACTTGTGGCTGAGTTAGTCCAACCTAATGGACCAGAAATAAAGCAGGTAACAATAACAAAAGTACATTTTGAGTTTACTCTGTGTAGATGCTAGTGCAGTGTCCAGTCAGGGCCACAACACCAGGGTGCATAATGAAAGGTAAGGAGGAAGGTAAGTCTCAGGCTTAACATCTGGTTCTAAAGCAGTGATAGGACTGGAGAAGCAAAAGGTATTTTCCATGCATTTCTCTCTGTTACTCTTTCTGCCTTTTTCCTTCTTGACTCCTGTTGTTCTCTCCTACATAATGTTAAAATTTCCAAACGATAGTCTCTTTAATGTGTTTATGTCAGTCATAGTCAGCATTCTTATATTCACAGACATTGTCATATTCAAGCAAGGCACAGACCATAGGTCCTAATCTTGCAATTTAGTTAGACTTTCTCTACACAATCTTTGGCTCCAATTCTATGCCAAAAAAAAAAAAAAAAAAAAAAAGTTCACCCATCGAGAGCTGATCTGGGTGCTTATTTTGCATTTTGGCTTTACAGCATCTCTCTATGCCGCAGCACAGACTGGGTGACCTTCAAGCCTTTATGTCACTGACTTCCAGCTTTCCTGATGCCAAAGACTCAGATCATTTTTGTGTTGGAAATTGCCTTTTTGCAAAAGCAAAAGGATAACCCAAGCACCACAAATAACTTGGCTTGCTCGCTCCTCCGTGATCTTCCATAGGCTGAAATTTCTATACCAACTGACTTCTAACAGGAGGGCATATGTTTAGTGCTCTGCCACTTATGTAAATAGAACCAGGTGTTGCCAGTGCTTGCAGCGCTGAGCGCCCCCACAGCGGGAGTACGCTGTGCACGGGTGGCTGCTGGCCGCAGAGGGGAAGCTTAAGTTCAATGTATAACTAAGACCGTTTCGCTCTGCCCCAGTCCTGTAGAAGCCACACACAGCAGACCTGTATTTCTGTCAGAGGCTTCGGTTTTCCGTCATCTATTTTTTATAGCACTGATACTAAACCAATTGCAGCAAACGGAGGGTATTATTTCTGACTTGGGAGCATCACGATGCTGATTTGCCGTTCCTAGGAAGCAGGCTCACTGTGCTGGGTTTTATCATTTACCATGGGAGACCTGGTTCAACAAAACGTAAGTGCTTTGAGATGCTTGACATTTTCAAAATGTAAATAACAAATCCCCATGAATGAGGGGGAAAGGGCCATGCAATGATAAGATGGGATAAGGATGGAAATTTTATTTGGTACCATCTGTGGCAGGATGACAGTGGGCTGAAGACGAGCAAAACTATGTCTTCCATCCTTCAGTTTCTCAGTATAGCATTAATCTTTGAAGAGAATCTTGGTTTACTCTCAAGCAACTTTGCGACTTTTCAGAATCATATTCTCATGTGTTCTTTCTGAAATGTTTGCGTGTCCTCATCTGTATGCGTTCTCCAAATATAATAAGCTTGCGGTTTTTAGATTTTAGGAAGAATGGCAAAGATTTATAAACCAGAAAGTTTAGAGGAAGCCATCTATAAAGGGCTATGGTCCCCCAATCCTGAACACACAGAGATTTTAAAAAATTAACCAGCTAACTAGCAATAACATTATATATCAATTTAGAATACTTTTTACTTACAGTAGATTTACTTACAATGATTTGTTAACTCTCAGTAACAGATGACCATATACTAAAGTTGCCCAATGTTAAGCTTTAAATCTGTAGAGTATTTTACCAGGTCATTAGTGGCTTATGAGAGCTAATGCTGTACAATTTATTTCTCTATAAATATTGATCACATGTTAGGTGTACAACGATTGGTTTTTCAAGCATGTTGTTGTTTTGTCCTATTTTCTCCACTTTCAGTTGATTTATTCAGCTTTTGACTGTGAATGTAATAACCATTTTTAGCTGGTAAAAAAGAAAATACCAAACCAACCCATATGAATTGCTACTTCTCAGCATTCCTATGTATTTGTGCTTTACCTAACAGCAAAATGAATAGGACTCCAGAAATGGAAACAAGTCAGCTCGGGGTGGCATTATTCACTTTCTATTAAACTTGACAGCTAATTTGCAAGTTCACACTTTTTAATGCTAGAGTTCTTGAAACCCTGACGGCTGAACCCTTCTAACCCCAGCTAAGTAGCAGATAGAGAATAGAACCCAGAAGGTCCCCTTGCATTGGTATCATATCCAAGGTATTATTTTGGCCAAAGAATAGAAATTAATTCTTGTTTAATGCTTTCTAGCAAAATGGAATGGTATGAGGGCAGTGAGAAAAAAAAAGGAGAATTGGAAGTGTTATAAAACAAGCCTGAACTTTCCATCTAGAGTCACATAAAGAATTCAAAGACCAAATATTTAATCAAAATTAATTTCACAAAATCATATTAAGTAAGGATCCTTCCTTAGACCCACTGTGGAATGTTTCAAATGCCTTTTCTATATAAAGATATGTTTAATCTGATAGAGCAAGTGGCATTTTTATACCCCAGAAAATTATTTATTCTTAGAAAAGAAGAAATCCCGAACATGTAGCCAGATATGGAAAAACATATTTATGGGGTAACATTTTTTGGCATGAAATAGAAAGAAGAGAGTTTTTTTATGAAACACTTGGCAAAGTAGAAAGCTTAAAAATATTTCTAAACTTGCCCAGTTGCAAAACCACACTGCATGTTTTGTTTTTTCTATTAGGGAAGAAAGAGAAACTCTGAGCTGGGACTGGCCTTATGAGTCCCATCATTTCATTTCTGACAGGGATTAGTTAAATTAACTAAACTCCTGTTGGAATGCCCAGCCTGTCATCTCCTCTGCACAAAAATGAAACACATGGCATTCTGAGAAAGAACTTAAAGCAGCCAATTTCTCAGAAAATATTTGAATGACCCGTGGAGGTTAACAGCACAATCATTTACACGAAAATTGCTTCAAATGTGGATAATGTGTTCTTTTAGGGTCAGCAAAGTATCTGTGTCTGCTAAAAGCTGCACATAAACAAGCCACCTTGATTAAATCAGAAATGTAGGCAGACATTGGAGAAGACACGGAAATCACAAAAATATTCTATTGCTATTCCTTCTTAATTCTCTAGCTTCTTTCTTTCAATGTTTTTTGTCCCGTGGTGTGTTATATTTTGTAAAGAAGTTTCACTGAGATTGTTAAGCAACTAGCAAACTAGATCTTCTAAACTAGTAAGCCATGGTGCTCTTTCTGCCTCCTGTTTGGAGGAAATGAAGTGAGCGGGAGTGAAAATGTTTGCTTATTGAGAGGAAACGTCACTGTATTATTAAATTTTTTCCCCATTTTACCAAAGAGCTCAACAGGAGGTCTAGGTCTTTAGACTGTAGACAGAACCTGATTTTGTGGAGATTTTGTATTATATATGGGAAAGTCCTTTAATTCTTTCCACCTGCCCTCCTAAAATGCAAATCATCATAAAGGCACCCTACCTTCTACCATGCTGGGATGATACCATATACAACTAAGCTTCCCACCTATGCTTCAGAAATAGGACTCTAAACTGCCAGGGGTGCTATAGGCCATCTACTTCTGGAAAAGATGTCTCAAGCTTTTTGTTTGTTTGTTTTTGGGGTTTTTTTTTTGTTTTGTTTTATTTTGTTTTTTTAGGATAGAATTCCCCTCCTCTCTCCATACCCAACTTAAAAAAAAAAATTTCATTTCTTTTGTATTGTACCTGTGTTGTCAACATAGATCTTTCTAAAAAGTACAGCCATTCTACGGAAGCATTCTAAAGGAGCAAATTCTTGACACTGATTGAGGAAAGAGGAGACCCAGGCTCCTGATAATCCCTGTTGTCCTCACCCACCCCCCCCTCTCCTCCAGTCCGGGAGCATGCATCAGCAGGCAGTGAAGGCTGGACAGCTGCTGCTCTTTGTACCAAACACTTTTAAGCCCCAAACCTGAAACTTGAAAGAGTGGAAATTCTAAGTACAAATGCCAAGTCACAACAATCATTGGAAAATCAACCTCTCCTTCTGTCTTGCCCTGAAAAACAGTGAAAGAAGCAGTACTTTTAAAGCACTTAAATAATCACTGAAAGGGAGAAATTGTGGGCAATCTCAATGTCAATGAATGTTGCCAATTCGTACCTTGGTTACTATTCTTTAGTAAAGAAGGACAGAAGCTCAGATTAACAGATGTTGCTAAGAGGAACCCAGAACTTTGATATTCTTAATACGCCTTGCTCGACGTGCTAACTTAGAGTAGAATTGTTAGTGATGGAAACAAGGAGAGCAATTATGCACTAAGCATGGTATAGTTAGGTCAAATAGATTAGGCTTTCTTTTTGGAGAACATTTCAGTTTACCTCTATATGGACTACCAGTTCTGATTCTAAGTCATTGCTGAGAGTGAGCTGCTGCGTGGACGACCCTTTTTCTTTTTCACTCTGCAGTGGTTGTGGGGCAAGTAGGTGGCAAACACAGATGAATGAATCTGGAGTGTAGTCTTGGAGTACCCTTGGGTTTCGTGGGTTGTGTAAGAGTGGTTCTGGGCTGAAAGAGACAACTCTGAAGAACAGACAGGGACTAAGAGTCACCCATTGTACATACCTTGTGCCTGTGACTAATCAAACACTGGCTCCATTCGGCAAAGCTGTTTCATCTGAAGCCTCACTTTCAGACTGCCAAAGTTCATAAACATTGAATGTCATTAGCTTCAACCTCTCTATAAGGTCCACCTGCCCCTCCTACTTTTTCCTGAGTCCTGAGGTCTGCTCAGTAACCTCCAGTATATCAGTTCTTTTGTGAACAGACTTCTTTCACCTTAATAGTCCCAGGACACTCACAGACCAGGGAAGACTTTTGTAAGGAAGGAAAAATTATTTTTTCCTCTACCCTTCTGAGTTCTTAGCTGAGGCCCATGTAGTAGAAGAGAGTTTAACAAAAGAAAAACAGAAGTTTATTAACATGCATACATCATGTATACATGGGAACTAGCCAGAGAAAAATGAGTAACTCCTTGAGGTGGCTTAGAATTCAGGCTTAAATTCTATCTTCATAGTGAAAAGGGAGAGGGGATTCAGGCACTTTTAAATGAGAACATCCATTTGCTGTTTGTTTTAATCCTATGAATTTCCTTAGGTGCAAAGCATACTTTTGTATTGTTTTTTAGTTTAGTACATGCTCAGACTTGCTCTATAACACCTGCATGAAGGCTGGTGACTTTTTTAGGATGATAGGACAAAATAAATATATTGAGATTGCCTTTTCACTGACTTAAGAAACCATGATAAGGCAAGTTATTTGGGACTATTACAAAGGATCACTTTTTTTTTTTTTTAATCTTGCCTTTTCACTGATTCAAGAAACCATGATAAGGCAAATTATTTGGGACTCTTACAAAGGATCACTTTTTTAAAAAAATCTTAAAATAAAAGGACTACATTTTATATCAAGTGAGAAAACTTACATTTCTGTACATGAATTTACATGAGTTTATTTTTCCTACTAGGAGGCCAATTTTCTTTT
Source organism: Ursus maritimus (assembly GCF_017311325.1). Lineage (NCBI taxonomy): Eukaryota > Metazoa > Chordata > Mammalia > Carnivora > Ursidae > Ursus > Ursus maritimus. Next base: position 35,910,820 of record NW_024425341.1, on the reverse strand, counting down.
CTTTTGTTTTCTCTCTTTCTTTCTTTCTTTGTTTCTTTGTTTCTTTGTTTCTTTCTTTCTTTTTGGTGGGGCGAGGGGGGGACTATTGGGACAGTCACAATGTGTCATTTTTAATTCAGAGTATGTCTGAGGACTGATTCTGGGGCCAGGCTGCCTGGGTAGGAGACTGGGTCCCACCACTTATACCTGGGTAATTTGACACCTGTCAATAGCCCCTCCCTGTGTGTTACTGGGAAAATTACCAGAGCTCTTGGAAAAGAGCTTGACAACAGTCAAGCATAGTAAATGTTGGCTGCAATAAATACTATAATTGTGTTGCTGGGAACTCAGCAACACTAGGATCGTATTAAAAATTAAATTCTAAACATTTTCCAGGATATTTACTAATTACAATTGTTAAGCTGAACTTCATTGAGGAAAACACACAGGATTTTAGTTATCTGTAGATAAACTATTTATTTTGAGCATTATAGATGAAAGGAACAAAAGTATACATACACACAGTCAAATACTTTAATGATACAGTCCAGGAATGGAGATTTAACTAAAATTTAATATAAAAGCAGGTGCATTTGTAGAGAGGTTTGTATCAGATATTATTTATAAGTGGGTAGTTTAAAGAGAATGAAGATTTGGAGGGAATTTGGTGTAGGGCGGGAGGCGGGGAGAGTTGTGTGTGAGTGTGTGTGTGCAGTTCACCTTTTCTTCCTTGTCAGGATAGTTCCATTTAGGAAACAAACTCTTTCCAAATTTGCAGATATCTGCAAATAGTATTCTGCCCAGAAGGGAAAAAATAGCTTACTATGATTCATTTGAAGCAAATCTCCTAGGATGTCAAAATGGATTATTTATTGTTATTAGAGGGTTGATTTATCTGCAGAAACACGTACTCCTTCTCAGCATGAAATCAGGATTATCCCTTGAAATAGGTTGTTCAGACAACCACCTCTTAAAGGGATCTGAGGACCCCTGACAAGTTCCCACTAGCCCCCAAGGAGCTCCCCATATCCCATGACCCTCACTTCCTACCTGGTCTGAAACTCCTGTCCACGGCATCTACTCTGTTTAGGAAATACAAATGACTCACTTAAGATATCTTATAATTTATCTGAGAGAGGAGAATGTATTCAACTTCTGTTAGCATATTTTAGAGCCTTAAATGGTCTCGTAAGCTACTGCACCCCTTTAAGCTGCACAGACAAGTCCCTGAGAGGTGATGTTCAATAGTGAAGAGTGTGGGCAACAGAAATTTGAACTGCAGAGAAAGAAAGGAATGAGTTGGAGTACCGATCAAGGAAAGATTCTTTGAAGAGGAGGACATAAAGGAATCTCTTTATATAATGAATTTTTCTTCGGGTGGAAGGAAAATAGCAGAGCACTAAGTAGAGGGCAGGGTGGGAACATTCTGGGAGAGCTGACTTTATCCCACAGGAAATGGGTTTGCCTCCCCCTTACCCTATATGTCTCCCTGCTCTCCTATCCTGCTCCACGCAGATCTGGAAAGGACTGGAGAAGCAAAGAAGAGACGGGAGTAGCAGGTATAACATACATTAACACTACGGTCTTTGCTATACAACATGCTTCTATTCTAATAACATGCTGGTCAGTGGGAATGAAGCTTTGCTAGAGAAAGTTTGTTTTAAATAAAGAAACAAGGAAAGTAGAAGTTAATCAGCAAAACAAATCAGGGCTGCCAAAGTTACACTGCCAACTTCTTCCCCCCACCACAAGACCAATCCTGGGTAAAACAGCCCTGTTTTACCCTTTTCCATCTAATTTTGGTGACTAATTGTGATATGCAACAAACTAAAAATAATGGCAAGTATTTGTACAATTTCCTTTTCACAGTTTGTGAAGAAAAAAGTATATAATGATAAAGTTAAGTTTTCCTCAGTTTGATAATACTGCTATTTTGGTTGCTTTGCGATCATGAGGCCAATCCCACCCACCTATTTATTGTAACGTTTCTCTTCTAGAGCCAGAATAGGACAGACTCATATACCATTCTGATCTGGGTGCATTTCTTCAGAAGGTATGCTGTGCTCATGGGGAATCGTGGCTGCCTGGGCTTGGGGCTGAGGAGGCCAGGAGGAAGTCTATGCATGCATTTCAACAAAAAGATTTCTTAGTGAAGTAAATGAAATAAAATGATGGGCATCAGAAAACATGAGTATACTCAGATGTCTCCTCACATTCATGCCAGCTGTGTTCTCAGTAGAATTTCTATCCTGAGATTCTGCACGGCTACCCTTGATTTAAATTGACTTAGAAGAAGCCAGTGGGGAAATCAGAGGAAGTGAGGCAAAGAAGGTGAAAGGGTTATCAAGACAACACTCTTGCGGAATGATTATTTTGGAATTATTTACTCTGCCTTATTTCACAATGGAATGTTTAGGGGTCTTAGGAACACTGTGAGGAAACTGAGCTCCACCTTTGTCCTAAAACTCCTTCCTTGAGTTGCTTCACAGTTCCAGCCCTCCCAAAGAGTCCCTACTTGTTATAGGAGATGCCTCTTGCTTGTTAACACTTCACAGGGGCACAGGGAATGCACTTATCACCATGGACCCACCCCAGGCCACTCCACACCTCCTGTGTGGAATTTTCCCTGGCTCTCCACCCCACTTCGCTTCTATGGTGAATAGGACAGCAAGGCCCCACTCCTGGATGTTGCTGCCTGCTGAGTGGCTTCTGCTGCTGACTCCCCAAGCTTCTTGGCTCTTTTTCTGAAATCACCCAGCCAAATATTACCTAGATTCTACTTTACCACATGTTACTCATCTAACTCATCATGGAGTAATCTACCCAAATCTATCCCCCCTGAAAAACAAATTTACTTAGTTCTCTTACTCCTTCAGGACAAATTGTTTCCATCTTTGGATCGCAAAAGTAGAGAAGCTGAGAGGATATATTTTAGTCACTGTATTTGTTTTCTAGGGCTGCCATAACAAAGTGCAACAAATTGGGTGGGTTACAACAAAATAAAAACATTGTCTCACAGTTCCAGAGGCTAGAAGTCTGAAATCAAGATGTCAGCAGGGCCATGCCCTGGCTAAAGACTCTAGGGAAGAACCCCCTCCTTACCTTTTCCTAGCTTCTGGTGGATGCCAGAAATCCTTGCATTCCTTGGCTTATGCCAGATCATTCCAACCCCTGCTGCCATTGTCAAGTGGTATTCTTTCTTCTTCTTATGAGTCTTTCTCTCTTTATAAGGACACCAGCCACTGGATTGAGGGCCCACCCGAATCCAGTATGACCTCATCTTAACTTGATAACATCTGCAAAAACCTTGTTTTCTAGATAAGGTGATTTTCACAGGCATGGAGGATTAGGACTTCACAATATCTTTCTGGGGCACAATTCATGGCACAATAACCACTACTGGACACTGGGTCATCCTCAAGCAAGAAGCAGCTCCAAAGAATGCATCACATGTTCAAAGCACACCCAGTCCCCTGACACCGCACTCACCCCCTTCCACATCCATGAAACTGACCCACTCTGCAGGGGTCAAGGAGGTCCGAGGTCTGATATCTCACTGGCAGGACTGGCCCACCTGGCCCTGGCTATTACTGAGTGAGGCCAGAGTACTGAGGACACCCCTCACTATCACCCAGGCACTTTGGTCTCCTTGAGAAATCATGAACTGCTAAAGCAGAACTACTCCCTGGAAAATATCTACATGAACTTTAAACCCACAACTTACTTCTTCCAGGTTACTATGATCAGCCCTGTAATAGATGACTCTTTTCTGACATCCTTTCTGTCACACTTTGATGCCCTTCCTGTCCACCCACAAATACTGAGACTGTCTCTCAAAAGGATGAGTTTTTCCAAAGCTGGATGTGCCCCTTGATTGTTGTGATTCTGGAGCGGTATAGAATGCCCTGGAGTTACGTATTCCCATGTAAAAATTTTATAAGATTCACCAGTCTCCATCATGCATTCCAAATTCCACTGATGCGTTACTTTTAAAAGGAAAGTTTTGTCTTCCTTAATTCTAAATCAGGTTTTGAATGTGCATACTTTTCAAGAAAGGGGATCACAAATCAGGGCAGAGATATCAGATTGCAGAATGTATTATTCTCAATCGATAATTATCATCTGTGTGATACGTTTAGTCCTCCATTTGCATGCCAATTTGATTGTACATCTAGAAACAGACGAAGACACGAGGCAAAATGAGAAGGAGAGTCCACTTTCTAAAAGTCAGTGTGAGGTCACTGCATCAGGCTGTGTAAGAACAAAAGAGAATCTACTGAAAAAATAAATACCAACAGGCTTAGTTAGGTATGACAGTGCAAAGCCATTTCATAAATATTTTGATAAGCAGATACAAGAGAAAGTGATTTGTGAGGTGGTTATTTTGCATTATGCTACACTCAAAGCCAACTGGAATTCCTCATTTGCATTAAGCATCTGAGCTGTCTGCCATTTGGAGAACTGTTCTATTCTAAGTCCCAGCTCCTGCCATATTAGGTGGGCAGCCCTGGAGCTTCTGTACTCAAATCTGTCCTGATGAAACTGTGCACTGAAGCAAGCTGTATGGATAACAGATGAAGGAAAGGATTTAAATTAATCGCTGGGACTCTTTTGGTTTTTTTTTAAGCCATTAAAAGAGTATGGACACTCGACCATGAGAAAAAGATGCAACATAGTGAGCGGCATGAGTCATTTCTTCTGGATCAGGAAAAACAAACCTATTTAGTGGTTTCCATAGGAAAGATACTCAAAAGCAGAGAACATCAATTTTTAAAAATCCTATCAATATACCACTCTATCAGTTACAGTGGAATTGGGGTAGAACACTTAGCGGCAGCTAGGTCAGGATAAATAAAGCCCTTTCCAGGTTTCACGGTGGCTGACACTTGCTTACTTATTCCAGCCGGGAGGCTGAGGGCCTGGGGGCCCAGCTCCCCCTTTGGACTGGATTTCCTCCAGTCAGTGAGTTCTGGGGCCGGCCCCGAGCTGAGCTATCCCCATATTCTAGCCCTGAGACAGCCCAGTGCGAACTGCCTTCTGCAGCCTGGGCCTCCTCTCAAAGGCCTGCGGCAGTTCCCATGAGGAATCTCCATCCTTTCTCATAGGAACTAAAAAGAAACTTGCTGAAAGACTTCTTCGCAGAAATGCTGTGTCATCAGTGTTCTACTACAACTCATTGGATGCATATGTTGTTGCCCTCATTTTTGAAGATGCCTAACTGCTGAAACAGGACTTAATCAAGGTCCTGACAGGGTCCCTGTGAGTGGGAGAAGGCAGCTTTCTCAAAAGAGAAAAGGATACTTTTATAAAAATTTATCCCACCCTTAAGATGATAAAATAAACATGAGGGATATTTCTTTCCTGTTTTTCAGGAAAAAAAATTCATAGTGACCTTTTTAAAAAACACAACTGGAATTACACTGCTTATGTTGATTTGCATCTTGTTTTTATGCTATTGTTTTGAGAATATTTTTCCATACCATTAAGTATTCTTTGAAAATGTATGCAAAGGGCATTACACAGTAAATGAGTAAATTACAACACACCCCAACGATAAAATACTAGAAGTTTATACCTCTTAATGTTAAAGGAGCCAGAAATTCTTCTGCATTGAGTGTTGTATTTTTTCATCCCTTGAAAAAAATTACATAAGTTATACTGTATATAAAATGTTATGGTTTTTTTTTCCTGCAAAGTAGATCATGATAATTCTAAAATTGGGCAGAACCATCTGAATGTGAGTCATTAGACTGAGAAGGATAAAGAGAAAAAGTCATAAAGCGCCTTCCCAGTAAACTGAAGATCTGCATTATTCCTTGTAGTTCATAGGCTGCAAACTAGGGATGTGGGCCAATGTTAGATTGGATGATTTTCTAGAATTAACTGACCCTGAGCAGTCATGATTCAGAACCTTCAGAACTGCTGTGTCAAGTGGATGGGGTAGGATATGTTAAACCCGTTTAACATAAAGACGAGGCAGACAGAGAAGGCAGTCTTCATCTAGTTCTGCCCTTTACTTCTTCAGAAAATGGAAATACAGGGGAAAAGCCTCTCAATAGACCCTTAGGGAGGAAAGACTGAAAATTTGTTGGGGGGCCTGGGTGGCTCAGTCAGTTAAGCGTCTGGCTCTTGATTTTAGCCCAGGTCATGATCTCAGGGTTGTGAGATCAAGCTCCGTGTCGGGCTCCAGGTTCCCTGCTCAGCAGGGAGTCTGCTACAGATTCTCTCTCTCCCTCTCCCCCTCTCTGTTCTCTCTCTCACTAAAATGAATGGGTATGTCTTAAAAAAAAAAAAAAAAAGAGTGAAGATTTGCTCCACTGACTCAGAGAGAGATGGTAGAAAGTCAATGAAAAATCTAGATTCCCTTCGTTCGTTTTTCAAATATACAGACTTAAAAGTTTTTAGCAGCATTACCCTGAACAAGAGTTTTACTTGTTTAATACCAGTAGAACTTACACTTGACCACATAAGAAAATAAAGGAGAGTAAAATATAAAGAAGCAGCCTCTATCAATTGGAGATATGGCTTTCCTATATGAAGATAAACAACTACCAGTCATAGAATTCTTACTATGTGCTACTCCTTGCACGAAACACTGTATGTGTATTATTTAATTCTCACACAGCCAGTGGTAACTACATATCATTCTATTCTACAGCTGAGGAAGGAAAGTTTGGAGAGCTTTCTTTTGTTCTTTCTTTCATTTGGCTCCTAAAGTGTGACCAGCACAGTTTGGGTGCTGGAGATACTGGTAAGAACAGGCCATCGTCTCTGCCTCCTCATGGAGCAAATGGGACTCACAGCTGGGATTTCCATGGTCTGCCTGTCTTGGAAGCACTGAAACCCAACACTACTAGTGTGATTTAATGACAAACCTGTGAGATCCCCAGGAGGCCGGTAAACGACATTGCATCTTAATTTATTTTCTTCCTGATTTGAAAATCACCATAATTAACTTTAGAATTAGGAAATAAAATAATTAGTGCTATCGTGCCTCAATTTGTGATGGCTAAGTGAATGCAGGAGGCGTCTGATTAACCAGATTTAGAAATAAGGCCCTGTGGTTTTGCTAGTTCACCCAAAATAGTCTTATCCACCTCCCCAGAGGAGACAGAAATGCTTGTAAGGTGGCAGCATTGAAAGAAGTTTTCACCAGTATTTACCTAGAACACAAGATCCATCACGATTACCAAAGTTAGATAGAATGGCAAAGACAGAACCTTAGCAAAATATTTTCAAGTGATCCCCAACCACAAATACTGCGTGGTTTTGGTTGGGTTTTTTTTGTTTGTTTGTTTTTTGGTTTTTTTTGGCCATTCAAGAGTCCTTATCAACCCCACAGCCAGGTGAAAACATTTGCCTGACAAATGGTAGGTGACAGATGGTAGAACCAGAGCCTTGAAAGCACGGATTCATGACCACATTCTTTCCACCACACCACCAAGGAGCCTTCTTGAGGGAGACAGTCACTGGCATTCTGTTCGGTCTCCGATCTCCACAAGCCAGAAAGAATCTTAACTGAATCCTGTTCCTGGGCTGATTGGATAAGCCCACAGACCCGGAAAATAAGCACTCTGTTTTTGGAATAAAAAATTTTTTTTAACATTCTAATAATGTTCACAGAAGTAATTCCCCATAGGTTTATTAAAACTCAAATTATTTAGAAGAAATTGACCATGTATACTTCAAGCATTTTTTTTTTTTTAAATTTCAGACCCCTGGTCAAGGATTATACCACCCAGATGGGTTTAACCTTAAAAGCCCATCATATTCCCACAAGAGTTACTCATCAAAGAAAGCATGAAACCTGCCTGGAGCAGATTCAGGGACAAACATTAACTAGTAATTCAAAACAGCGAACGAGGTGGTTTTATTTGGGTTTAATTATTTCTCCTGAACAAGCTATTCTTCTTGCTCTATCTTAAAATGTGTAGAAAACCTGGCCTTATCAAAGTACAATAAGCCTAATCACAGGACATTATTTGGAAGTCAAACTTTTATTAATGCATAATGGTTTAAGAACCTTGATAAATAAGGCTTGTGTCCTAATAAACACATTTTAAAAGAAGCTTATTGAAGAGAACCCCTCAGGCATTTCTTTTTTTCACATGGGTACGATCTGATTAAAAAAAAAAAAAAAGGCCTAATTTGGTAATCTGGTAACAAAATTATGTTTTAGCTAATTTCAAAAGAAAATCAAAAGTATTGAAAGAAATAAGATGAACTTATCAAAAATGTTCTACACTAGAGTATGATAAAGAACCAATTACTGAATTTTCTATGTGAATACTCTTCCTTTGAGAGCCAGTCACTAATACACTATGTAGACTCTGGCACCCATTTAAGTCAGCTGCAACTGTGACCACAGAAGCAATAAGATCATTAATGCAAACTGTGGACATTCCTTAACAATCTGTCCACTTTCCAGAGGAAAAGAGAATTTGCTTTGATGAAGCTATTTCTATCACATCAGTGTTGATCGAAGGGAGTGACTCATTTAGTAACCATGGAGACAACGCCAAGGAGTATAAAGAGAAGAACGTGTGTGCGTACTTCCAGATGCTACTGCCTTTGCAAAAGCATCTGTTCAGGGATCTAAAACTGTTAGAAGATTACTGCATGCATGTCTCTACAACCAAACTCATTTGGTTTTGCTTTCCCTTCACACTTTTGTTGATTCTGTGTAGTAGCCTCAAGTAAATATAAAACAAGGCAACCCAATACTTCACTCACAGGACCCTGTGTTCTTTCCAGAAATGTGTCTCATATTTAAAGATGGGTGTCCAAATGTGCTAAAAACAGACCCTCCTCTCAGACACATTTCTAATACTTCTATTTCTGAAATCCCTGGTCAATGTCCATGCTCCCATACTATATTTATCTTATCTGTATATTTATATCTTTCTACTTTGCTTTCATCTGTTTCCATAATTTTCTAATATATCAATCATATATACTTGTAGGACAAACAGTACAAGAAAAGAACATCAAGAAAATAAGCACCCAATCTCCTTATTCACTCAAGCTAAATCTAGTGTGTTAGTGTGTGCGCATATATATATATACATCCTTATATCTACTTAAATGTGGTTTCCAAAACCATCAGTTGTTCAGCTTAAGTAGTTCCTATCAAGTACCTTTGTTAGATTAAGGATCTTTGGGGATAGGTCTTTTAAAAAAATGACCATGAGGGGCACCTGGGTGGTTCAGTTGGTTAAGCGTCTGCCTTCAGCTCAGGCTATGATCCCGGGGTCCTGGGATCAAGTCCCACCTTGGGCTCCCTGCTCAGCGGGGAGTCTGCTTCTCCCTCTGCCTGGCACTCCTCCTGCTTGTGCTTGCTTGCTCTTTCTCTCAAATAAATAAATAAATGAAATCTTTAAAAAAAAAAAAGATTATAACAAATAAAAATAAAAAATGAGGATGAAAATATTAGGTATTTTTCTATTTAAACTCAAATTCTACTAATATGCTGCCTTGATAATTCAGCAAGGATTTCCTGAAAGCCTAGTATTTATAAATCACAAAGAAGAATACAAAAGTAAATAAAGTATGGCCCCATCCTCAAAAAAAACATAAACACCAAATAACAAAGTAATACAAGATGAAGTAGCTCAGATGAAGAAATACATTAGTTTAAATGAGAGAATGAGGAATTTACGTTGTTTATAAAGGGGACTACTTTGAGATGACCCTCTAAGAAATGCGTGTGATTTTAAGAGTAATTAGGAGTAATCCTAATAGAAGAAACCTATCACAAAAAATGTGACTCAAAATCATATCTTCCATGCCATACCAGTCATGTGCTCTTGGAAGACAGGGACTTGTTTTGATTATCTTGGCACCCCTAAGACCCAAAACAATGTCTGACATGTGGCCGGCCCCCAGTTAAAATGTGCTCATAAAACTCAAATGAAGGCTAAAACATAAAATGCACATAAAAAGGAGATGCAAAAAGTCCAGTTTTACTAAAGAACAGAATATAAGAAGAGAAATAGAGTATAACGTCCTGAAGATTAGGTTGGGAACGTATTGTGCTGGGCTTGACTTGGAATTTATTAATAGATAATGTGAAGTCACTGTTCCTTTTCAAAAGATTGACCTTGCAACAACTGCACCATGCAATCGAGAGAGAAAGAGAGAGAAGGAGGGACTGGGGGAGAACAAGAGATAGAAAAACCAACAAAAAGATTATTACAATAACTTATCTGATAAATTGAAATTGGCGGAAGTGACGAGCCAGAAATTAATAGCAGTGGCTACACGTATTATATGAACAATAGCAAAAATCATAATAAAATCAACAAGACCTAATATTTAGTGATCAATGCTATAGCTAAGCACAAGGTAGCATTTTGCTTAGTTACCTCCTGGGATCCCCATCAGAGAATTGTAATGCACAATTTCCCTTGGTGAAGAAATTGAGACTTGGAAAGATTAAGTAACTTCCTCAAGGTAGCGCTGCTAGAGCTATATAGGATGTGGTATTTCGTTTGATCCTCTGGAGTAGAGTTCTACGTGGTAGGTACCAGGAACCAACATTTAGAAGCTGTGCTGTAGGCAGCTTCTCCTTTGAATACAGAACATGATTAGCTAGAATATCCAGCACTAGTCGTAATGATTCCAAGCTAGAATCTCTGCAGCATGGTGCATCTTGCAGGGTATTTCCCACCCTTTTGTAACTACTGGATCATAGCAGGCTCTGATGGTTTGTAACTGTTGACCCACAGAAGGCTGAAGTTCATTGTAAATATTAATGGGAGAAATGCTCGAAAATAGCTGTTTAAATCTTTTTATGGAACTAGTCAAAGATTTACTGTAATTGCTTTTTTAAAAAGCTCTCCATTAAAATATAAACTGGCAACACAATCTTATATATGATCCATTTTTTAAAAACATATTGAGCATATAAAATGTACAAGGTGCTAAACTGGATACAATGAGAAACATTAGAGAAATTAGCCTGAATCTCCCAGAAATTATATTGAGAGAAACAGACAGGAAGGAAAAGTATTCTAGTATTGCTCAAAGAAAGTGTTCTGGGAACACAGGAAGAGTAAATATAGTCAGTACGCTGAACACATGAATAAGCTGGCTTGTGGGTCTCTCTCCGTGTTTCAAGCCATGAGAAATACAGGCATGATTTCAGATGCTGTTTTTGACGGGGGAAATTAAATTGTATATTACAGGGTTTAAACAGACTAAAAGCATTTTTAAAAACACACAAAGAAAGAGCAATTAAGTCAGGGGTTGAGAAGCCTTGAAGAATGGGTGGAATTTGGGGAAATAAAAGGTGAAGGAAATTCCTTATCCAGATTGGGAAAACAGCATGGATATCGCGGTGGATTCAGGAAGAGCAGAGACATGGCTGAAGTGAGGGATGTGGTAAAAAAAAAAAAATGAGACTGAAAAAGGAAAATAGAGTCAGATCAGTGGATGGCCTTGAGGTCATTCTAGACCATCAGAATTTGGCCTCTCCGGGGGCGGCTGGGTGGCTCAGTGGGTTAAGTGTCCGACACTGGATTTACGCTCAGGTCACGTTCAAGAGTCATGCGATCAAGCCCCACATCAGGCTCCACACTCAGTGTGGAGTCTCCTTGGGATTCTGTCTCTCCCTGTGCCTCTGCCCCTCTCCTACTTGTACTCCCCTCCCCCAAATAAATAGAATCTTAAAAAAAAAAAGAAGTTGGACTCTCCAATGATGAAGAGCCCCCATAAGTTTTGAAAGAAGGGAGTGAGGTAATTGGGCTAGGTTTTAGGAAGAGCCTTCTGACAACAGTACAAATGGTGGTGAAGAGAGGTAGGAAAGTACAGTTAGGTACACCTACTTGACATCTTAAAGACAAATTATAAATCTGATCATTAGATGGCACATTAGGACTCTGTCACAGAAATCAATTCTGCAAGTATCACGACACTCCAAAAAATAATATTGTTGAAAGATAACTAGCTCCTTCTGGTAGCTATGAAGACCATTAACTACCTACCTTTTTTTTTTTTTTTTTTTGGTCTTTTTTCACTCTCTGTGCATGCAAATACCCCAAGTATTCAATAAAAAAACACAAAAGTTGTCCCAGCACTGCTTAAGATCTAAATTTATGCTGTCTTTTTTTTTCCCCCCAAAATACCGAAGCATCCTCAAAGAAAGCCAAAGCAGGTGTATGTAAGTCAAGGAACCCAAGCTCTTTTTACTACTAGGCTTCTTGGGTTGTTAACTCTACTTGGAAGTTGAAACAATGAAAGGCTAACTTATCCCCTCAAAACTGCTTCCTGCTGTCCAGTTGTAAAGGAATTGGCATGTGGAACAGAGGAGCAAAATTACTTGAAGTGTCAGGTGCTAACAAGCATGCTAAAAACCATGACAACTGTCACCTCTTGGGTGCCTGCACTTTGTATACAAGGCATAACAAGTCAAGTGCGAAGTAAGTAAAGGGGTTGTAAATATGTCGCTGCAACATTGCTGGAGTGTAGATGAACACACTACAGCTGCTCTCTCTTCATTCCTTATGAACCCAGGACCTTGACATTCACTGAAGCTAGGTCAGCGTCCTGCTCTGTGGCTGTGAATGCCACCAGTTCCTCAAAGGCCCTACAGAGATAACTGAACGAGAAAGACATATGCTTAAAACAGAAGCACTGCATAATTGCAAAAGTCACATGCCCCACATGGAGTCCCCAGTTCTCTGTGCCTGAACAAATACTGGAAATTATTCTAAGGAAATAAATAGAATAAGGCTCAGAATAGTGCCTGAAGCAAATCAGAGTCTCTGCTTTTTATGGATAGTGAGAGCATACTTTGTATTGGCGTGTTGGGTCTTTTTTTTTTTTCTCCTAGATTCCCTTAAAACCTCACAGTTATTTTCTCATGATCCTCATAGAAATAAATCACTCTTTTAACATATGTTGCTTTAGTTTAAGCTCATTAAAACATACCCCGTTCCACACAATCCATAATTCAAACTAAGTTGGTACTTATTCTCCAAAAACATGAGACTGATTTCAAAGTTCTTGGAGGAGATGGAGCAAAAGAGTCTTTTTCTGTTCTCAGTGAAGTTGTGTTATGCCACAGAAAAAGGTATCTGTGTTATTTCAGGTGCTTGCCTATAGGACCAAAGTTGTGCCCAACATACAATATGCCTCTAAGTGGCTCTGGGATTGATTCATTTCTCAGATGTTTTTCTTCTTCCCCCTATGATGTTTGAATTCAGCTCTGGCCCACTTAAGCTATTAGACAAATTAAATTATACTAAATCTTAGAAAACTGGTTATTTTCTTGCACCTTGGGTACCCATTTTGGGTAGAGTTTTAGGTAACATTGAAGGACTATTAATAAAAGCCCAGGTGCTTCTGGATGATAGACACTGAATATCCATAGTATTATCAATGTTTCGGCCTTTAAGTAAAGGAAGAAAAGACTCAACGTTGTTAGGGCCAACATAGGGATGAAGGAAAAGGACCCTTACTGTTTCTTCAAGTGCTACTTTTTAAAAACTTTTTCAAAATTCTGACCCAGAATAACTACTGATCCAGCCCTGATTATGTTCTGCTACAAACCAGATACCAGAAATGATTCATGGTAAATGACCATTCTGTATAGTCTGAAGTAATATTCAGGATTTTCACGCCTCAAGAAGATCCAAAAAGGCAACATAGCTGCTTTAAGTCAAATTCCGTTAGACTAAATTGCAGAAACGGTTTTCCAAATAATGCCACTTTCTAATTAAATGCCCATGTGGGTAATAATAATAATAATTAAAATAAATGTAGTTGCTCACAGCTGATTAAGAGTGAAGAATCATTTTGAGATCCCAAGAATTAGGAACTGTCCTGTCTTGTCAGGGTCCCATGGATGTTTTTTCATTTTTTTAAAAAACAAAACACAGAAAGTAACATCCATCCCTGACACTGTTCTCCAGAGAAGTAGACAAAGCTTCTACATTTCACCAACCTGTTTCATCACCCTGCCTACCCTCTCCCACCAACAAAACATGATCTCCTTTTCTTTTTTTTTTTTTTTTTGTGAGTTATGCTGAAGTGTGATTAGTTCTAACATCTCTTACTGAACTCATGACCCTTTAACAGGTATCAATAGTGTCCATTTTTATAATGTCTCAGGGCTTCAATTATTGTTTTGGCTAAAATCTAAAGAACTCCTCATTTTCCTTCCTTACAACATTTTGCTACACATCGAAAAGGTTGTTTTGGAGGAAACTTATAATCTCGCATAATAGTTTCCTCTAAATTATTTGGAAGTTGAGCAACACAGGACCTAATTATAAGGAACAAAAGTCTATAATTTCCAAGAGGAAGACCTCAGCTCTCTGGAGCAGGGCCCTTCCTCAAGTAATGGATTTAGTCTCCTAAAACGGGTCTTATTTTCCCTTTTCTCCACTGCATTTTTAAGCAAAAACTATTTTGCTTTTGCAGAAAGATCTGGTATTTTCTTATTCTACTTTACAGTAAAATATTTGGCTTCTCTGAAACTGTGGTCTAGGGTTCATCCTCTGGTTACACCAAAAAAAAAAAAATTCTTTCTCCATAGTGTTTGCCTCCCAACCTCATTTGCGTTTTGCATCTGGAACAAAATTGCAGTCAAATGTGAGAAAACAGTTTTGTCTTTCACTGGCTGCTCCAGAGTTTGCTTACACAGGCTTCAAAAGATCTCACTGCTACCTGTTGTGTATTCTTCCAGAAAGTCAGGGCAAAGATTCAATCACCATGGTAATCTTGTCTATAAATAGATGACAGATCAAAAGTTGCTATCACACTTAAAGAGCAGGAAATTAGGTTTTTGGAGTTTTTTTGGTTTTTTGTTTTGCTTTGTTTTTTTTTTTTTTTTAAAGATTTTATTTATTTGACAGAGAGCAAGAGAGGGAACACAAGCAGGGGGAGAGGGAGAGGGAGAAGCAGGCTTCCAACTGAGCAGGGAGCCCAATGCGGGGCTCGATCCCAGGACCCTAGGATCATGACCTGAGCCGACGGCAGATGCTTAAAGACTGAGCCACCCAGGTGCCCCAGGAAGTTAGTTTTTATTGCAATTCATTTTTTGTTCATGGTGTATTTTGTCCTAGATTGTCTCCCATTTAGCCTAACTGATCCCATGAGGTAAACAAACCAGGACCCTTTCTTAGCGTCATTCCCTTTCAAAGGGGAGAAAACGGAAGTCCAGGGAGACAAAGTGACACACCTACAGTCACATCAATAAGTAGATATTGGAGCCCTGGTAAAATCTAAGCTTTTCTTTTTTTTCCCCCAGCTTTACTGAGGTATAACTGACAAATAAAATTATAAGATATTTAAAGCACATAATATGACGATTTGATGTATGCACTGTGAAAGGATTCCCCCATGGAGTTATTTAACACGTCCATCACCTCACGTTTACCCCTCCCCCCCTTTTTGTTGGTGATACCATTTAAATTCAGAATCTAAACTTTTAAAGCCTAATCCCGTGTTCCTCTTCCCACAATGCCTCAGCCCAAGGGACAGATTTCGCGATAGTAATTCATTCTTTGAGAAGATGTATGCTGTAAATATCTTTCAACAATTCATTAAGTGCATTCTCTAGGTCTCAAAATCAGAGGATAATAAACATAATGTCTTGTGGCACCCAATACAGTTTTCACATAGAGTGGATTAGTTCCTTTCACAAAAGGAACACCTGGGACCCAGGCCCCCTCTCTTAGATACAGGGAAGCTTTTGCCTTGTTTTGGCCAAGATATGATTCTGAATATTTTTTAGAAAATGTCTAGGAATCCTAACATTGTCCCTATTTCTGCATTGTAAAGACAAAATGTATTATATGCACAATGCGTTATATAGGAGGTAAAATATAGCTTGATTCATCAATTAGTTGTGGTGGTCCTCTCTCACTCATAAAGAAGTTTACACTAAATGTGAATAATCAGAATCAACTGTTATAATATTAACTCAGGAAAATGAGGAATTTAAGGAATTTTTTTCAATTTATTTTCTAAACCTCAGAATAAATAATTTCATTTCCTACAATACATTCCATGAATATTTTGTCTTTTGTGGTTTTGGGCTCTCTTAATCATCAGCTAATTTTTACTGATCAATAAGGGGATAAATATTGGGCCATAAGTGCTTTATATTTAAAGGCAGATTTACAAATTTTACAGATTTACAAATTCCATCTTATTAAATATATCATGTTACTATTTGTGGGACCTCAGGCTGTTTCTCGAGGTACTGAATCATTTAAAATTTCATTGAAACTTCTCTTTAAATGTATTGTTATCATTAATAAGTTCTGTCTGGAAACTTAGAAATTAAATTTTATATTTATTTTAGGCAATTGTTTTCAAATTGTTCATTTCAGGAAATCAATGCATGGTAAAGTTAAAACTTAATACAGCTCTGTGCATGTCTTTTGAGTATTTCTCTAATAAAGGCTCACTAAGGACTGTTTAAATGTGTAAAACGCTGTGTTTAGTTTTTGGGTTAGGAAACCATGGAACATGGAAGTTACGTCTTGTCCTTGTCAAGGAATTTATAGTCCAGTGGAGATGAGAAGGTGTTCAAGGATGGAAAAAAGAAAGGAAGGGAGGGAGGAACAAATAGAGTGAGGCATGGAGGGAGGAAATAAGATCTTCAAAAGAGGCACAGGGGTTAGAGTGCCTCCAAGAATATGTTTACTACTAGTAACATGTCAACATTTCAACATGTGACAGAGGAAAATAAAATTTACTATAAAACTGCAGACTTTCTCCTTGTAACTATGCATAAATATAAATTATATATATTATTACATGCTAATATATAATATTATTTTTATAATGTGCTGGATTCCAAATGTCACAGTCCATTCACTGGGATAAAAGTTCAGTGCTGTTACAGAGACCCAAAAACAATAGAGGCTTAAACAAGAGAGATGTGTGTTGCCCACTCGTGGAAAAGTGCAAATTGGTGATGTAAGATGAGGAGCTCCATAATTATCAGAGACCTGGGCTCCTTTCCCCACATTCAACAACACATGGCTTCCCTTTTATGGTCAAGATGGCTGTTCCAGATCCTAACACCAGGTCTGCATTCCAGCCCGCAGAGAGGAGAAAGAGGGAAAGCAGAAGGAATGTCCTTTCCCTGTAAGGCCACAGCTCCTTGGAGGGTACATGCATCATTTCCTCTCACACTCACCAACCAAAATTTGGTCACAAAGCAAGGGAAACAGAAATGTAGTCTTTGTCTGGCTAATGCCATGTGCCCACCTAAAACTTCTGTTATGCTAAGAAGGAAAGACTGGGTAGGAGAAGACAACTATCTCTGCCATGTATAGTAACCAGGCTATAAGCCTCCTTGGCAGAACTCAGTTGTTATGTATAAGAAAAGAGGGTTTTTTTGGTGGTGGTGGTTGTTTTTTTATGTCACATATTACTAGGGCTTTCATTTTCAAAACAGATTAGAAATGGATGATTTCGCAATCAAAGGAGGATTTCTCACCTTGTCAAGTGCTACTCATTTGCAGCTGAAAGCTAACACCTTATGCTAAGCTAGTCGGAGCCAGATACAATTAATTAGATTGAGCTGTCACTAAAATATCAAGACAAATGGCTTGAAACATGGCACTTTCTCCCTTTGCCTTGTCCCCTCCCCCCATCTGGTTTATTTACAATAAAAAAGTAGGTTGCAGGATGGAGTTGCAGAAACTGATCCGTGTAACTGTTACTCTATATATCACATAACTGATAACCGAATGCAGGAGAGAAAAAAGTATCTGAATTGAGTCAGCATAGACTGCCCTAGCCTGAATCACATTTAATAATTGATTACAGTGTACAGTTCACACTGGTTTGAGAGTCTCTATAAAAATAATACTAGCAAGTCTGTTTACGTCATTCTCCTAGGAACCTTCTAGATTTAGTATCAGAGCTAGAACTCACACCTGCTGCCTCTCCAACCAGAAAGACTGAATTTTCATTTTTCATTTTTCTAGGTAACCGCTCTCTAAGAAAGTGAGTTGCCAGAGTAGTTTTTTAAATGTGCCATTTAAACAACTCTATTACGTACGTACTTTAACTTATACAATAGGAAACCAATAAGCTGTTTTACTGAAAACCAGATTCTATTTTAGAGACATTGGGCTGCTATTTAATTGGATCTGATAATCCATTTATGGAGCATATTACTTGTTTGTAGAGCAAAAATAGATCATCTAACTGTTTCTGATCTATAACTCTGGGTTTCCACACGATGGATTTGCCTAGAGCTAACCAGCAAAGGAAAATATACCGCACAACTGCCCTTGTAAAGATAGATCATAAAATCACAAAAATGTGGAGATCAAAGAAACAATGTCCAGCTACCTCATTTGCAAATGAGGAAATGGAATTCCACGAAGGCAGAAAGATTCCTGAGGACACCCACCCAGCTAGCAACCGAACCTAGAACTTCCAAATCCCAGAGAAGTGCTCTTTCTCTTGCTCGACACCCAGGTAAACATGACTTTAAGTGTCATAAACATAGATGTCCTTGTGCACGCGAGCTGCCAACTACATAGCCAACCTTAGGAAGCCTGAAGCACATATACACCAAATTATTGAGAATAGGGTGGTAATCTACAACGGACAAGACAGGAGATTTAAGAAAACCTCAGCTTTCTCTTTGCGTCCTTGAACTTCTGCCTTTGTTCATCCTACCCTATTTGTCCACACTTGTGGCTTCCCGACTTTTTCCAGTTTCGTATACCTGATCCTCAAGCTCTTGGGGGGTGTTGAGCTGTGTTCAGGAGGCAATAAAACAATGCTAATAATCATAGTGAATATTATAACTTACATTCCCTTAATCAATTTTTTGTAGCAGGTACTTTTCTAAGAATATTATTTTCTAACTATATTACAAATATTATTTCATTATAACTATATAGATTAATTCCTCCCATTGATTCTATGAGGCATGCACTATTATTTTTCCCCATTTTATAGTTGTGGAAACTGAGGCACGGAGAATGTAAGTAATTCAACCCAATTCACACAGCTAATAAGTAGCAGTTAGTACTTTTAATCACTATATTGGTTATCATAGAAAAAGAAGTATATATTACATAACTGTATATCCAGGAGATACTATGGCAGAATGAAATGAGCCATGGTGTTGGGGCCAGAAGAGTTACAGTCTTTTCTGTTTTTATTTTACCTCTCTCCAGAGGGTTGAGTTAATTATACTCTTCAGTTTCTGGCCCTTTATCTCTTTTGACCCATGTCAGGCTCCTATAAATATGTGTAAGCACTTCTTTTAAACCATAAGCCATCCATGGTACCTATGCATAATACTATTTTTTAAGAAATCACTAAACAATTATGATTCAGATTGATTAAACAAATATGCATTAAACATTGGTCACACACCGACTACAACTGGAGAAATACGGGTCTTGCTCAGAGAAAAATTCTTGTAATTCTACTACATAGATCTTTACAGCTCCCTTAATTTCCCTTCATGCAAAACAATCCAGGTTTCAATGTTTCCCTGCAGATAACAGGAAAAAATTATTCTTAAGCAATCACTGCCCTTTTTTTTTTTTTTTTTTTTAACTTTTGGCATTTTGACAGTGGGGCGGTTATGCCCTATAATCAAAGGAAAACATAAACCGGTCATCTCCTAGCAACTCACTGAAGATTACTCTCAGGGAATAATTTGTGTGGCTGAGTCTGAGTGCAGATAACTTTGAACTTTGAAGCCAGGAGAAAGCCTGCACTGGCCATTAACTCTTTTCAGTATCCTGCAAATACAGTGAACCTGTTTTTGATGGTGTTGCAGGAAGAATGCACACTAAAATACGCCAACATGAGCAGTTTGATGCAAAAGGAAGTGAAAGGTTTTATCATCTTTTTAGTTATTGCTAAAAATCTAATTGCAATTAAATGTCACTAGTAATCAAGATCACTTTGCAGTTTCCATTTGCTGAAGCCTGTTCTTCAACTCTCTCTTATAAAGGGACATCTGTCGCCTAGGGTTGGGCTGCAGCATGGCATCCTTACCTTCCCTGAGATCTTCTCCCAGTGGGCTTCTTATCTGCCCCCACAGTCTGGTGTGCTGGTGAGAGCCATCAATCAAAACCAGCTCCAAGTCAATCTCAGGAAGCCACTGTTCTTGGAGCCTTAATGTACAAAATAAAGGTGCAATTAACACAGATTTTACTCTGCCATCTGTGCATTAAAGAAACAAATGTGACTCTAGGAGGACTGATTTCATGTCTTCAAGATTTAGTACACTTCGAATATAATTAGTTTATAAAAAGAGAAGACCTGAGTAGAGAATTTATCTGAACAAATAACCGAGACAAGAAAGGGACCCATAACTGAAAGGATTCAGCCACCAGTTACAAGTATCAACACCAAAGAAACACTGACTTTTTAATAGCAGTAGTAGTAACATTTTTGGCATTATGTGCCAGACCTACTTCTAAGTGCTTTATGCATATTAATCATTGGAGCCTTCAAAAACTGCAGGAGGTTGGCACCATTGTTATCCCTATTTATAGAGGAAGAAGCTTTTAGGTTCAGAGAGAGGATAAAGTAAGTGGCCTGAAGTCATCCATGTGGATATGGTAGAATGGGCTTTTAACCCAGTTGGCTGGGCCCCAGAGTCTACACTCTTGATCACCACATTAGCACGCCCTTGCAGTAGACATTACCAGGTAGTCATCCCATCTCTCTGTCAGGAAACAAGGCAGAAGGTGATGCTACAGTTTTTGAAAAGAGCTCATAATTTGGATTATAAACATTAGTTCTGAAATACTTTTTCTGTGAAATCTGATGATGATAGAAAAATTTTGTCTGTTTCTATTTATTAGGAAGAGGAAGAAGACTGCTTTCTTTCAGGTCTCTTGCTTGTGATTTGTATATAGAAAAATAGCCTCAAAAAAAAGAAAAAAGAAAAGTATCCTCATTTTGAGCAGACTGAAAAGGTGTGATAGACTTGGTTTGCTCAGTGTTCTCCAGTATTTGCATTAGACACACTGTACAGTGAACATGAATAGTATATTCTGTTACATATCTCAGAAAAATTTACTGAGCAGTTAGTATTTCTTATATATCTATCAAGCACTTAAGTATTTTTCATTTATCACTTAGGATCTGTGTGCTTAATCCATTCGTAGCCAAGAGAGGGAAACATGAATGAAGCTGTCATTCATACATCCTTCCAAAGGATTTTGATTCTGTCTACATTTTCAGTCTTTTGCATTTTAAATTGTTGAGCCCCAGAAATTTTCTACTCACTACATAAAGCAGGTTGTTTTTTTGTTTTTTTAAGATTTTATGTATTTATTTGAGGTAGAGAGAGCACATGAGAGACAGCACGAGCCAGGGGGCCAGAGGGAGAGGGAGAAGCAGACTCCCTGCTCAGCAGGGAGCCCAATGCAGGGCTTAATCCCAGGACCCCAGGATCATGACCGGAGCCAAAAGACACTTCACCGACTGAGCCACCCAGGTGCCCCCATAAAATAGTTTCTAATCTACTTTTATGAAAAAATTTTTTTTGAAGTTCAATGGAGTGTCTTTTAATTCTGATAAGTGAGGGCTTAGAAAAAAAGTAGTTAATGTTACCAGTGCTTTTTCTGATTTTAAAATGTCAGCCCCCGTCTTTCAGGCTTCATATTTTGGGCTTAATTTAAAAGTGTTCTTTAACCTGAAAATTATGTTATTTTGTTTTACCTCTGTCCCTCTGACCTTGTTATATGCCTTTTCACAACTTTGTTATCTCTTTTTTGGAATGCAGAAGTATTTCTTGGAAAGAAAATCTATATGTTGCTAGAGACAATATTAAAACAGAACAAATATTGTTAAATCATCCCCTTTTTACCCGTTGCCTGGAATAATCCTACTTTATGCTTGTGAAGTCAGCATAAATATTAATGACACCACCCTTTTAATATTGCTCTATCAGTTCATATAAATTACGTAGGCATGCTTTCCAAAAGTAGTATAAAGCTAATAGGTAAAATAAGTTTGTTTTTATTTGCAAAAAAATCATATATATATATACTACAAAATTTTGATATTTCCTAAGACCTATGATGAAAAATGCCACTATAGATTATTTTTTTTAAATGATGATTTACAAGGCTTTAATTTGTGGTCCAAAACCACAATTCCTTATCTTTCTATGGAGTCATGTGTTCTGAAAAAGAACTAAAGTGAACGTTTAAAATGATTTGAGATAGAGAGCAAGATGGTATTACAGTCATTCCCCGCCCCCGCCCCCTCGGGCTCCCCCGCCCGCCTTATCCTCAGGGGATACATTCCCAGACCTCCAGCGGATGCGTGAAACCGCGAATAGGACCGAACCTCATGTAGTCTATGTTTTTTCCTATATGTGCGTATCTGTGATAAAGTTTAATTTCTAAGTGAGACACAGAAAGAAATTAACAACAATAATAAAATAGAGCAATTATAACAATATATTGTAATAAAAGTTATGTGAACGTTGTCTTTCTCTCTCTCAAAATATCTTACTGTCCTGTACTCACCCTTCCTTTCGCCGCTGAGGTGAGAAACGCCAACCTGACGACAGGAAGAGAAGTGAGTGACGCAGGCGTGTGACGTAACATTAGGCGACTATTGACCTTCTGACGCTACGTCACCAGGAGGAGCTTCTGCTTTCAGAATGCGGTTGACCCTATAACGGAAATGGCAAAAAGCAAAACACAGACAATTGCGGCCGGGCGGGGGCACGATGGTACTTATTGCTGCTGTAAAACATATTTCTGTGCAAATTTTAAGTTACAAGTTCTGTGTGCTGATGAGGTAGAAAAGAGCCGACAGCAAATTTAAAGAAAGAGAGATAAACATTAAGTTTGTGCAATCTGCCATTATTCTACACAATGCCAGCTCAGTGTATTCATAAAATTCAAGTATAGACCAAGTATAGAGTCAGAGGAGACCGGTGGTATGTTTTGAGGTTCACTGTAAGACATTGCTCAGAAATATCCTACATTTCAACCGGCTGGCTCCTTCAATTATTTGGGATACTCTTTTGGAAAGAAATTGAAGATGAATCATTAAAATGCACGTGTGTTATTTGTATAAGGCAGTACCCCATTACTCATAATCTTAACATAACTAAAGGAAATTAGATGTAAGATTGCAAATCAGCCCTATATACAACTAAATAGGGAAAATTGTTACCACCAAGTGGTTTTTTCGTTTTACCTAAAATAGACAGTAGCTCTTCTATCACATTTATAGAATTGAAAATTAAGATCCTAAGTAGTGGTGGCGATCCCAAATTTCACTGAATTACGTCAACGTTGTTGGGAATCAAAGCCCATGATCAGAGTCCAAAGTGTGATCACGATGTTTGTCTAGTTTCACATGAGAATACAGCAATGTCAAATAATGGTGTTCAGGATGCACATATGGCAATATTAAGTTATGCAGTGCTGAAATATAATGACAGTGGAGCAATCAGCAAATAAGTAGTCACCAAACAGTTGTAGTTCTATAACTATCAAATAGTTATCAAAGAACTATAGGATTCTAGTTTCAAATTATAAAGCACTGACTTGTACTTTTTGATTTTCTCTTGCACTCTTGTCTACCACAGCCATGTTTCCCATAGCTGCCTAAGGGCTAAAGCTGATAAAGCTGCCTAAATAGTGAAGTTGATTACTTCTTTGCACTTCCTGAGGGAAAAAAAATACATATTGATCTCCGTAATGTGTCATACTCATTCCTTCCCCTAACTACCCTGTGTGAGCCACAGGATGCTGTCATGCAGGTGGAAACTCCATAAGCTCCACCCCATGACTGAATTTCCTGACTGTGAATCACCTTCTCCCCATAATGGCCCTGGTCTTCCGAGCTTACATTCTTATGGTGGGAAAGAGATAATAAACAAACACGTAAGATGAGATGATGAGAAGTGCTCTGAAGAAAAAAGCTTTTAAAGGGTAAAAGAAATGTGAAGGAGAGCATTTTATATGGGGTGCTTAGGACAGGTCTCTCTGATAAGGTGGCATTTGAGCACAGACCTGAAGAGCTAAAGGAGAGAACTGGAGAGGAAGGATTGCAGGCAGTAGCAAAGCTTCTGGGATCATCGTGGGCTTGGTGTGTCCAAGAAGCCGCGAGATGGTCAGCAAGCCTGGAGTAGGGGAGCATGGAGTGAGAGTGGTAGCTGTGAAACCAGGGATATTGTGAGGGCCCAGGACACGGGGAACCCTGCAGGCCATGGTACAGATGGGAGGTGGGAGGCCATGGAAGGGCTTTAAACAGGAAAATGAGTGATCAGCCCTCCAATTTTGGAGACTTCATTCTGAGTACTTGGGGAATAGTAGAATGTGAGTGATTTAAGTGGAACCTTTCAGACTTAGACACAAGTATCAGGTGGTAGTGGAGAAGATGAAGAGAAGGATTTCATTCTAGATATATTTTGAAGGCAGAGATGGTAAGATTTTCTTGTAAATATAAGAAAAATAGGAGCCATATCATGTCACTGTTTTTGGTCTGGGCAACAGAAATGGTGATGCTGTTTGCAGAGACGTGAAATGCTACAGGAGGAGAGGGTAGGTGGGGCAGGATGGGAGGTCAGGTTGATGTACCTGGTGGATATCCAAGTGGACACTGTGGGTGGGCAGTTCACATCCCAAGTCTGGCGCCTGGAGCACAGATCAGGATTTGAGAGATAAATTTAGGAATCTTCAAATAGCTCTGATTTAGGTTACATAGCCCCTCTTTCAAACACATTCATATTTTACTCTGTGACTGCCTCAAGTATAGTCATCTAAACCCCACATAAGTTTGGGAATTTTGCTTGGGAGGAATATAGATCCAATTGTGCTGAAACAAAAAAACAATGCAAAAAGATGAAGGAAAGGGTGGCAGGACATAGGAGACAGGCTTCCCCTGCTCTGCAATTTTTGTGGGTTCTTTGACCCTTTGAACTCACTTGAATGATGCTGTTCAGTAAGAGTCCACATGAACTGAAACATTAATGAGACCTACACATGCCTACAAATCTCTCAAGTTGAACTTAAACTAAATATCTGCACTAAAAAGTTGTCTAGCTCGGTTGCACAATTCTATCTTCACTGTAGAAGGCATTAAATCAGTTTTTAAAATAATTCCAAATATCTAATTTGCAGGATCCTTATTATGTTTTGGACATATTTATTTGCAACTTGCTAATAGAGCTATGACTCAGTTTTGTGTCTCTCAAGGCCTATCACTGTTCACCTGAAGAGCTTGGCCTCGCTATGCCCCATCAGACAGCAAGGTCTCCCCACATCGCCAGTGGCAGCCCATCCCCTGAACTCCCAGCAGACGGGTCAGTTCTCAGTGCTGCCACTAGCATCCCCAGTTCCCTAACTGGTAAGACAGGCGGCTAGGTAAAGCAGCTGTATATCTCACGCAGAATACAGAGAGAAAAACAAAAAACAACTCCGTGTTGGAAACTAACAACCATAATACAAATATAGGCATCATGCCATTGTGTGGGAAAGAACGTAAGTGGTAAATACAGGGGAAAGCACATTTGATCCATCTTGAAATTTCAGGGTAAATACAGATCTAGAATAAAAGGTAAGGCCTCAGACATATTCAGTGGGGAAGAGAAAAATTCCCTCATGCCTATTTAACAAAAAATGACATAAGTAACACCTTAATACCTTTTGGCCAGCAACATCTCAGGAGGAGGAATATAAAGGCCTCCACAAGACTGAGGGATTGTTCTATATCTTCTCGTTTAGGGTTTAGGATCTCTGGGCTAGGGAAGCTTTTGTGAAAGCAAAGCTAAAAGAATAATCGTGACTTTCATTCCTGGGAACAAGAATCATAGCATTCGAGAGTTAATAAAAAGTTAAGAGGTCTAGTCCCGCTCATTTTACAGATGAGGACACGGAGGCCGAAAACTTTAAGTGGCTTTGTCTCTCCCCTCAAGTTACTTAAAATGTAGCGAGAAAGGCGATGCGTGTAACAAGCTGACTAACCCACAGTCCCATCTGAAGGGCTGCCAGAGTTTACGGTTCAAAGTGCGAGGAATGGCACGTGTGGTAAGGTTACAGAAATGCAGGCAGAGATGCGGGTGATCTGCCGGCAGGGGGCGATGAAGAGCTGGAGGTAACCCTGGAAAAGCAACTTTCCATAAGGTAACCCAAGCTGTCCATGCTTTACCTGAGGAACAGCAGGTTCACCCTTCCGCCACACACAGCCTATCTTCTTTTAAACGCAGGTGTGTGGGCACGCTGTAATTTCCTTACATGCTTGTTTTCATTTTATTTAAAAGGTAACAAAAATGCATCGCAAACACCTAGACATTGGAGGGAAAAGTCACTAATAATTATCCATACCTAACACCCAAGATTAGTCTTTCTTTGAAACCTCCCGTTTACTTTTAGCAAAATGTAGGCTCCTTCATTGTCAATTGAAGTGTCCTTTTATTTCAAAAGAAGAAAAAAAGCTGAAGAGCTCTTTGGTACACAAGAACTGAATTGAAATTTTCGACACACGATAGAAGAGGAATTCAAGTTTATACGTAATCAGCTCTGGTTTTTAAAGTGTTGAGGTATATTGGAAAATCTGTCTGGGGGAAAAGAAAAGGGACAGAGATATATACATTCGCACTCACATAGAAATAGATACAGATAGAGCTAAAGAGGGGAAATCCAGAAATTATGTTCTAATTCAGATTTTAAAAGATCATATATAAAAGCAATGGTAAAGATAATATTAAACGGTCTTGAAAGTATTTGTATCTTTGAAAGATGCTCACTTTTAAAAGATTACTGGCTTGGGGCCTCTTCTCCTGACTTTAGGATCTGAAGGTTGTCAAAATCACATGTTTACCCCTCTTTTCCTATTTTATTAACATGACCAGGAAAGCAGTGGGCAAAGAGAGAGCAGGACGCAGGCATCAGGGAGGGTGGAAAGAATGGGTAAGATAATTCCAGGAAGAACTCAAAATAGCTAATTAGTCTTTTGCCAAATGCATATGAAGTAATTTACTTTTTATAAGGTTCATTCAGCTGAAGAAAATGATTTCATTTTTGAATGTTCCTGTGACTATAACGAAAATATGACTCATCCAACTGGCTCATTCTTCCTCTTGAGACTAAACCTTCGGAATCAGGATGAACACGAAATTCATGGAGCCACAAAGGGTGGCCCTGAGGATGGCTTTGGTGCTCGCAAAATCAGCAAATGCTGTCTGTGCTTCCCATCTTTATATTTCGCGTGTATCTGTGACCACAGGGTTTCTTGACCGAATGCATTTATTATGGGTTAGTACGTAGTAACATAGAAACTTCAGGAATGACGTTGGGCAATGATTGTTGTTTGCCCCAGCTTC
Organism: Ursus maritimus; assembly: GCF_017311325.1. Classification (NCBI taxonomy): domain Eukaryota; kingdom Metazoa; phylum Chordata; class Mammalia; order Carnivora; family Ursidae; genus Ursus; species Ursus maritimus. Next base: position 35,883,540 of record NW_024425341.1, on the reverse strand, counting down.
CACACTTCTTTGAGGCTGCTGCTTTACTGACTGGTGAACATTTTTGCTCTTCACCTAAGAGCATCTCTTCCTCTGGAAAGTGAGAATCCAAGTCACCTCTGCTTTAAACTCATGATCTGATTATTGGAGAGTCACCTGGGGCCCAAACTGTGCCTTTGGTACCAAGGCATAGAAACTGCTGGGGCTCCCTAAAGGGGAATGAAGATGGGCCTGGAACACCCTGCAGTTGTGATCTGGAATGACATGCTCAGACATGCCTCCAAGAACTGCCACCATTCTCTTGGCAGTAAATCTGCGTATCAGAAACAGCAGTCTTAGGGGCCTCTGGCTGGCTCAGTCAGTAGAGTGTGCGATTCAATCGTGGAGTCGTGATTTCGAGCCCCATGTTGGGTGTAGAGATTACTTTAAAAAACAATAATAATAATAAAATTTAAAAAAAACATGGTCCTCTCCTTGAGACAGATTTGCAAAGAATCTTATACCTACGATAAAAAATATACATAGATTCCTGTCTCACATTTTGGAATATTACTCAGCCATCAGAAAGGATGAATACCCACCATGTGCACTGACATGGATGGAACTGGAGGGGATTATGCTAAGTGAAGTAAGTCAAGCAGAGAAAGACAATTATCATATCGCTTCACTCATATGTGGAACGTAAGGAATAGTATGGAGGACCATAGGGGAAGGGAGGGAAACTGGAGGGAGAAAAATGAGACAGGGAAACAAACCATGAAAGACTCTGGACTCCAGGAAACAAACTGAGGGTTACCGAAGGGGGGGGGGATGGGAGGATGGGGTGACCAGGTGATGGGTACTAAGCAGGACATGGGTGATGATGAGCACTGGGTGTCATACACTAGTAATGAGTCGTTGAACACTACATCAAAATATAATGATGTATTATATGTTGGCTAATTCAACATAATAAATATATATATATACAAGGAAGTTTATATGCTGTATATTTTGGGGTAGTTATAATATGCATGAGCATTTTCAGTATTGCTCATTGCAGGTTAAATGACACATTGATCAGTTCAAATCACGACAAACCTAGACTTAAATGTTGATCAATCCCTAAGATAGACATTTATAAACTGTTGTAATCCTTTCGGTTCTTAGATCTGAGAAGGACATGATACTGCCGTGTTTAGGAACATAAATTCTGAAGCCAAAGTGCCTGGATTCCCAAGCTTGACTCTGCCACCTAAGAGCTATGTGACCTTGTGCAAGTTTCTTAACTTCTCCGAGTTTTCATTTTTTTTAATCCGTAAAATAGCAATAGTTTTTTCCTCATTTGGTTTGTTGTGAGCCTCAAGCGAATTCATATATAGGTAAATACTCTTAGAATAAGTTCCTGGCACACGGAAAGCACTTAAAAAGCTATTATTACCACTCAAGTTCTCTGACAAGCAGTAAATTAACAAGCAAAGCAACAAGAAACATATATATAAATATTCATGGCAGCACTATTCAAAATAGCAAACACCTAGAAGCAACCCAAACGCACATGAGCAAGAAAGTAGATAGATGAACGGGTATATTCAAATGGTAGAATATTATACAGGAGGCAAAATGAGCACACTCTAGAAACAAGCAACAATATGGATGAATCTTAGCAATATAATTATATCCAGCATGAGGACATTGTTATAAAGATAAAAGCAGCTAAAATAAATATACTTGCAGAAGATACATATATTCAATGAAACTACATAAAGAGGAAAGCAAGAGAATGAGCCACCGGGACTTCAGAATGAAGCTACTTCAGGCGCGAGGAAGTGAAACATGAAATAATCACCCAGACCATCTGGTTAGTTGCAGGCTCCTATCTTTTGCTTCAGATGGTAGGTGTGTAGGTGTTTGGGGGTAAGGGAGGAGGAGAGGGAAGGAGAGACACATGGACCTATGATAAGACTTTGTTATGAACCAAGGATCACAATCCAGTTGTGTATCCTTGAGACACCCTCCAAAGTAACAACAGTCATTGCCCATTGTTACAATCAATTCCACTAATGTTATATTACAAATAATTAAAAGATAACAGAGCTGTGGGATTCCTTGTTGGCTTTGTGTTGATCCCATCTTGGTTGGGGTAAGGAGTATTAAGGTAGATACAAACAGCACATGTACGGAAGATTTTCCTAAAATAAATATTGTTATTAGTCTTCTTCTCTTAGAAAAGTAAAATGACAGGTCATGTTAGTGTTTAGGGTTCAGACAGCACAAGATGCTTTTGTTTAAACTGTAGGGTAGAAATTAATGATGTATTACTGGTTACATCAGTGAGGCAAGCATAGCATGTTCATTACTACTACTGATACTCAGGGATCCCAAATAAGTTCTTCAATACACTTCACGTTTCAAACAAAACCTGTGACACACAGACTCTGTGTGTGTGTGTGCGTGAGTGTGTGTGTGTGTGTTGCTTTTTCTCCCACTTTTATCTGCCAGGCTGCCCCCCTTGCATACCACCGGAAGATCATCCATGTCGTGTCCGCTGCCGTCATGGGGGCATGAGACAACAAGATTAGTCCCTGTACCACCATGAGCTGGTCATGTGCTCCCATCTCCTTTCCCCCCATCTGTGGGGGTTAAACTATGCTTACCCTGTATTTTCCCTATGTAAAACCCAAAAACTAAAAACACTTCTCATCTCACACCCAAATCTCTTGGCCAGATGAACGGTGGGGCTGAGATGGATGTATATTGTTCTTTCTAGAGCTGAGTGTCTCTTGTTCTACTTCCCAAAACACAGAGAGTTATGGGAGAAAGAAATGACAAGTATAAACACCAAGTTCTGCTTGTACAGTGACTGGCTCTCCCATTTGTTGATTACTGGATTAATGAATTGAACAATGAATAGTTGGTGCCATTCTCTGGGTGCAGGAATGCTGGAAAATGGGTTGAGGTTTGGGGAGGCAGGAATATCATGAACCCAGCATGAAATGGGAAATAAATATAAAGTAGATGAAAATTACACCTTCAGTGTACGATTTAGAAATTGGGATAATTGAATGAGGGTCCAGGCTGTCATTTACCTCTGATGATATTAAATGCTAGGTTCTTAAAATGCTAGAATAAATACTTAAGCTACATAAACCTTTTCTGAAACATGTATTACATGTAAATTGACATGGTATGTACAAATCATTCTTATGTGTTCATTAAAATAGGACCCCGTTTGGACATTATTTTCCAGACCAAAGTTAATCTATATTTTTAAATGAAAATGAATTACTTCTTTACAGCCATTCCATAATTCACTCTTCTCCCCAATTCAGATCGTCTTTCTCAATCACTTCAAATGAATGATACATTTACCACATAGTGGCCTTACAGATAGCCAACCATATTAAATCATAGTTTATATCAGGTCAATATTCTAATTCTAAAGCTTCTGAAAAGGGGAGCAGGCTGATCGAAATTTCTGTGGGTCATAAGACTTTGGCAATTTGTTTGTGAGCCTGATACCGAATTTCTGCAACAGTAAAGCAAAGCACGGAGCAGCAATCATCCACGTGAAAAATACCTCGAAATGTCACAGTCCTTTCCATGCTAAGGCAATTTAGCAAGTGGTGACGTGACTGATTCAGCCAGAAAGAAAATGTAATGAAAATATCGGTTTGGAATACAGTGTGCCTAAGATCTGTCAGCCTTTTGTCTCCTCAAAGGTCAATAGACTTTACTCTTTGAAATATGAGACATGCGAAAGAATGTAACATTTGGAATGAGCACATGCGTTCATGACTTATCTGCTTTGAAGGCCTTCTCTACTGCAAACTCTAATAGAAAACAAAACAAAACAAAACAAAAAATCAATGATCCTTGCCACCCCCAAAGTCCCTACCACAACCACACCACCTGTGCTGAAATAAGGCTTTAAAACGGTGATGATAATTTATTGATTGATGTTTACTTTCATGCAAATTGTTCCGTATGGATTTACAAAATGGATGTGATTTTAGATAAGATGAACTCCTAAAATGGATTGTCTCAGTTGAAGGGCTTTTGAGTTAACATGGGAAGACATGTTATATAGAGAGAATCCTAGAGATCCCATTTCTGGAGTTACATAACCTAGGCAGTTAAGAGGAAGACAGATTTGAATAATGGCTCAGACTTGTGTTAACATATGTCCATCTCATTCTGATACTCTTAGAAATATGGATCTTTAAAAGTCTCATTCTTCTGAATTTTAATATATAAATGAGTCATTAAAATACTGACTTCCACTTAGATTCTGCTTGATACCATATACAATCATGTTAATAAGCATATCGGTTTGCCCATGAAAGCTTAATAAATATTTGTCAACCAAATATACCCTTCTTAGATTTAAGAAAATTTCAGACCATAAAAGGGCCTTATGTGCTTTTGAATTTTAAAACACATCTTTCATTTTATAAATGAAAAGGCTCAGGCTCAAAGAAGTGCAATGCTTTGCACAAGCACGCTTTCACACATAAGACTTAATATTGACACCCACTTTAGTACAATGAAGAATTTATTGGAATATTAAGAGGAAGTACCTGAAAGTTCCCTAAAATCTGGGTTGTGGAATCCTGGCTCTGCCACTTACCAGCTGTTGATGAACTTATATGTGTATTTCTGAAGTTGACATTCCCACAAGGAAGAAAGTTCCTAACTTTGAGCACATCCATTATCTTTTGCTCCCTCCCAATAGGAGCTATGCTTTATTTTTTTTAATTGAGCTATTACTGACATATCACACTGTATAAGTTTAAGGCGTACAATATGTGGATTTGATACATTTATATATTGCAATATGATGACCTACATTTTCTTATCCGTAACTCTGACATTGGAAGGGCAGACAGCCAACATCCCAACAGTAATGAGTTCACATTAGAAACTTTCTATAGAAACTTGCTATAGAAAAGTGATCACCTTCCTCAAATATATTTGCTAGAACTGGTATAATGTCATGTGGTCACAACTCGGTTTCCAGATTTCCATTACCAAATGCTTCAACAGACCTGAGCAAATGCTTTTGCTCCCCCATGAAAAAAGAAGAAATGATACTGAAGTCAACGAGTATCAGTTTTGTCATGGGGATGTCCACGTGGACATCTGCACCTGTGAACCTGAAGGAGAACAGTGGAATCCAGGTGAACAAAGAGCCCAGCCTGGGGCTTGAAATTCCAGACTCCATGCCACTGCTTATCCTGGGGGAAGAACCGGCTTGCCTGGAAGAGCTTATGTCCTCACGCATTTGGGAAGTCGGGATGAAATCTCCCCTGCTTTTCAAAGCAGTGGAAGTCCAGGATAGATGGGGGGGAAAGATAAACAGGGAAAAAAGACTAACAAAGAGGAGGTCAAATACGATTTAACTACATATGTTCAAATATGCCCAACAATCGTCTGAAGAACGTTCCAACCATTTCTAGTTTTAGCCACCATGTCAAGTAAGTAAGGATGTTGTGAAATGACAAAAATCTTAGTTCAAATAAGTTTCAGTGTTCTCCAATGTATAATTTGAGTATAAATTTCTTTGTTGTTTTCTTTGCCTATTTTAGGTAGGTGGAGTGAAAGTTTTAGCTTTAAATAGTGGCAGGGTATGAGGGACTATATTAGGTATCAAAAATGAAGAATGTGAGGAACATGTGAGTAGGGTAAGAGTTAGAAGTGAGGTCATTCGGGTAGGCATTTTGCTGAACAGAGAGGCCATTGATATCAATCCCCGTTCATAAAATTCAGAAATCTTACAGTTTTAGCTCTAGGATGGACTCACATTCTTTCTGATAAGAGTTGTAAAGCAGATTGTTAAAAACCCAGCAATTTAGATATCCTGTTTCTTAAATTCAGGTACATCTTAATGGAATATTGAAACTTCCAGTTGGGGGATACCTGGGTGGCTCAGTCAGTGAAGCATCTGCCTTTGGCTCAGGTCATGATCCCAGGGTTCTGGGATGGAGCCCTGCGTCTTCTCTTCAGGTTCCCGGCTCAGCAGGGAGCCTGCTTCGCCCTCTCCCTCTGCCGCCCCCCTGCTGGTGCTCTCTAGCTCTCTCTCTCATGTGTGCTCTCTCTCTCTCTCAAGTAAATAAATAAGATCCTAAAGAAAAAAAAAAAAGAAACTTCTAGTTGGAACTGTTATGCACCTGTTTTCCTATCAGTGCAAAGCATAAATGTGGATTAGTTGACAACATTAACCCTGAAAGGCACTGAGATGATTTCCCTGAAATGAAAGAAAAAACAATGACAACAATAACAACATCAAACAATGTATATGTCACTAATTTTTCTTACTGCTGCTAGTACTCACCTGGCTGCTACGGTGTTTCTACCAAATCCCTCAGTGGCCTCGCCTAGCCTCCCTTCAGCAGTCAGTGACAGCCTCGAAAGTCTGCTTAGCTGCTCACCTCCATGACAGGCTAGTTCTTGGACAAACACAAAAAGAGGGCATTTTGAAATCGAGGCAATGAGGTCCTAACACGGCCATGAAAGTGGAATCACAATCTCTCCTAATTTACACAGTAACCACTGTTCATATATATTGACTTAATTATATTTTTAAAACAACCAGGTCACTCTTAGTTCAGAGTCTGATAAAGCCCCTGGACTTATTTCAGATAAAATGATTTGGTTTAGCCAAATTGCAGGACTTCTTATTTATCTCTGTTAAAGTTTATTTCAACCCATCAAGGTAATCTTTTTACTTCTTATATATTCCTCTCTCACATGTATGCCTTCTGTAGAATTGATAAGCATGTCACTATTTTTTCCCACATCCAGGGAAATACACTCCTGAAAATGACACTCTCCACTGTTCAACAAAAATACCAGAAGTTTTGAATTTTAATAAATTCAAAATATTCTCAAAGACAATATTTTCCCCAATTGGCCCATTATTTTCTTCCATGAATTTTTAAAGAGCAAATTGAAGCAAATTTCTACCACCCCCCCCAATCTTTTTTTCAAATTTCACAGAGCAAGTAGAGTTTCACTATTTGATATCTGACACACATACATACACAGGTTTGTAATACTACTGGCAGTATGCTGTCAATAATAATGTCAAAGTACACTTTAACATCGCTAAGTTATAGAAGCATTATTTCAGGTGTTCAGGAAGCACATGTGTTCAGTCAGAAGAAAAATTTGACTTTCTTTCAAACAATAAGCAGGATTATTTAGCTGTAGTCTTTTCATAAAATAACATTGCCACAGAAATACGTTAGAATAAACGTAATTACTAAAATTCTGAGGTTTTCTAAAAACTTAACCATCTATAGCTATTGGTCTGGAATTTAGCTAAATACAGCTTTCCATTTGGACTACCACAGTAGCTGGGCAAAAGGAGTCCTTGTCATGAACAGCCACTATTTTCATATTAGTAGTAGAAGATTGAGTATAGAGGCGCCTGGGTGGCTCGCTCATTTAAGCATCAGACTCTTGATTTCAGCTCAGGTCATGATCTCAGGGTTGTCAGATCCAGTGGGGTGTTGGGCTCTGCAATGGGCCCGGAGCCTGCTTCACATTCTCTCCCGCTCCCTCTGCCCGCCTCCCCACCCCCACCCCCTGCTTGCATGCCGGCACTGTCTCACCACCTCTCTAAAAAAAAGGAGGAGGAGGAGGACGAGGGGGAGAAGAAGTAGTAATAGTAGTAGTATATGGTCCTCCGTCAATAGCCCTTATTCATTCATCAACGGGTTTAGCCTTCCCCCACACCTTCTCCTGATATTTCATTCTTTCGTTTAAACCCTGCCACATACGATTCAGAACTGAAGCACTGTGCTTTCGTAATGTCTTCTAATTAACTGTAATGCGTTGAGGGGAATGATCTTGATTTCAAATATTTTAAGACGTCTTCAAGGGAGATGACTGTTCTTTGCTTACAGTCAGGAGAGCGAAGCCCCTTTGGGGTATTTTTGAGTGTATTTGATCTTGGAGCAGTCATTTTTCCCAATCCAAAATGCCTGATCTCAAAAATGACTAGACTGATCTAAGATCCTTTTCTGAGGGATTTAAAAAATAAAACACACATAAAATGATGCTTATCTTCTCCTGCCACAGCATTTAATGTTTACATCCACTTAAATTCTAAGTATGTGGCGCACCTGGGTGGCTCAGTCGGTTAAGAGTCTGCCTCTCGGTATCAGCTCAGGTCACTATCTCAGGGTCCCTGCTCAGCGGGGAGTCTGCCTCTCCCTCTCCCTTTGCCCCTTCCCCCTGCTTATGCTCTCTCTCAAATAAATAAATAAAATCTTTAAAAAAATAAAATGAAAGGTTTGAAAATTGAAAGTAAGGGGACACTTATTTAGCAAAGCTCAAAAATTTTTTTAACAGTTCTTCTATTCCTTTATTTCTTTTACATGGCACTTAAGTGTTTATTAGCTTTTTTTCATGTCAACTTAATTGGAGGTATAACTGACACATAAAATTATAAGATACTTAAAGTGTACACCATGGTAATTTAATACATTTATACATGGTGAAAGGATTCCCGCCATCTAGTTAAGGTATCTACGACCTCACATACGTACACACACATGCGCGCACGTGCGCACACACCCCTTTTTTTTTTTGGGGTGAGAACATTTAAGTTCTACTCTGTTAACAAATTTCAAGTATACAATACAGTATACAATACAGACAATTATGAATTACAGTGACCATGTTTTACATAATATCCTCAGATTGTATCCATCTTATAACTGAATGTTTGTACCCTTTTACCAACCTCACCTTATATTCCCCATCTTCCAGCCCCTGGAAACTCTTTTTATACTCTCTGTTTCTTTGAATTTGACTCTTTTTTCCTTTTATAGACTTCACATTCGAGTTACACCATGCAATATTACTCATTCCCTGTCTGGCTTATTTCACTTAGCATAATGCCCTCAAGGTCCATCCATTTGTCTCAAATAGCAGGATTTTCTTTTTTCTCATGGCTAGGTAATATTCCATAATATCCCATATCTTGTGTATCCCCATAATGTGTATCCCACATCTTCTTTATCCATTCATCATTTGATGGACACTTAGGCTGTTTCCATATCTTGGCAATTGTGAATAATGCTGCGATAAACATGGGAGTGCAGATACCTCTCCAATATCCTATTTTAATTTCCTTTGGATGTATACCTGAAGAGGGATTGCTGGATCTTATGATAGGCCTATTTTTAATTTTTTGAGGAACCTCCATACTGTTTTCCATAGGGGTTGCTCCAATTCATTCCCACCAACAGTGTCTGAGGGTACCTTTTTCTTCACATTCTCACTGGATGTGAGACAAGATGAAATGTCTTGGTTTAGATTTGCATTTTCCTGATGATTAATGATAATGACAACCTTTTCATGTAACTGTTGGCCATTTGTCTGTCTGAGGGCACATACTGCAATGACCACTGGGTATTACATGCAAATAATGAATCATGGAAGAGCACAATAAAAATTAATGAAGTACTGCATGGTGACTAACATGACATAATAAAAAAAAGACAAACATACAAAAATCAATTATATTTGTATGTACTTAAGTGAACACATGGAAACCAAAATTAAAAATATATTACCATTTACAATTAAAAAAAAAAACTATTCAGTTCCTCTGCCCAATTTTTTTTAATTTTAAATTTTTATTGATTACCCCCCCTTCATTTTTCCCTTCCTTCTCCTACCGATCTCCCTGCTATTTCTTACATTCCATAAATGAGTAAAACCATATGATAATTGTCTTTCTCTGCTTGGCTTATTTCACTTAGCATAACCTTTTCCAGTCCCGCCCATGTTGCTGCAAATGTTGTGTAATTGGTCTTTCTGGTAGCTGAGTAATATTCCATTGTATGTATGGACCACATCTTCTTAATCCAGTCATCTGTTGAAGGGCATCTCGGCTCCTTCCACAGTTTAGCTATTGTGGACAATGGTGCTATGAACATTGGGGTGCGTATGGCCCTTCTCTTCACTATGTCTGTATCTTTGGGTAGATACCCAGTAGTACAATTCCTCTGCCCAATTTTTAATCAAAGTTTCTTTGTTGTATTTTTGGTTTGGGGGGCTTTGTTTATTTTGCAATTGAGTTGTGTGAGTTCTTTACATATTTCAGATATTAATCTCTTATCAGATATATGATTTGCAAACATAATTTGCAAATATTTTCCCTCATTCTGTAGGCTGCCTTTTCCTTTAATTGGTTTCCTTTGCTGTGCAGAAGTTATTAGTTTGATGTACTTTCACTTGTTTATTTTTGCTTTTGTTGCCTTGTCTTTATTGTCAAATCCAAAAAATCATCATCAAGACCAATATCAAGAAGCTTATCCCCTATTTTCTTCTAAGATTTTTATGTTTTCAGGTCTTATGTTCAAGTCTTTAATCAATTTTGAATTGATTTTTGTGAATGGTGTGAGATAAGGGTCCAGTTTCATTCTTTTTGCACACAGCTGTCCCGTTTTCCCAAACCATTTCTTTTTTTTTTTTTAAAGATTTTATTTATTTATTCGACAGAGATAGAGACAGCCAGCGAGAGAGGGAACACAAGCAGGGGGAGTGGGAGAGGAAGAAGCAGGCTCATAGCGGAGGAGCCTGATGTGGGGCTCGATCCCACAACGCCGGGATCACGCCCTGAGCCGAAGGCAGACGCTTAACCGCTGTGCCACCCAGGCGCCCCTCAAACCATTTCTTGAAGAGATTATCCTTTCTCCATTTATTTTCTTGGATCCCGTATCAAATTAATTGACCACATATGAATGGATTTATTTCCAGCTTCTCTATTCTGTTTCATTGATCTATGTGTCTGTTTTTATGCCAATACCATATTGTTTTGATTATTATAGCTTTGTAATATAGTTTGAAATCAGGACATGTGATGCCGCCAGCTTTGTTCTTTCTCAAGATTGTTTTGGCTGTTTGGGGTCTTTTGAGATTCCATACAAATTTTGGGATTTTTGTTCCATTCCTGTGAAAAATATGATTGGAATTTCAATAAGGATTGCATCAAATCTGTAGATTGTCTTAGGTAGTATGAACATTTTAACAATATTAATTCTTCCAATCCATGAGCATGGTATATCTTTCACTTTTGGGGGTCTTCTTCCATTTCTTTAATCAATGTCTGATAGTTTTCAGTGTACAGATTTTTCACCTCCTTGGTTAAATTTATTCCTAGGTATTTTTTCTTTCTTTTCTTTTTTTAAGATTTATTTATTTATTTTAGAGAGGGAGCATGAAAGGAAGGGGCAGGGAAATGGAGAGAGAGGTTTGATCTCATGACCTTGAGATCACAACCAGAGCTGAAACCAAGAGTTAGACACTTGGTTAGACTGTGCCACCCAGGCGCCCCCAAGATTTTATTTATTTATTTATTTTAGAGAGAGAGAAAGAAGATGTGTGTGCATGTGTGCATGTGTGCATGAATGGGGGCAGGGGCCAGAGGGAGAGAGAGAATCTCAAGACTCCACGCTAAGTGTGGAGCCCATCTTGGGTCTCAATCTCACAACCCTGAGATCGTGACCTAAGCTGAAATCAAGAGTTGGATGGTCAACTGACAGCTACCCAGGCACCCCTCTAGGTATTTTTGATGCAATTATAAATGGGATTGTTTTCTTAATTTCTCTTTCTGATATTTCATTATTAGAGTATGGAAATAACACTGATTTCTGCATATTGATTTTGAAACCTGAATTTTTACTGAATTTGTTTATTAATTCTAATATTTGGTGAAATTAGTGGAATTTTTAGGGCTTTCTATATATAATATCATGTTATACACAAATAGAGACAGCTTTACTTCTTCCAAAGTAGAAAAGAAGTAAATGATTAAAGATCATTTTAAAGAGCAAAGATTTGTTGCTCAAAATAGAAATTTATGGTACTCTGTACATGGTCGAAAGAAGGGAAGATACTTTCATTTAGGAAACTAAACACAAATGGCTGTCATCAGGATGTTATCATTGCAATTTGTCACACAATTCTTTGTGTGACATTTTATGGACATCTCTTTACTCCGACTGTCACCCTTGGGCTCTAAGCTGTCAAAGGTAATGGAAACGGATTTATAAGAAGCTAATTGTCACAACCTGTAAGGGTTACTTTCCCTTAGGTTCACTGGCAATAACTTAGCTAGGCTAGGAGACAAGTGTTTGATTCAACAATTTCTTAGGTCTGTCTCCTCTTGTTGACTGCAATGTGGGAAAAGAAAATCTCAGCTAAAAGAAGGCTCTGTTGAAGGAAGAAAGAAAAGTTGCCTAGAAAGCAGAATTCCTTTTCAATTCCGTTGCTAAATTGGGGATGGGATAATTAGGAGATGAAAAAATCTGCACAAATCAATCTCATAAACTGTAGATGCTAACTTCAATTTAAAGCAATAAAATAATGTCCTAGGTATTTTCAGGGAAGTCTAGATTATTTTCTTAAGACTCAATGAAAGACGAAAGGTATGCCTCAAACTACTTGAAATATTGGTGAATGAGAATGATGCCAATCTGACTGGGGGTGGTTTGCTCCAAGGGGGAGGAGAATAAGTTTGATCATGCTGCTGTTGCTACTGTTGAAGGAGATGATAATGACATTGGTATAAATCATTTAGATGACTGGAAATAGGTAGAAATTGATTTTGAATCCAGGTCTGCCTGACTCCATGACCTATCCTTCCTACCTTCAGTTCACCTGTGACATGTGTTCCTATATTCTATTAATTCCTCACATGTCTCTTTGATAATGTGCCTGACTCATCAGATCCCCATTAAGAATCTGCTTTTTTTCCCATTAGGAACCCATTTGGCTTTTGATTTACATAACAGAAGCCAGTGGAATTTTTCTAGTACTTCTGAACAAATGACTTTGTTTTAGAAAAAAAAATGATGCATCTGTAAGTATTTAGATGTATCCTACAATCATTCTCAATATAAAAGTTAAAGATATCATAAAAGTAGGATACTAGAGTAATATTAACTCACATGACCATTTTATGTGGAAAGAAGTTAGCATTCTTTTATAATTAAATAAGAGAGTGAGTCACGGACTCTGAGGCTTTGGAATAGCTTTAGAAAGAAAATTATTTACCAGGTGATTGACTTCTTCTAACCAGTATGGTCTTTTTTTTTTTTTTAAGATTTTATTTATTTATTTGAAAGGGAGAGAGAAAGAGAGAATGAGCACAAGAGCAGGGGGCGGGAGAAGCAGACTCCCCACTGAGCAGGGAACCTGATGCAAGACTTGATCTCAGGACCCTGGGATCATGACCTGAGCCGAAGGCAGATGCTCAACCGACTGAGCCACCCAGGCACCCTAACCAGAATGGTCTTTAGGAACAATCTGTTAAGTATTTTGACCAGCTTGATTTGTAAAGTCTCCAAAGGAAAATTGCTAATTTCCCTGTAAGCATGCTGTTTTCTTCATGCTGTGGATAATTTGGCCCCTGAATAATAAGGACCCATCTTCAGGCACCGTTAGCTCAAGAATGTTGGCAGGAATGTTGAGTTCTTCTGTGAAGGCTGAGCGTGGACAACCAACCGTGCCCTCACCATTCACTGTGAGGACACGGACTACCCACTCGGAGGCATCTGAGGCCTCTCTGAGTCAGTGTCATATACCAGTTGTCAATGATTCAGAGAAACCATCCAGAAAAGTGGTTGAGGTGGATTCTTATGTTTCTAAATTCAGAGACCATAAAGGACAGACTCATCTACTTGGGGTATTTCCTGTGAAAATTTTAAAACAGCATATTGACAGAAAAGATAAATGTAATCAACCTAAACTAAGTCATTTGATTATAACTGAAAAGTAAAATAATTTGGTACTTGAGAATACTTCTAATCTTACCACTGTCAGGGAGAGAGAGACAGAGACAGAGAGATATGCATTGACTACTCAGTAGTTTATCCAGAAAGAATGGTACACATGATCAATTCCAAAGTAAATTCAGGTTAAAATCTGATGCATAACCTCGACATGCATTATTTTTATACTTGTGTCTAAACCACGTCTCTACAAAATCTAACATCCTTCAATGTTTTCCTGCCCCTTAGACTGTGTCTCCTTTCTTCTCAATAATATATGAACTGTGAATAGATCGATTTCAAAATAACCCTAGCAATTATTGGATTAAAATTATTCTCTGAAAAATCTTTTGAGCAACTTCTCACATTAGCTGAGCTAAGACTTCATCCTATAATTTTATAGATGGTCTTGGTGCTTGAATTTGAGTCTACAAAAATAAAATGATTTACGCAGAATTCTTGGCCAAACTTGAGGAAAGGATTTCGCCTCTGCTTCTCTTCAGAATGGGATGCCTGATAAACAAAAGAATTCAAGCAGAATTGCAAGATTATGAGCACACAATCATGTTGGTGCCTAAGCATGAAACATCATCTTAGGACCCTCATTCAAAAGTTAAATTACCCAATCTATTGTCATATGCCTGCCGGGAACATAGACTATTCTGATCCATAAGAAAAAAATGGATGTCAGTTAATCAAAAGAAATTCAAGCAGGATTAAAAGGCCACAGACACAAAGTCACGTTGTGACCCCTGCAGGAACAACAAACACAATCTATTCCCATATGGGTGCTGGAAACGAAAGCTGCTCTGACCTACACAAAAACAAATAGATCACTATATACAAATTAGTATATATAACGTTACTTTTTATATAAGACTTGGCAAGAACTGAACTTAAGTAAATACAGCTCTACCGCACCTGTTGAAAATCATCTTGACACTAACGCACACAGAGTTCTTTGCTCTGTGGATTATTTGCTGAGATTCAAGGTAGTCTGCGTCTCATCATTGGTTTTCATTATCTTGGCCCTTGTTCAATCCAATTTAGGAGAATACTTGAAATACTGTCTCTTCTAGCAGCATGCAAACACTCTGGGAATTTGATGCTTTCCTGAATAATCTACACTTGCTCTGTAAGTACAATCAAAGACACTTCTCCAGAACAGAACCAAAGAGATTAGATTCGCTTTAGTTTGAATTGTCTAAAGAGAGTTCTCAGTTTGTCGATTTGTTAATGGCTTTAGTACAAATAATGGAAACAGAATCGTGCATTTTTATTAGTCATCCAAGAAGCCTTTCGGTTTCAGGTTCTTCTGGAAAGCTCAATCACCACGGCTCCCCTTTTAACAACTTGGAAAATGTCTTGCCTGATTAGGAAGTTAGTCATTTCACATTTTGACATCTAAAACAATGAGAAGCTTAAAAACCTCACAAATTGCATTTATAAGTAACAGGATACATCACTTTAAAGATGAAAAGCTCAAGGGTCTGTGGCGCCTTTCGTTGTTCCTGTTAATTTCATTTTCCTTTTTGAGTGGCAGATGTTTTGTAAATATCTGCATTTGAGTTCAAACCAGTGTTGACAATCGGTTCCCTAGCTCAGTATAGAAACATTATGATTTCGTATTGGCAGGTTCTGTATTCCGAGAGTTGACCTTCCTTCTGTTTGATGTTTTCTTTAACAATCAGTGTCGTTCCAAGACAAACACGATCTTTGTCATTCAGCTTTAAAACTTAGGACAGTTTTAAACAAAATGTGTTCTGAAATGGAGTGATAAGGTAGAATTTGGGAAATGTTCTTCCAGTCCTCATTTTCTGGAGACTGTTTATTCCTTCTTGTTTTAGCAGTTGCCTCAGACTTGGTCACAGACATCCCCTGAGGCTTTTCTTTCCCATTTATTATATCCATTTAAGGTTAACATATGAAGAGTTTTGCTACCGAGAGATTAAAATAAATATGTTTGATGGAGCTTTCTCAAGGCTCCTGCACTGACCACGGCCTTCTTCCCTGACTTTGCTGGCATCTCTTCAATACAGGCCATGTTAAAGCTACCAAGTAGTATTTCTCCACAAGCTGCTACATTTTTCTGTGTATTGGGGGGTTGGGGGGGAACACGCGCCTCTTATTTGTATGCACTGAAAAATCAGAGATAAAATTCATCCTAATAAAATTCCTTCATTCAATTTTGAAAGTCAGTTGGCCTTTGGGATACGTGGTGACTCAGTCGATTAATCATCTGCCTTTGGCTCAGGTCATGATCCCAGGGTCCTGAGCTCGAGTCCCTCATCGGGGCTCCTTGCTCAGCGAGGAGTCTGCTTCTCCCTCTGCCTGCCGCTCCCCCTGCTTGTGCTCTCTCTCTCTGACAAATTAATAAATAAAATCTTTAAAAAGAAAAAAGAAGAGAAAGAAAGGCAGTCAATTGGCCTGTGAAATTTTACTGTAAAACTCACCATAACGTTCAGTAACTCAGTGCTAGAGAGGCAGCTCCAGGCAAGAATGTGACACTCAACACAATCAGGTGACACCAAAACACTACAGAGCAAGGCGATTATCTGTATTGTTTTTAGCTTATAGCTCTAAAAAATAAATTGGAGTGACTATCATTACTGTGATTTTATCCATTCTCTATCTTTGCTGCTTTAGTATTGATTGAATACCAAGGTATTAGGAATTTGATCTAGTCATTAAAAAGAAATCCTTTGCCTCTTGGTTCATAACTATGTCTCCTATCATTTAAGTATGTTTTTTCCCCCATGCTATTATATCTCGTCATTTCTCGCCCACCCTGGGAGAGAAGATAGGTATCGTACTTAGCAGGTGTTCACATTTTATCATTATAATGTCACAGTGGTGGTGAACAAAACCAGGCTTTCTATAAGAGGTGAACTTTGATGGCCATATTGAAAGGAAATGATGGATAATGAATAGAAACGACCGCATGAAGACAGGAGAAATGATCAGAAAGGAGGAGAGGGCAAGAACCCTGGCAAAGACGAGAAAGTCAGGGAGCTCATTTGGTGCCCTTTCTAGAGACTGAGGAGAAAGATATTTATCCAATAAATATCCTTCTGGGCAGATCATGACAGATTTTTTCATTTTAACCTCATCCCCACTTAACCATAATGTATAAATATTTTAAATGATCAGATGTTAGAATGTTAATGTACACGGAAACGGAAGGTGTAGGGCTAGAGAAGTTCATGTTCACCTAACCACGGGTCCTATTCAGGAGCAAGAGCAGAACGGCTAGGGTTAAACATCACTTTCAGACCTCTCACTTTTAAAAGAATTCCTTCTTCCTATGACAGCATGTCCTTCCCCTTTGGTCTTAGTGTGTGGATAAGTAAGAAACTCTAAAAATGGGCTAAGACAATTTGCCAGGGAAAAAACTAAGTCATTCCACGTATCATAAAATAATACACAATATCTTAACTTTTTTTCTACAGCAAGCAACATTCCACCAACCGTTTCTAATGAATTAATCTCAATTGTTATATAGCAAACACTTCATTGGGAAAAAACACAGTATTTAATGCTGAAACAGAAATAGGTTTTGTAGTAACTATTTATTTCCTGTGTCTTAAGAAAAAAATAGGTGAATCTCAATTTCCTTGACTGCTCAAAATATATGTTCAATACATTGACCCAGTAATACACTGAATAATGTAAGGTCATGATCTCAAATAAAAGAAAATAAATAATGTAATAAATTGAAAAATATAAGGTAATGACTTCAAAGTACCAGAGTAGCTTCCAAAAGAGGACACTTAACAACCAATTGACCCCTTCAGGCTTAGAAAACAAAGGCTGTTAGTATAAATGTGAAAGAAATTTAATTTTTAACAAGATTCCTCTAGATTTTCATCTGTTAGTGGTCGCCATTAAACAAAAACCAAAGTTTATGTTTATGATCAAGAACCAATAGTGACTGAAATTTAACTAGAATACAATTATAAATTCTGCCCACATTATTAAAACCTGATTTAAAATAAGACTAGTGATAATGTGATGTTAACTCACAGGTACACCAAAAACAAAACAAAAACACTC